>NW_024070207.1:4349421-4392901 GCF_014754425.2 Oryx dammah | reverse complement strand
TTCTTTCTGGCTTACTTCACTTTATATAATAGGCTCCAGTTTCATCTCTTTAAGAATTTTCCACAGTTTGTTGTGATCCACACAGTCAAAGACTTTAGCGTAGTCAATGAAGCAGAAGTATATGTTTCTCTAGAAATTTCTTGCTTCTTTGATGATCCAACAGATGTTGGTAATTTGATCTCTGGTTTCTCTGCCTTTTCTAAAACCAGCTTGAATACGTGGAAAGTTCTCGGTTCACGTACTGTTGAAGCGTACCTTGGAGAATTTTGAGCATTACTTTGCTAGCATATGAAATGAGTGAAATTGTGTGGTAGTTTGAACATTCTTTGGCATTGCCTTTCTTTGGGATTGGAATGAAAACTGACTTTTTCCAGTCCTCTGGCCACTGCTGACTTTTCCAAATTTGCTGGCATATTGAGTGCAACACTTTCACAACATCATCTTTTAGGATTTGAAATAGCTCAACTGCAATTCCATCACCTCCACTAGCTTTGTTCGTAGAGATGGTTCCTAAGGCCCACTTGACTTTTCAGTTCAGGATGTCTGGCTCTAGGTGAGTGTTCACACCTTCTGTTGGTTATCTGGGTCATGAAGATCTTTTTTGTATAGTTCTCTGTATTCTTGCCACCTGTTCTTAATCAGACTGGTTCCAAATAAGAAAAGGAGTACATCAAGGCTGTATGTTGTCACCCTGCTTATTTAACTTATATACAGAGTACATCATGAGAAACGTTGGGCTGGAGGAAGCACACGCTGGAATCAAGATTGCCGGGAGAAATGTCAATAACCTCAGATATGCAGATGACACCACACTTACGGCAGAAAGCGAAGAACTATGGAGCCTCTTGACGAAAGTGAAAGAGGAGAGTGAAAAAGTTGGCTTAAAGCTCAACATTCAGAAAACTAAGATCATGGCATCTGGTCCCATCACTTCATGGCAAATAGATGGGGAAACAATGGAAACAGTGGCTGACTTTATTTTTCTGGGCTCCAAAATCACTGCAGATGGTGATTGCATCCATGAAATTAAAAGACGCTTACTCCTTGGAAGGAAAGTTATGACCAACCTAGATAGCGTATTAAAAAGCAGAGACATTGCTCTGTTAACAAAGGTCCGTCTAGTCAAGGCTATGGTTTTTCCAGTGGTCATGTATGGATGTGAGAGTTGGATTGTAAAGAAAGCTGAGTGCCGAAGAATTGATGCTTTTGAGCTGTGGTGTTGGAGAAGACTCTTGAGAGTCCCTTGGACTGCAGGAGATCCAACCAGTCCATCCTAAGGGAGATCAGTCCTGGGTGTTCATTGGAAGGACTGATGTTGAAGCTGAAAGTCCAATACTTTGGCCACCTGATGCAAAAAGCTGACTCACTGGAAAAGACCCTGATGCTGGGAAAGATTGAGGGCAGGAGGAGAAGGGGATGACAGAGGATAAGATGGTTGGATGGCATCACCGACTCAATGGACATGGGTTTGGGTGGACTCCAGGAGTTGGTGATGGACAGGGAGGCCTGGTGTGCTGTGGTTCATGGGGTGGCAAAGCGCTGGACATGACTGAGTGACTGAACTGAACTGAACTTCTTAATCTTCTGCTTCTGTTAGGCCCATAATGTTTCTGTCCTTTATTGTGCCCGTCTTTGCATGAAATGTTCCCTTGGTATCTCTAATTTTCTTGAAGAGATCTCTAGTCTTTCCCATTCTATTGTTCTTTATTTCTTTGCATTGATCACTTAGGAAGGCTTTCTTGTCTCTCCTTGCTATTTTTTGGAACTTAGCATTCAGATGGGTATATCTTTCTTTTCCTTCTTGCCTTTTGCTTCTCTTCTTTTCTCAGTTATTTGAAAGACCTCCTCAAACAACCATTTTGCCTTTTTGCATTTCTTTTTCTTGGGGGTGGTTCTGATCACCACCTCCTGTACAATATTACGAACCTCTGTCAATAGTTCTGCAGGCATTCTATCAGATCTAATCCCTTGAATCTATTTATCATTTCTACAGTATAATTGTAAGGGACTGAAGTCATACCTTTATGGCTTAGTGGTTTTCCCTACTTTCTTCAATTTAAGCCTGAATTTTGCGATAAGGGGTTCATGATCTGAGCCACAGTCAGCTCCCTATCTTGTTTTTGTTGACTGTATAGAGCTTCTCCATCTTTGGCCAGAAAAAATATAATCAATCTGATTTCAGTATTGACCATCTGGTGGTGTTCATGTCAAGGGATACACCTAACAACATCTTTGAGATCTTCCGAAGACTAAAACTCCCCCAAAATGGAAGGTGAACTATTTGATGGAGCATTCTTCATTCCAGAGAGAAGCTCATAGTTTGATAACCTGAAGAAACACAGCTCATCAGCAGACCATGTGAGACTCGATTACAGTAATGCAGGCCCTGCACACACCCTGATCCAAATTATCAACTCCATCCTTGAACCATTGCTAACACCTCACCCAATCCTCCTGGGTTGGGACACATGGTTTGGTGGGGCCTGAGGCCACTGTGTCCCTCTTTGCCTGGTAAATCAATAAAGCTATTCTCTCCTACTTCACCCAAAACTCTGTTTCCAAGATTTGATCCGGCACCAGTGCACAGAAGTTGAATTTCAGCATAATTTCCTGGTGGTTGGAAATAAATTTAATAACTTATTTATGGAGAACACTTACTCGAAAAATTCTAAATGAGGTGTTATTGCTAGAACTAATGTATTTTGTTTCCTGGTTCTATTTATTACTAGACTTTAATGACAAAAGTAGGTATAGTGTTAACTATCACATTGTCTTAGATTTCTAAAGGGTAATAGCCAGCTTACCATAAACAATTCTGAAAACTTACATAAATATTTTTAGAAACATTTATGATATCTTAAAGAGTAGGGAATGGCAAGCCACTCCAGCATGCTTGCCTGGAAAATTCCTTGGGCAGAGGGGCCTGGCGGGGTGCAGTCCACGGGGTCACAAAGAATTGGACACGATTGAGTGACTGAGCACATGTACATGGTATCTTAAAATTTTATATTAACCTAAAATGCGTACACATTTTAAAACCATTTATACCAGTAGGCATCTTTCTCTTGTTGGGGAATATGAGTTTTCTTTATCCATGTATGCCTTTATTACATCTTCCTTTAGTTCCTTATAACACAATATTTACCTTTTCTCTACAAGGAACAATAATATCAGAAAAATAGGGCATCTACTTCTGGCCCAAAGTAAACAGTCAAACAGAATACAAGTTGATAGGTAACACTGTTTTCTAAAGAAGAATTCAATGATGTCTGTATAACACAGTAAAATCTGTTCTCTGGCATAGCTGGGGGCTGAGCTATTCTGGTCAAATATTCTGCTTAATAATGTTACCATATATTTTACATGGATTGCATATTTTCAAAGAGTTGAAATAGCTCAAAATAAACCTAAGGCTATGTAGCCAGGGTGGTTCCAGCTGAGCTCAAAGGGAATTATCTGGGTGTGTGTGATTAAACAGAGGGAGCTGGTGGGACCTTAGGGCTCTATTTGCATGAAAGGATTTATACTGGTACTTTATTTATCCCTTACTTCTAGGAAAAGGAAGATTCCTTCCTAGTTGCTTAATGAAAGGGAGGAAGGATGGCAATGGAGGGGTTTATAGTCTTAGGATCCCCTTTAGGTCTCTAGAACATGAAAAAAAAAAAATTCTCCAAGGAGAAGGGAATTAGAAGAAAAAAGAAAGAAACTTTTTAAGAAGGGTCCTTGGAAGCATGGGTTTGTCTGCACTGACATAACCCCACAGTCTAGCACTGCAAGGATTGGAAAAATTGGAACATTGGTAAAATTGGAACGTCAGGAGACTGCAACCTTGGTCGAGATGTGGGCATTATCATTGAGGCCAACCCAAGTAGCTTTGCCAGCAAAAGGTATTCAGCAGAGGGGAGTGGGAGCTGTAGGCTTTGTTCAGTGCTCTATTCTTATCACCGTAGAAGAGTAGGCACTCAAATATTTGTGGGCAAGTATCAAGGAGTGACTACAGGTGACATGTTTTTGAGCCCAATTGAAATGACTCTATATGTACTTGTGGGAGTGGAAACTTTGCACAGTGCTTGAGTCCTGCCAATGGGGGTAAAGAAGAAATGATTGGGGATATTTGGATCACTGTTACTATGGTAAACATATGACTTCACAGGTGATGAGACACTCTGCTTCAAATAAAACTATACTATTCAAGAGGCACAGAAACATCTTTGCTGTTGCTCAAGGGCATCTTCATAATGTTATAAAAGTGAAAGTGTTCCTCAGTCAGTTGTGTCCAGCTCTTGGGACTCCATGGACTGCAGCCCTCCAGGCTCCTTTGACCATGGAATTCTCCATGCAAGAATACTGGAAGGGGTTGTCATTTCATTCTCCAGGGGATCTTCCCAACCCAGGGATTGAATCCAAATCTCCTGCTTGGCAGGCAGATTCTTTACCATCTGAGCCACCAGGGAAGCTCTTATAATAATAATTACCATTTTATTGGCAAAGTAAAGATGCATCAATTTATGAAGCATCTAATAGATTTTGGATAATGGAACTCTACATAATAGATTTTATATTACTGATGAAGACTCTTCTTTGTTAAAGAACATATTTGGTTTCTTACGTAAGTCCACCATCTTTACAATATTGTGCTAAATTTTCCTTTAAATGTCAAGTGCTTTGTGAATTGAAGGCTTAAAAATATGTCAAAATAACTTAGTCTTCTTGGATCAGGAATTATATGCACAATCCTTTATGCAAAAATTCATCCTCATTTCTTTCAAGGCAAATTGCCATTAATGAATGAATAAAATGTTCTATATATCATCAGTTTAGTTATTTGAGTCTAAGTAAATGCAGATATTCACCTTGGTTTCCAGTTATAGTTCAGATTCAGATATGACTGAGGCTTTATAAAGAGGAAAATGGCTTGAGGAAAATGAGAGCTTCTCAAAATTAACTAATCTCCATAAGCCAAAATGGCTACAAGGAGCTCTCAAATAAGGTTACACTTTAAAAGAACAATTATTTTCAGAGAGAAGAAAGAACATCCCTAACTGAGAATTAAGAGTGACTTTGATTGTCCGAACTCCTTATGCTGCACTAGCTGCTGCTGCTAAGTCACTTCAGTCGTGTCTGAGTCCGTGCGACCCCACAGACAGCAGCCCACCAGGCTCCCCCGTCCCTGGGATTCTCCAGGCAAAAACACTGGAGTGGGTTGCCATTTCCTTCTCCAATGCATGAAAGTGAAAAGTGAAAGTGAAGTCGCTCAGTCGTGTCCGACTCTTCGAGACCCCATGGACTGCAGCCCACCAGGCTTCTCCATCCGTGGGATTTTCCAGGCAAGAGGACTGGAGTGGGGGGCCGTTAACTACAGAAGCAAGTAACACAGGATGATGATCATACATTTGCCTCCGAGCCTTCATTTAGTTTTGATGCTGTGCTCCCCAAATTTCTCTCTGTTCTAAGAGGTTTAGGTCCCCTTAGGCACTTTCTGTTGTTTCGTTCTGCTGCTTTCATACTGTCCATACTTGACTTTTCCCAGTCTGGGAGGAGAGTTCAAGTTGGGTGGTTATGGCTGATTCAGCCAAACGTAGGATGGTCTGGGTTTAAGGTAATCTTTACTCTTTTGAAACCCACTTTCATTTTCAACATTTTGATCTTATCCTGAGGACACAAGTCATTAAAGAATCTTGAGTCAGGAAAGTAACATTATCTTGTTTGTTTGGTTTTTTAAGCTTTACTCTGACTATAATGTGGGGAATGGATTAGAAGTTAGAAATGGTAAGAGATGGAGGCAGAGAGGCCAGTCAGATCATCGTTGTACTAGACCAGCTGAGAGATGGTACGGGGCCAGAACTAAAGTAGAGTCAGTGGGTTTGAAGAGAAATGTGTGAAGACCAAAGATTTAGGAGGTAGAAGCAACAAGGGACTTCCCAGGTGGCAGAGTGGTAAAGAATACTTCTGCCATTGCAGGAGATGCAAGTTCAATTCCTGGGTAGGGAAGATCCCCTGGAATAGGAAATGGCAACCCATTCTAGCATTCTTGCCTGGAAAATTCCACGGACAGAGGACCCTGGCAGGTTACAGTTCATGGGTGTGCAAAGAATTGGACATGACTGAGCAACTGAACATGAGAAGCAAAAGGACTGAACAATGGCATAAAACTCTGATTTATAGATATCACTTAACCTCCGAACACTTGGCCATTTTAATGGTCATCTAAGAGGTGTTGAAAAAGGGTTAAAGTCTTCATTTTTCAAAAAAAATGTTTAATTGTCAGAGGAACAGTAGCAAATACTTATTTTGTTGAGGAGAAATCTGCTAGCATTCTTAACAGTAATAGTAACATTTTCTTAAGTTAGGTCAATGAATCTAATAATCTTATAAAGCTCTGTTCCTCTATTTCTAGTAGATGAGGATGCTCACACAATAAATATTTACTGAGTGCCTGGGTAACAGATTGTTCTTTAAAAAACAAAGCAAAACAAAAACACAGAAGCAGCAGGAAACTGACAGAATTAAAAGAGAAAAGAAATATTTTCTATAATTTATTTGGAGCTATGAAAGTTATTGAAGTATAATACTTGCCTCGAACATTTCCCAACAGCTGAAATTAATTTTTATGCCTAAGCAAGATACTGCATGGTGGTGAAACATATAAGGTTCACTGATTTGGAATATTCTATTCAAAGTATCTCGAAAGAAAAAAGACTGTGCAGTCAACTTTTGAACTAGTAGAATGACTGAAGCATAAAGGAGAATAAGCAAAAGAGATGTTTCAATACTGTATAAACATGGAATTCAATTTTCTTCTACAAAATATTCAACTTAATTTTAGGTGTTATTAATTAACCTTGCCTGTATTAATAAGTAGTTTTTAAAACTTTCCTGCTCTCAGAGAAGCTAGCTAGAAATGTTTCCGATTACATATATCCTTATGTCAATATATAGGACATGCAACTGAACATTTAGAATATCCTTATTAGTTGAGTAATATATAATAGGAATGCTATGAATAATTTATAGAGCAACATCTCATAGATATTATCCAATTGTGCTTTCATTCATTTGAATGTGATTATTTTGAAAAAGGTCTTAGTCCATAATGTCCAACCCTTTATGTTTATTTCCACTTGTACCATCCTTTAGAAGCTATCTCTTTCAGGAAGATTTTTTTTTTTGGTCTCTGCATTTTGTTTATGCTATACATGCCAAATAGATCTCCCAAGATGAAACTCTGAGCTCATTTGAAAGTAATTTTTGGTAGCACATGAATCAGAACTCTTATTTTCTTGTCAGCACTACTGGTATTTTATTGTTTCCATCTATAGTCCAATATGCTTTTAAGTGCCAAGAACCCTAAGGCCAAACACACAAAGCACTAAGAAAATGGGAACTTTCGGCAATGACAACTTTGGCCTCTCTTTCAGGGCTATTCCCTCCCCTGGGAGAGTAAAATCACTTTAAGTGCACTATGAAACAGGGCCATGATGAGCACAGATGATTGACTGAAGTTGGTGATGTTGATTTAGGAGTCTTCGGCTTATAGGTCAGGTGTAAAACCCTTAAACCTGCTTGTCAAAGTCCTATGGATTTTTCCAGACTGCCTAAATGTCACTTTCTCTTTGACGGCTTCTCTGGGCAGCTCTGGCAGGGTTAGGCAGCTCCTCTTTTGTATTATTATAGCACCCTGATATATTCCTATAGCAGCACTTATCAAACTGTATCGCATTTGTCCATCTCCCTCCACTCATGGATAGAGAGAAACCATTCTCTTCCTTTTATCTCTGGACTAGAGCATTACCAAAATCAAGCTGGCTCTCAACAAGTAAGAATTGAATGGATGGGCAAAGAATGACTAGTAATTCTCTCCATCTTCACAGAATAGGTTATGAAGTGTTCTCACATCGTGGTGAGGAAGACATGGAAGGAATTATCACCCGTATTTTTATAAATGAGGAAACCCCAGAGATGTTATATGACTAATCCAACCTCAAAACAGCTAAAAAGTTGCATACCTACTTTTCATGCCAGTAAGTTGACAAGGATTTGTAAATAGAAGTAGTAGTATTCAGTAGGACAGATGCCAATGGCTGACAAAAGATACAGTGTCGGAGCAGTTACCTGTTATGAAAGCTCCCAAACTCTTAGCAGGTTCTCAAGAAGGTAACTTCCATGCACACAAAACCAGACTTCAGGTATTTACAACAAGAATTTTTTGTGACAAATAAATCATGTCCCTGTATTCAAGCTACACCCACAGTGAAGCCAGGAGACAAAGAGACATAACCTGTTTATGTATGTAATACAAATGTGTCTCTCTCAAAGTCCCACCATGAATCATAGACTCTTAACAGAAAGAAGTTCTTAGACATCAGTAGTGGAATTCTGTCGTTTCCTAACTAGCAAACTAGCTAGAAAGATAAATGACTTAACCTAACCACCTAGCTTATTTGTGAGAGCACCAGATCATACAATTAGTTCTTATCATTAATATCCTTAGCTTTTGAAAATTATGATTGAGAGATAATATAACTATAGCTTTTAGGAAGTCTTCTAAGCAACTGGATAATAAGACTAAACATAGGCTGTCACAGAAGAATTGTCCTTAAATAAATGTTGCAACATGAGAGAAGTACAGCAAATTTTACTCTGTGTCCATGTATTGGGGAGGTGAGGGGCACATAATATGACAAGCAGTGTTGTAGGGTCCCATTCATATTAAAAGAAAATCCTTTTTCATAGAGATTGACAATGTTAATTACATTTGTTTATCTCTTTATTCACCCAGAGACATTGATGCTATCCAAACAATTATTTGATTTCTCTTTTCCATGTGTCAATTGAAGTGTCTTTACTAGTCCCCAATCCTTTTAACAGACTTTTTATTCTTTTCAAAAATAATTCAAGTAGTTATAACCTGAGTGTGTTCCTATGTTCATGTCATATTTACAACTTCAAAGTTTTGAAAAAAAGAACTCTAACAATAGAACACGTTTTACTACTAAGAAATAAAATATGCATGCCTATTAAGTGGCAAAGAACAAAGGCCAAACTAAGCTAATATTCTCCATAAAAATTAAGACAAATGATCATATTTATGAAAGTTTTTCGTTTAGCTTCTATTACCAAAACTGGGGTGTACTCTGAGTCACATGTCCTAAATCAGCAGATGAAAGCAAATGTTTTCTACAAGTATATTTGTAGCTTATAGACTGTGTAAATGACACCAAAATCAAATTATTTAATGAGGCCAACACCATCAATTAAAAGAGAGAGCCTTATTTAGCAAATAATTGCTTTAAGGATAGAAACATACCTCAAACTGCAATGAATTAGTTTGTTGACAGATCTTCCTGCTGGGCATAATTGCTAGAATTCCTTCTTTAAAAAATGGACTTGTTCAATATCAACTATCGTACACATCTTTATGTTATGATCATAAAGATCACAGAGACTGTGCTTTACTATGCCTTCACTGAATGTAAAGAAGTATTTCCACAGCATTTATACAACAAAGTTTTTGCTTTCCTCTAGCATCATAACTGGCACCCTGATGATCTACCTCCAATTAATGCTAATATGTACCATTTCCCCGAAGAGTTACATTTTGAAGGAGAGCCCACATTCTTAAAGAAACTTTAGGTATTCCAGGCCATTTATATTGTCCAATTTAGAATCAATTTCTCATCTAGACTATGAAAGAAACTAGTTCATCAATCACAGCATTTTAATACATTGAGTAAAAAAGGATTTTAGATGTTAATTTTTAAGCTAGGTCAAATTATAATATTATGCTGTTTAAAGAATCAGGGTCATTTGAGTATCAACTCATTCATTTTCTATAAAATTTAAGCAGGAAAATTCCCATGTGTGCCTAAAGTTGAAGCTAATTCATTTAGGTTCCCATTATACAGTAAGCCAGCCAACAATTTTTATCCATGTCACAGGTATAAAATATCTGTCAATTCCTGTTAAAGGGCTATAACATGAAATCAATGTTGTCATAAGTACATAAAATAAAATTCTTATGGAAGAAACCACTTAAAAACCAAAGCAACAAGCCTTGCAAGACTTTAAGACATATTACTCACCAGGAACAAAGTTCGAAAGTTGTTGAGATCACCAAAGAATTCTTCTATGCTCACAGTCTTAGAGTCAAAAATAAAGTATTCTCCAAGATTCTCATAGAGCTTTACCATGTTGTTGTGCATGGTGAATAGTTTTTCATACTGGTCTCTGGCACTCTTCGCAAAGCTGTAGCTTTCTGTTAAGGAACATGATCCACATAGTACCTTAAAGGCAATCATTAGGTGTTAAGATTGAATTATACCATCAGTTCTGCAAATACTTCTGCATTACTTTGCTAAGGTTACCAGGACAAAACACCAGAGACTGAGTAACTTCACAGAAATGCATTTTCTCATCGTTTCGCAGGAGAGCAATCCAATAGTAAGCTGTCAGCGAATCTGTTCTCTTCTGTGACTTCTCTCCTTGGCTTGCAGATGACGGTCTTCTTTCTGTGTCCTTACCTGGTCCCTCTCTCCTTGTTGTATGTGTCCTAATCTCCTCTTAACAGGACGCTAGTTATATTGTGTCAGGGCCCAACCTAAGGACCTCATTTTAACTTACCTCTCTAAATGTCCTATTTCCAAATACAGTCACATTTGGAAGTTTTGAGGGTAAGGGCTTCAACATATGAATTTGGAGTGGGTGGGCACAATTCAGCCCATAACCACTTGCTGGAGTCATTGCATCATTTAATGTGCCTTGAAAATCTATAAACAAGGCAGAGCTATTTAAGGTTTAACCATGAACATGTTTGCCAAGTGAAAGCACAGACATACAAACATCAGAAAACTGCCTCATAGCATTTTATGGACTAGATAAGGTAAAAGGAAATAGCAGTAAAAACATAGGGGGAAAGTATTATTTTCTGTGTTAAATAAATACACATTCTATATAGGTAAAGAGGTTTCAGTGAATTCTGTATATAGGTAATGTATGTGTATGTGTGCATATATACATATACATATATCCCATATGAGGAGGTGGAAGGAAAGGGAGAGAAAGATGGGAAGAGAGGAAGAACTATGGAGAGAAAGGGAGAAGAAGGGAGGGGAGAGAGGGGGAGGGAGACATTCTACTGTATCTCTAGAACCTGAATCACCCAAATGGCTTTTTTAGAACCCAAAATGCTGCTTGTTGAGCCTGAGCCCAGGGCCCTGAGGATGATAATTCTAATGTTCCCAGATGTTGCTGCGACTGCCAGTAGTGTATAACCCAGTAGGACCATATGAGACCTTCCCAAGGCAGACCCTTTCCCCATATTCTCTGCTTTAGCTCCTCTCTGAAGCACCTAGATAATAGTATCTGTTGCACATTTCCTAAGTTGTTTTACAAATGCTAAAAACCCCCACCAAATGGAAGATATTTAACTACTTGATGACCTTGTGCACTTTTAGCCCCCATGTCTACTGGCGCCTAAGGATTGGTGACATTAACCCTTGTGATACCACCCTGTTACTTCACCATCAACCAACCAACCAAGAGAATAGTACATGAAATGATCACATACCCTGAGACACATCCCCCCCCCCCCCAATCAGGCCTTTAAAAATGTTTTGCTAAAAAACCCTTCAGGGAGTTTGGGGGTGTTAAGCACAAGCCACCCAGCCCCGTTCTCCTTGCCTGGCGCCTATAATATTAATAACTGCTACGTGTCCTTCACCATAACCTGGTGTCAGTAGATTGGCTTTACTGTATGAAGGCAAGTGGACCCAAATTTGGTTCAGTAATACCAGGACTACACTTACAGTAATATATTTCAGAAGAGTATTTGTTTTAAAATTAATTACGTCACTGCTTTAAAACTTTTTATCATAAAAGTCATAACAACAACCACTACTACCAAAGCATAAAAGGAACCAGATATGTAAATGGGTCCATCATCGAAAAAGCAAGGGAGTTCCAGAAAAACATCTATGCCAAAGCCTTTGACTATGCGGATCAAAACACCACTGTGGAAAATTCTGAAAGAGATGGGAATACCAGACCACGTGACCTGCCTCTTGAGAAACCTATATGCAGGTCAGGAAGCAACAGTTAGAACTGGACATGGAACAACAGACTGGTTCCAAATAGGAAAAGGAGTACATCAAGGCTGTATATTGTCACCCTGCTTATTTAACTTATATGCAGAGTACATCATGAGAAATGCTGGGCTGGAGAAAGCACAGCTGGAATCAAGATTGCCGGGAGAAATATCAAGAACCTCAGATATGCAGATGACACCACCCTTATGGCAGAAAGTGAAGAGGAACTAAAAAGCCTCTTGATGAAAGTGAAAGAGGAGAGTGAAAAAGTTGGCTTAAAGCTCAACATTCAGAAAACGAAGATCATGGCATCTGGTCCCATCACTTCATGGCAAATAGATGGGGAAACAGTGGCTGACTTTATTTTTCTGGGCTCCAAAATCACTGCAGATGGTGATTGCAGTCGTGAAATTAAAAGATGCTTACTCCTTGGAAGCAAAGTTATGACCAACCTAGACAGCATATTAAAAAGCAGAGACATGACTTTGTCAACAAAGGTCCGTCTAGTCAAGGCTATATAGTTTTTCCAGTTGTCATGTATAAATGTGATAGTTGGACTATAAAGAAAGCTGAGCTCAGAAGAACTGATGCTTTTGAACTGTGGTGTTGGAGAAGACTCTTGAGAGTCCCTTGGACTACAAGGAGATCCAACCAGTCCATCCTAAGGGAGATGAGTCCTGGGTGTTCATTGGAAGGAATGATATTGAAGCTGAAACTCCAATATTTTGGCCACCTGATGTGAAGAGCTGACTCATTTGAATAGACCCAGAAGCTGGGGAAGATTGAAGGCAGGAGAAGAAGGGGACGACAGAGGGTGAGATGGTTAGATGGCATTAGCGACTCAATGGACATGAGTTTGGGTAAACTCAGGGAGTTGATGATGCCAGGGAGGCCTGGCGTGCTACAGTTCACGGGGTCCCAATGAGTCGAACACGACTGAGTGACTGAACTGAACTGAACTGAAATGTATCTCATTATGTATATATTTATAGAAAGCAATTATCAACTTTATTCCTGATTATAGAAGATATATAGAAAATCACCTCTTTAGGTGACTCAGAAATATATAAACAAAAGTTAACTAAAATTTCTAACAAATAAGTGTTGTGAACATTTTAGAGCATTTCCTTATGGTCTTTCTTCTATGGCTAAAAGCTTTTGAATGTTAATTGATAAGGATGCTTCAGAGAAAGGTAAGTGGACTAACCACGAAAAATACAAAGGAAACCAAATATACCTTTCACAATTAAAGTTAAGTCTATTAAAAATCAATAATCATCACAGAAGCACAATGTCTTAAAATGCAAAGGTATTAGACTGCGTGATATGTGTGCTAAGTCACTTCAGTTGTGTCCAACTCTTTGCAGCCCCATGACTGTAGCCCACTAGGCGGCTCTGTCCATGGGATTCTCCAGGGAGGAATACTGGAGTGGGTTGCCATGCCCTCCTGCATGGGATATTCCTGATCCAGGAAAAGACCCTGATGCTGGCAAAGACAGAAGGCAAGAGGAAAAGGAGACGACAGAGGATGGATGGTTGGATGGCATTACCAACTCAATGGACCTGAGTTTGAGCAAGCTCTGAGAGATGGTGAAGGACAGGGAAGCCTGGTGTGCTACAGTCCAAGGGGTTGCAGAGTTGGACACAACTGAGCAAGTGAACAACAACAACAGGGTCAGGAAGACCCCCTGCAGGAGAACATGGCAACCCACTCCAGTATTTTTGCTTAGAGAATCCCATGGACAGAGGCGCCTGGCGGGCTGTAGTCATGGTGACGCAAGAGTCGGATGCATACATTCATGCATACATTCATGCACGCGTGCACAGTGTATTCACATGTTGTGATAGTATTATTTTATCAGGTACTGATAACTCTGTCTTTTTGAAATGCTGGCTTTTATAAAATTTTCTGAATTTTTCAGTGTCTTTTATGACAACCTTGGGCCAAATTTATTTTCCATGGGAACACAGCTCTAGTTTCACAATGGAAGTCAGTAGGGAAATCAGACTATTTCTGGAAAATTACTTTGCAGCTGACATTTATGGGATGTAGCAGGATTTTAAAAGTGAGATGCCCCCCTTCCTAGGTTCCTTCTTATGCTACTTAAATTTTAGCAATCATATTAGCTACACATCAACCTCTTCCTTGCTAAGGAGTCATGTTAAATATTTCAATCCTCAAGTCCATTTTGCTGTCAATATACCTGGAAGAATTGATGCATTTCTGACTTACTCTCCTTTTCCCTCTGAGGATATCATATTTGTTTGATTTTTAAGAGAGTGTTGGAACATCCTGTTTGAGAGCTACAGAAATAAGACAGTTCTCTTTATTCCTTGCCACAGAGTGAAAGTGAAATTGTTGTTCTCTAGTCTCTCTTGCCTAAATAAAACAGACTCATGCCAGACTTGGTAAGAACACGCGCTTTGCAAAGGTCACTTACTTACGTCCTGTTTGCAGCAAGGAACTAAACCATGTGTACTTCAGAAGGCTCAACATCTGTACAACATGGAGAAAAAGCTAAAGATTAAAAAAAAGACTAAAAACTGTACATTTCCCATTTATCATAACACAATTTTCCGCCAGCTAAAATATGCCCATGTGGTGATACACAATTTCACAAATTTGTTCTCCTAGAAGAAAGACTGATTTCAGAAATTCTGTCTGTATACCAAAGTGAGAGAATCTGAAAAATTCTGGGAAAGCTGCAGCTTAGAATTAATAACTGGAGAGCAGCTCAATCTCCAAGTCCTTCACTTCTCTTCACAGTGATTACTTTGTAAAAGGGATGGAGGGCATGAGTCAGTACAGAAATCTTTCACAATCACAACTCTGTCACCAAATCCTACTTGGAATTCTACAGATGAAAAAGAACTAGACACCATCATTTCTTTCCACTTCTTTATTTTCAGTCATTTTTAAAATTTTCTTTTTTTTTTTTTTGAGCAGCTACTAGATACAAGATACTGGTTAGTATTCTGCTAAGCACCGTGCTCCATACAATGGTCATTAAAACCTAATCCAGACCCCAAAGCAGTTTATAATCTAACATTACAAACAATTCTACTTATTAATTTGCATTTCTTGCTATTTACAATACACTATGTTCCACATCCTTCAAACCACCTTATCAAAAAGGCAGAGAAATACCACTATTTCAATTTTTAGAGTTGTGAAAAGTAGATAAAAGGCCCTCATTTTATCAACGAAACTGTAAACATAATAAATTACATTCCCCGCCCCCCAAAAAAGGCAGTCATCCATCTAAGGTTAGAATGCAGTGAATACACCATCTCAAAACATGTCTCCTTGGCATAGATTATTTTGAGCTGATTGAGAAAGAGCAGACAGAGGAAAAGCTCTGAAAAGAGTAAAAGTTACCCTTTTGAAAGGGAAATTTCCACTTATAAAGGAAATCTCCACTGGTTAAGGATATGTTCCTCTGTGGACCAGGAAGAGAAAGTGAAAGTGAAAGTCACTCAGCGTGTCCAACCCTTTGTGACCCCATGGACTATACAGTCCATGGAATTATCTAGGCTAGAATACTGGAGTGGGTAGTCATTCCCTTCTCCAGGGCATCTCCCCAACCCAGGGACTGAACCCAGGTGTCCCGCATTGCAGGCGGATTCTTTACCAGCTGAGCTCCCAGGAAGAGAAGGATGACTCTAAATCAGCAGAGAATCAAGGATATCAAGAGGATCACTGGTGACGGCGCCTTTAGCTGAAGATGGTTATTTAAGCCGGCACTTTAGGCTACTTCGGGAGTTTCTCATTTCTTTCTGCCTATCTGCTACATACACAGGAGGTATACATATTTATTCACTTCTATCTCGTTTTCTCTTGTTATTCTGTCTTTATTACAGAGCGACCAGGGGATGGGTCCTGTCAATTGCTCAGAAGGGTAGAGAAAAAACTATTTTTCCTCCCCGAGAGTACACATCGGGGCTTCCCTGGTGGCACAGAAGTTAAAGCATCTGCCTGCAGTGCGGGAGACCTGGGGTTGATCCCTGGGTTGGGAAGATCTGCTGGAGAAGGAAATGGCACCCCACTCCAGTACTCTTGCCTGGAGAATCCCATGGACGGAGGAGCTTGGTAGGCTACAGTCCATGGGTCGCAAAGAGTCCGACACGTCTGAGCGACTTCACTTTCACTTTAGAGTACACATCATGATAATCCCTTGCATGATACTAGTTTAATATTCTCTTCATATGGCAGAAATGTATTATTTATAATGACAATGACCACGTTGCCAAATTTAACATTCACCCCTCTGTCCTCCTTTTGATGTCTCACCCACATGAAACATTTAGCCTGTTTTCTTAGTTTCTATGACACACAGCCTCATGCTGAAAATATTTTTCTCTTATCTCCTCTCCTCTGACAATTTCCATAAAATGTTAGAGGACCCTGAGGGCTTGGTCCTGAGTCCTCTGGCTGTAGTCTACCTAACTGACCTCAGCAGTTCTCATGACTTGAGATACCATCTACACTGATGACTCCCACATTAGACCTGTAGCATCAGTCTCTCCTCTGAGATCCTTCTGTAATCAACTGCCTGCTCGTCATCGCTACCTTTTATTTTTCATGGCCTCGACTGGTGTCTCAAATGTAAATCCTCTCCTGAAAAGCCTCTGTTGTTTCCCATGATACCTGTAACAAAATCCAATTTCATTCTCAAGCTTTATGAGGTTCTACATGATCTGGTTTTTACCCACCTCTGCAACCTAATCTCATCTCATTCTCCCTCTTAAGCAACATGGCCAGACTCATTAACCTTCTTTCTCTTCTTTGTGCTTAGCAAGTTCTCCTACCCAACCCAGGGCCCTTGCACTTGCTCCTCTTTCTGCTCAGAATGTTTCTTTTTCACCAGGTCATTCAACTTCAGCTCAATCATCACCTCCTCAGAGATGCTTTTCCCAACCTTCCAATATGAAATGTCCACTCTCATCACTATTACTTTGGCCTATTTTATTTCATTCTGAGTCAGAACTTATCACTATGTGATATTATAATTTTTACTTATTTACCTGTTCATTGCCAGTTTTCCTCACTTAAATATATAGCTGAAGAGGGTAGACCATGTATGTCTTGTTGAGCACTGCCTCTCTGAAAACAGCTCTTTGCTGTTTGCCCATTTCTGTTCCGCTCGAAAAGAACCTAACTACAGGAATGAGATCACTAGGTAATTTAACCTAACCCCTAATTCATGCTCTCCTGATTGCACACCACATCTTGCCTAACCTGTTGGTTCTTTTCCTAGATAAAAAGAAGTGAGAATGAAGAAGTAAGTAGTTATAGAAGGACTAGCTCTCTACCCTCAACTGTTCCATTAGTTATCCTGCTGGCAGATCATGCAGGCAGGATACCATCTGAAGAGAGACTCAACCAGTCTGCACGCAATGGAGAGTGATGCAGAATCCAACTGCCTGCCTTGATTATTCACTGAGATTCTTCCTCCTTTTCCCCTTTTAAAACTGTCATGGGCATATACACACTACCATGTATAAAACAGATAGCTAGTGGGAACTTGCTATATAACACAAAGAGCTCAGCCTGGTGCTCTTTGACTTCCTAGAGGGGAGGGGAAAGAGGTTCAACAGGGAGGCAAAATATATGTATATATATATACACACACACATACATATGTCTGAGTGCCGAGGAATTGATGATTTCGAACTGTGGTGCTAGAGAAGATTCTTGAGAGTTCCTTGGACAGCCTTTGGACCAGAGAAGTCCCAGCCCCTTTTCTTCTTACCTCTCTCCTCCTTACCTTCTCATTTAACCCAAGAGCATACAGATAATTGCTTGGACTGCCAGGGGATCAACGCAGTTAATCTTAAAGGAAAAAAACCCTGAATATTCATTGGAAGGACTGGTGCTGAAGAGAAAGCTTCAATATTTTTGGCCCCTGCTGCTGAAGTCGGATGTCAAAAGCCAAATCATTGGAAAAGACCCTGATGCTGGGAAAGACTGAAGGCAGGAGGAGATGGGGGAGACAGAGGATGAGATGGTTGGATGGCATCACTGACTCAATTAATGGACATGATTTTGAGCAAATTCAGGGAGATAGTGAACGACAGGTAAGTCTGGTGTGCTGTAGTTTATGGAGTCACAGAGTCAGGCACAACTTATCAACTGAAAAACAATGAGTGATTCAGGCTTCCTAGGTGGTGCACTGGTAAAGAATCTGCCTGCCAATGTAGGAGAGGCAAGAGAGAAAAGTTTGTTACCTGGGCCAGGGAGATGCCCTGGAGTAGGAAATGGCAACTCGCTACCACATTCTTGCCTGGAAAACCCCATGGACAGAGGAGTCTGGCAGGCTCATGTCCATGTCAAAAAGACTCAGATGTGACTGAACACACAGTACAGCATGGCTGATTCAGGTAATTGTACAGCAGAGACCAACACAACAATGTAAGGCAATTATCTTCCAATTAAAAAAAAAAACTGTCACTGCCAAGGTGAATCTCGGGAGATGGTCTTGGGACATGAGTCCACCTTCTTCCCAGATTGCTAGCTTTTCTGATTAAAGCACCTCTCCTTTCTATTGACATTTGCCTCGTGATTATTGAGTGTAGAGTGGCGAACAGCCAAACCTTAAGTTTGGTAACATCAACAGCCCTTAAAATGGTGTTTGACACATAGCAGAAATAGTAGCAGTGACAGAATAACTAAAATCAATAACAATAATAAAAAAGATCATTGTACCTAATCTTTTCTTAAAAAAATATACTCTGTGGGAATCATTGTGAACACTTCCCATCAGTTCAGTTCAGTGGCTCAGTCATGTCCGACTCTTTGCGACCCCATGGACTGCAGCACGCCAGGCCTCCCTGTCCATCACCAACTTCTGGAGCTTGCTCAAACTCATGTTCATCGAGTCGGTGATGCCATCCAACCACCTCATCCTCTGTTGTCCCCTTCTCCTGCCTTTAATCTTTCCCAGCATCACGGTCTTTTCCAATGAGTCAGTTCTTCCAAAGTGTTGGAGTTTCAGCTACAGCATCAGTCCATCCAATGAATATGCAGGACTGATTTCCTTTAGGATGGACTGGTTAGATCTCCTTGCAGCCCAAGGGACTCTCAAGAGTCTTCTCCAACACCAAAGTTCAAAAGCATCAATTCTTTGGTGCTCAGGTTTCTTTATAGTTCAACTCTCACATCCATACATGACTATTAGAAAAACCACAAATTTGACTGGACAGACTTTTGTTGGCAGAGTAATGTCTCTGCTTTTTAATATGCTGTCTATGTTGGTCATAACTTTCTTCCAAGGAGCAAGGGTCTTTTAATTTCATGGCTGCAGTCACCATCTGCAGTGATTTTGGAGCCCAAGAAAATAAAGTCAGCCAGTGTTTCCATTGTTTCCCCATCTACTTGCCATGAAGTGATGAGACCAGATGCCATGATCTTAATTTTCTGAATGCTGAATTTTAAGCCAACTTTTTCACTCTCTTCTTTCACTTTCATCAAGAGTCTTTAGTTCTTTGCTTTCTGCCATAAGGGTGTTGTCATCTGCATATCTGGGGTTATTGATATTTCTCCTGGCAATCTTGATTCCAGCTGTGCTTCTTCCAGCCCAGCATTTCTCATGAAGTACTCTGCATTTAAGTTAAATGAGCACGGTGACAATATGCAGCCTTGATGTTTCCTTTCCCAATTCAGAACCAGGCTGTTGTTCCATGTCCAGTTCTAACTGTTGCTTCTTGACCTGCATACAGACTTCTCAGGAGGCAGGTCAGGTGGTCTGGTATTCCCATCTCTCTCAGAATTTTCCACAGTTTATTGTGATCCACACAGTCAAAGGCTTTGGCATAGTCAATAAAGCAGAAGTAGATGTTTTTCTGGAACTCTCTTGCTTTTTTGATGATCCAGTGGATGTTGGCAATTTGAACTCTGGTTCCTCTGCCTTTTTTAAATTCATCTTGAGCATCTGGAATTTCACAGTTCATGTACTCTTGAAGCCAGTCTTGGAGAATTTTGAGCATTACTTTGCTAGCCTGTGAGATGAATGCAATTCTGTGGTATTTTGAACATTCTTTGGCATTGCCTTTCTTTGGGATTGGAATGAAAATTGACCTTTTCCAGTCCTGTGGCCACTGCTAAGTTTTCCAAATTTTCTGGCATATTAAATGCAACACTTTCATAGCATCATATTTTAGGATTTGAAATAGCTCAACGGGAATTCCATCACCTCCGCTAGTTTTGTTCAAAGTGATGCTGCCTAAGGCCCTCTTGACTTCACATTCTAGGATGTCTGGCTCTAGGTGAGTGTTCACACCACTGTGGTTATCTGGGTCATGAAGATCTTTTTTGTACAGTCCTTCTGTGTATTTTTGCCACCTCTTCTTAATATCTTCTGCTTCTGTTAGGACCATACCATTTCTGTTCTTTATTGAGCCCATCTTTGCATGAATTGTTCCCTTGGTATCTCTAATTTTCTTGAAGAGATCTTTAGTCTTTCCCAATCTATTGTTCTCCTCTATTTCTTTTCACTGATTGCTGAACAAGGCTTTCTTATCTCTCCTTGCTATTCTTTGGAACTCTGCATTCAAATGGGTATATCTTTCCTTTTTTTCCTTTGCCTTTAGCTTCTCTTCTTTTCACAGCTATTTGCAAGGCCTCCTGAGACAATCATTTTGCCTTTTTGCATTTCTTTTTCTTTGAGATGGTCTTGATCACTGCCTCCTCTACAATATCACAAACCTCCATCCACAGTTCTTCAGGCACTCTATCAGATCTAATCCCTGAATCTATTTGTCACTCCTACTGTATAATTATAATGGATTTGATTTAGGTCATATCTGAATGGTCTAGTGGTTTTCCCTATTTCTTCAATTTAAGTCTGAATTTGGCAATAAGGAGTTCATGATCTGAGCCACAGTCAGCTCCCAGTCTTGTTTTTGTTGACTGTATAGAACTTATCCATCTTTGGCTGCAAACAATATAATCAATCTGATTTCTTCCCTGATAGCTCAGTTGGTAAGGAATCTGCCTGCAGTGCAGGAGACCCCAATTTGATCCCTGGTTCAGGAAGATCTGCTGGAGAAGGGATAGTCTACCCATTCCATTGTTCTTGGGCTTCCATGTGGATCAGCTGATAAAGAATCTGCCTGCAATGCTGGAGACCATGGTTCAATCCCTGGGTTGAGAAGATCCCTTAGAGAAAGGAAAGGCTACCCCACTCTAGTACTCTCACCTGGAGAATTACATGGACTGTATAGTATGGGGTTGCAAAGAGTTGGACACAACTAAGTGACTTTCACACTTTCATGGATTCATGAAATTTCATGCATTCTTCATAACTGCTTTCTGAATTAAGAATTTACTCCAGGTCATACAGCTGGTAAGTCCCAGTAATGAGAACAAACTGAGAATGGATCCATAACTCATATTCTTAACTGCTATGCCATACAGTTTCTCAAGAAATATTTGATGAAAGAGTAAAGTCTCATTATAATACCAAATTGGAAGAAGAGCCATGGAGTTGATTTGGGTACTTAGGAAACTAAAACCCTTCTTATAAATCTTAAGATAAAAGAATAACAAACCTTATTTATACAGAATACTTTAATAGTAATATTTTTGAAGACTTGATTAAAAAAATCTAATCTCATCTATTTTCATCAATCTTGACATTATAACTCATTTTTGAAGGTAGGCTTCAACCTAGATGTCAATCTACAGATAAATGGATAAAGAAGATGTGGTATACATATACAAAGGAATATTACTCAGCCATAAAACAGAAGGAATTTGAGGCAGTCCTAGTCAGGTGAATGAACCTAGAGACTATTATACTGAGTGAAATAAGTGAGAGGAAGAGAAAAACCAATATCATATATTAATGCATACATATGAAATCTAGAAAACTGGTATTGATGAACCTATTTGCAGTGAAGGAATGGGGACACAGATATAGAGAATAGATTTGTGGACACAGTGGGAGAAGGAGAGGGAGGGAGAAGTGGAGAAAGTAGCATTGACATATATACATTATAATGTGTAAAATATAGACAGCTGGCAAGAAGATGCTGTGAAACACAGGGAGCCCAGCCTGGGCTAGATGAGGGGAACGGAAGGAGGATCAAGGGGGGCGATATATATATGTGTATACACACACATATATAATTATGGCTGATTCATGTTGTTGTACAGCAGAAACGAATACAACATTGTAAAAAAATTTTCCTCCAATTAAAAATTTTAAAATTGAATATTATTTTAAAAAGTTAGGCTTCAATCATTTTGATTTAATTTTAAAGCTATATATAATAGAGAATATGTTATTTATCAGTAGAATGATGGCCTGATTAAGCTCTTTGTATATTTAGACCTAGATGTGGCCCTGGTAGATACTCAAATAGACAAAATTTTAACTTGGGCATTTTATTTATCTTCTATATTACAGAACAGAAATTGAGAATATGTTTTAAGGGAAATAAGCCTTAAAAGTTATCTTATGGGATGCCTGGTAGAGAAATAATTTATTAGAAGATGCATTTTATGAAAGGCTATTTGGTGGCTCATGGGTTTTCATCCTAGATACTGAAAGCCAACTTCTTATCATAGATATACAAGACATCCTTATAGCTACCTATAGATTTTTGTTCTATTTACAATATAAAGTGAGTATGATGGGATTGTACCTACAGACAAGGGGGATAGAGTAGAGATTTGAACTGAGCTGCTGTTCCCCATTTAGGAATATTTAAGCTTGACTATAGGAGAAGGCAATGGCACCCTACTCCAGTACTCTTGCCTGGAAAATCCCATGGATGGAGGAGCCTGGTGGGCTGCAGTCCATGGGGTCGCAAAGAGTCGGACACGACTGAGCGACTTCACTTTCCCTTTTCACTTTCATGCACTGGAGAAGGAAATGGCAACCCACTCCAGTGTTCTTGCCTGGAGAATCCCAGGGACGGGGGAGCCTGGTGGGCTGCCGTCTATGGGGTCGCACAGAGTCGGACACGACTGAAGCGACTTAGCAGCAGCAGTAGCAGCAAGCTTGACTATAAGAGAGACTTTAGAAAATATGTTGCAGACGCTTGTAATGGACATCTCTGGGCCAGGCAGCCTACCGTTAGCTGGGTTGTGACAGCATGGGATGAGAAGCCATGTTTCGGGTGAAATAGAAAGGCCAGTTTGGGCCACACTGTGTAAGTAACACTAGAAGGTCTTCTGATGCCTTTTCTTGAGAAACTGTTGAAGAAAATGGTGAGAGCAGGAGGAAAAGACCATTTCCTCCTGAAAGCCCAGATTTCCGGGCCTTTGGTACCATAAGAGATGGTGATGGTAGTTGCCTTAGTATCAAAGAAAAGGGCACTTTGCTAAAGATGATTAGACTACTCTGGGATCAACATGTAGAGTGACCTCTTCCCATTTGCTTAAGCAAATTTGGGGGCCCTTAAAATGTTGAGAGAGAAGAACCCTGGGAAAACAATGGACTTTCCAAGATAAACTTCAAAGGTAGAGATGATTCACAGTACTTTAATATTTAAAAGATAGAGATAATTCATAATTCCCTGGTGGCTCAGATGGTAAAGAATCTGCCTGCAATGCAGGAGACCTAGGTTCAGTCCCTGGGTTGGGAAGATCCCCTGGAGAAGGGAAAGGCTACCCACTCCAGTATTCTTGCCTGGAGAATTCTGTGGACTGTATAGTCCATGGGGTTTCAAAGAGTTGGACACAACTGAGCGACTTTCACTTCACTTCACTTCACAGTGATTTATATACTAAAAGAAACATAATCTTAAAGTGGTCAAGCGGCATATCAAAGGCATTACAAACTTATCAAATGTAAGGGGGAAAAGCAATTTAGAGAAGTTTTCCTTTTACTAGCTCACTTTTAAATTCCTTGTTCTACAAAGAAAAGCATTTCTGATTTTTCCAGGTTAGAAGTTATTCAAGACAACTGTGAACTAAAATTACATCATTTTCTAAGAGAAGTGTTTTTACAGGTTTACTAACTGAAATGTGGTCAGCATTTTAAAAAGCTAGGAGATAAAATGTTAACTTTTTAAATGTAACATTAATTTTAAACCATTTGATCTCAATCATGAATCTGGAAAAGTAACGTATTTTTACATTGACTTATTTTAAAATTTGACATAAGGAAGCAGTGTTCACACACTTACTTGGGTATTAGACACTATATAGAATTGTCTAAAGCTTTTATAATCTATGCTTTTGTGTGACTATATATACAGATTTATATATTAGATTCCTCACTAACATAGTATTAGTATGGACCTAAAATTCAATTTAAAATAACTATAATTCATCCACAGGCATGTATTCAAATAGGAAGTGAATTATTGTTTATACGTTTATATATATTATATACGAGTGATAGTCACTCAGTCATGTCCGACTCTTTGTGCCCCCGTGGACTGTAGCCTGCCAGGCTCCTCTGTCCATGGAATTCTCCAGGCAAGAATACTGGAGTGAGTTGCCATTTCCTTCTCCAAGGTATATTATACATATATTATATATAGTTTTTAACTATTTTCAGTAGCTATAACTATACTGATTGAAGGCAGGTACTGTAACTTTTACATTCTAAATGCCACAATAGCTGATGGGGTTCAGGACACTACCCCACAATATGGCACTGTGGCATATTGAATACTTTAAGCTGAAGGAATTTGAGAAAATAGAAATAGAAAGGTCAGTGAGTTTCCCCTTGCTCTTCTCCTGTGAAAAAGGTCAGAAAATCCCCACATGAGAGGTATCTTGCCTATATCCTAAAGAAAGGAACGATTTTATCTCCAAGATGGAGGAATGACACCAAGAAGAATCTGAATGAATAGACCTTAGTCCCCCCAGTTCCTATGATTCATTTTCTTTGCCCTATCATATCTTTCCATGACTTTCCACTCTTTATCAAAGCCAGCATAAAACCTCTCAGGTTTAACCATTTCTTTGTGTCATCTTTTACTAATGAAAGTTTCCATGCATGTCATGTAAAATTTACATTCAATAATTTATATGCTTTTTTCCTGTTAATCTGTCTTTGTCAATCTTAATTTTCAGACTCAGCTAGGTAGGGACTTTATGAGGGTCAGGGTAAACTGTTACATTGCTGCATCAAATACTAGGCAGAGAAAACTGTCATTTTACTTAATTTTGATGTGGAGACTAATTGTTAATACGTAAGACTTGTTCCATTAGAACTGGAATAAGCATTAGTAGAACACTGGGGATGAAGGAGTTTATGTACCTCATTGTGAACTGAGTCAAATCAGCTCTTACAATTTCCATCTTCATAGGCAGTACATCACTTATGATTTTAATAAAAAACTTGAAAATCTGAAATATCATTACATCTGGATTGTTGAGAACATGGAAAAATCAATTTGAGATCCACTTAACCTTCAAAAAGCTTTAGTTAGCAACATAGCATAATTATCTGTTTAAATGAAAGGAAGTCACAAATATAAAATCTATTAAAAAATATAGACAGCATTTCATCTTTCCATAATATATCAGAAAAGATGTCTCTAAATGCTAAAAACCAAATGTGAATTCTTTCATTTAATTTGAATACATCAGTTTTAGACAAAAATGATTACTATTTTTAAGAAATTTATGTAAAAACTACTATTATGGCATATTAGTTGAAATTTACTTAGAGATCACATATTATATGATAAATATGCACTAATGAATATTTAAAATGTGAAATATTAATAAGATCAATATGGTATATATACATTGCAATTGGGTTCAACGTAACAGTTTAAAATGTCTCAGTATTTAGACTATACATTTTTTAAAAAAAATCAGATTACAAAATTTAGGCATTGGATCTTTAAATAGTATAACAAAGATAGCATAGTCAGTGATAGGTTTTCTGAACCAGAGTCCCCAGTTTTTAACATATAGTAGGCAATTATGTTACTGGAGTGATGAACCAATTTTGTAATGAGCCCACTTTTCCACAGGTGGCCTGAGTTGGCTGGGTATAAAGAAAATGCTTTTAAATCAGCTTCCAGTTAAAGCCACAGATCTGATGAACATTAACAGAGGTAAGAGGTACACTCAGCCCTCCTACTTTTCTCTACCCCCTTTCAGTATTCACTCACTGTGTCCTTTGTGGATATATCTTTTTACTCTTCCTTTGAAGACAGACTATCTTTGCATTCAGAGATACCTAAGAGAGTGATTTTATCATTTATCCAAACATATCCATTAACTGTCTACTCTGTGTCTGGTATCTTCTAGGTTCTGAGGATACAGTACTTAATATGGACACAAAGTCACTGGGTCATGGCTTACATGGAGCTTACAGTTTGGTGAGAAAGCATCCATTAAAGAAATACAATTTTCCAGGCAAGAGTACTAGAGCAGGGTGCCATTTCCTACTCCAGGGGATCTTCCCAACCCAGGGATTGAACCCACATCTCTTGTGTCTCCTGCACTGGCAGGCCGGTTCTTCACCACTAGTGGTGCCTGGGAAGCCTCACAGGTCTCTCAAGCATTTTGAAAGTTTTCTTAAGAGAGATCTAAGTCATTGAAGTTTGAAACAGGAAACTGACATCATCCAACTTTTTTTTGCTGCTCAAAGGCATAAAAAATGCTAGCTAAATTAACACATACATACACACATATAAGTACACACACACACACTAACAACAATAAGGAAAAACCCTAGGACAAATGCAACATAGCATACTATGCAAATGACAGTAAGTCTATTTGTCAGTTCCTAACTACTGATAAGAAGAGCATATATTATGTAGATATCCAATTAAAGTTTATCTGATAAATTAAGAAATTACATAGTATCAAACAGTTAAAAAATAGGTGTTGGCCAATGCATAACTATTAAGACTGACATATAAATAGTTGTGTTTAGAGTAACATAAGAGTTATGATTGGAAAATTTTGAGATTGATGTGTATATTTTGGAATGTCAGTATTATTACTGGATATTCTTAGTCTGGACACACAGATGTTAATTAGATCAAGTACCAGTTCCAGCCCTACCTCATATTCAGCTCTCAGCATCATTTATCATGCAGAAACAATGTGTAAGAAACTGGGAGATTAAGTGGAGGAAAAGAAAGTAAATACAGTGATAAGATATGGTTCCTAACCCTCACTGAATTTATAAACTAGTGTTGGGAGACAGATAAACAATAGCAGAGCAATAGTAGCGGGAACTAATGTTTAGTGAACTCTTACAATGAACCAGGCATTGAGCTAAATGTTTTACAAGCATTGTCTTATTTACTCCTCCCAATAGCCCTATGATGCATATATGCTATCAGTAACTCCTTTTTACATATGATGAAATTCACCTCAGAGAGGTCTATTGACTTTCTCAATGCCATTTTCACAGTAAGTGGCAGATTCAGGATTTGAACCTGGGTACCCTTACCACTCCTCCAGATCACAAAAGTATGAATTTAATCTGGTTTTCTTAATCAGAGAAGAATGACTCTTCCTAAAGGAAAGGAGACTAGAAATTGAAACCACCAGACAAGCTTTGTCTTATACTATCATATCTTCTATCTATTCTCCTGACATTTCATTCATCTTCCTTAAAAAATTCTTTACTCACCTCTAAGTGGCCTATGTCCCATCTCCCCTTCCCCAATTAAGATACTGTATAAGTTCTCAAATCTCACTGATTGTTTGGGCATTCACTTTTTTTCTTTTATGATGTCATAAGGTGTGTGCTTAGTAGCTCAACTGTGTCCGACTCTTTGCTACTCCATGGACTGAATGTAGCCCACCAGGCTCCTCTGTCCATGGAATTTTCCAGACAAGAATACTGGAGCAGATTGCCATTTCCTACTCCAGGAGATCATTAAATCTTAATAAACTTGTATACTTTATCTTCATGGGCTTTCCAAGTGGTGCTAGCGGTAAAAAACCTTCCTGCCAATTCAGGAGATGTAAGAGACATGGGTTCAATCCCTGGGTCAAGAAGATCCCCTGGAGGAGGGCATGGCAACCCACTCCAATATTGTAGCCTGAAGAATCCCCATGGGCAGAGGAGCCGGGCGGGCTACAGTCCATAGGGTCACAAGAATCTGACATGACTGAAGCACACAGGCATACCTTACCTTCATGGTAATCTGTCTAGTGTCAGTTTCACAGACTCAGCTGTTGAATCCAGGAACGCAGAAGGCAGGTTTCCTTCCCTGTACCTGGAAAGGTGCTGAATGCATGATAAGGTTTTCGTGTTTTCTTTGGAGGTAATGGCTAATCAATGGTTTTCATTTAGAGGAGCAATATGATCTCACCTGTTTGTAGGAATCTTACTCTGGCAGCAGAGGGAAAGATGGTTTGGAGAGATGAGACATTGATCCCTGGGAGAGCATCTAGACAGCCAATGACGTAGCATGTGAACAGAGAGTAGAAGATGGATGTAAGAAATATGGAGGGGGTAGAGTCCATGGGACATGGTGACTGAGTAGATGTTACTGGTTAGAGAGAGGGAAGTATTGGGTTGGCCAAAACTTTCATTCGGCTTTTCCCGTAAGATGCTATGGAAAAATCTGAATAAACATTTGGGTTAACCCCATATGAAGGATACTTGAGTTCTCCTACCTGAGTAACTAGAGTGTGTCTTGTGTATACTTGTTTTTTAACAGAATTTGGGATACAAGAAAGGGAGCATTATTTCGAGTGGGTAGAGCAGGCAGAGAGGGAGAATACTGAGTAGTTTTGAACAGACTGAGCTTGAGATAGCTAGGAAATACTGGGATGGTAATAACCAACAGGCAGTTGGAAATAATGGCTTCTTAGATAACTTGGAGATCAGCTTATATGGCAAGAGTAAGAACTGCAAAGCCAAGGCAAATGGAGCAAAGATCTTCCCTTATCCATTCAGATCTACATCAGGACAGTGCCTCAAAAGTGCTCTCCAACATGCTGTGGGTTCAGTGAACATGCGCTTAGCCTGAATATGGTTGGACCTGACATGTTCCCTCCAAACAGAAACTATTCTGGTGTTATAACTTCAGCTTTAAAAGAGTGAAATATCAGATCCCTGAGCCTGTGCTAACAGTTTTCAATGATCTTAAAAGATCATTTTACTACAAATGTCAATGAAGCAAAACATGTAGTCAGTGTGAATTTTGATAAAGGGTATGTCCCTGAGGAATTAAGTTTTATTGTTTCAGGTAGTGACAGAGTGAGGGTATAAAGGACTTTGAGATATATTACTACAGACTGTATACAGCTATGAAATTCGTTACAAATGGTGATGCTGAATATCTGAGAATCTCCATTGCTCATTATTATTGGGCACTCTTTATTTTTTAGTTTGTACTATACCAGGTAATTCTGCTACTCTGTCTGCTACTCAGAAATGAATTTCTAGGTATATCGGATTGATTTTTTACTATAAAGTGATTCCCTGAATTCTTTGGGGATTTAAGTTTTCAATTTTTCCTACATTTGTTTTCAAGTGCTGTTTCAAATTTGGGGATTAGTGTACTGAACTGTAAATAGTTTTCAACCATGCATTCTGAATTCAAGTGGTAGTTTCAAATTCAGTGGATAATACTTTATCATTTCTTACTTATCCTTCCTTAACTAAAATCACCAATGAGGTAAAAAAAAGTGATAACGAAAAGGAAAAAGTATTCCAAACCAAGTTTACTTATAAAGATAAAGCCAGCTCTGTGTTTTTGAAAGACCTATGAACTGAGGCAAAGATTTAATCCTTTTTTTTTTTTTTTTGTATAGGGAATGGGATTTATTTCCCTCAATTGCAAAACAGAGCAAAAAGAGTAGAAATTCTACAAGGTTCCTCCCAGCTATAAAGTGCTAGATTCCATAAGTATTCAGCAGAAAGGGAAGCGCTTGAGAAACAGTGAATACTTTGAGATTTCTATAATGGAAATACTTGAATATATTATTTAGGCTAGTTGCTCAATTTTATATTAAATCTTCTGATTCTTGATTGAAGGCAGTTGATGGTAAAACATATTTTGCCCATCTTTTGTATGTCCTATGATTTCTAAAACAAGGTAAGAATCTAGTAAGTGCAGGGCAATCTCATCCTGAATTTAACCCCCAATAAACTATCCCAAGTGGCACAGTGGTAAAGAATTCATCTGCAATGTAGGAGACTATGATGTGGAGACCTGGGTTTGATCCCTGGATTGGGAAGTTCCCTTGGAGAAGGGAATGGCAGTCCACTCCATTATTCTTGCTTGGAGAATCCCATGGACAGAGGGGCCTGGAGGGCTACTGTCCATGGGGTCACAAAGAGTCAGACAATGCAACAACAAACTATCTCAAAGACAGATATGTTACTCTATAAAAACAATGGCACTGAAACACAACTTCTTATTTCTAACCCAGTTGCTTATTGCCAACTCTTATTTCTTTTCAGTCTGGGCTGTTTGTCATCCCTGGCACTAAATTTTCAACTCCTAGTTCTCTAAGCGTTGAAGATCTATGCTCACTTCTCAGAATCTATCCACACCATCACCTTACATAAATTGTCTTTAGATGATCATGCAACCCTAATCTTAAGTCTAATCTCTTCTTCACCTAATAAAATTTTTCGCAAGGTTGAAAACAAGTTCATTTCAGGATATAAAGCACATTAATCTAACACTTCAATCATGGCAGCCAAACATTTCAGATTGTTTCCCTGTATTTATTCAATATGGTCAGTTATTCTGGACCAACTCTAGGCTAGAAATTGTTTTAGGAAAATGTAATTTTGGCTACATTAGAATTTTCCGAGGCAAAGCTGTTTTTCTTGTGCCACGTTTCTTATACTTTTTAGCAACTCTTCATCTATTTTTTAAGGTTCACTAAATATGTACGTATGTGCATGTATGGATCCATGTATGTATGTGTATACATACGTAGGTAAGAATTGATTACTTTTGCTACATTGTTGGATGTTGTATTTTTCCTAGTATCAACGTTTGTCTTCAATAGGAAATTGCATTATTTAATGCGCAAAGACATTTTTAGACATTTTCTATGGAAGAAGCTATTCAAATACTTTCAAACAACACATTCCTTTTCTTTTCCTTTGTTTTCTCTCCTTTGTTAGAAAGATAAAAATGTGCCCTGTGAAAGTTTTCTGCTTCAGGAAAACAAACAATAAGAAAATAATTTCAGTAGCATTGCATTTGTGACATGGGTATAAACTAGGACTATGAATCTATCTTTAATGTGTTTGCTGTGTCTGGGTGTCTACGACATCTCAAAAAATCACATGATCTTAGGAATCATATAAATTTCAATATCAATGTGTTATTCAAAGCCAGCATTTGGACTAAGAAAAAGAAAAAAGGCAGGATTTCAAAAAGATTTTTGTGTTCCCATGTTCATCACAGCCTCATTCACAATAGGCAAGAAGTGGAAACAATCTAAATGTCTCATGAGTGAATGAATAATGAATATGTGGTATATACAAACAGTGGAATACTATTCAGCCATACAAAAGAAGGAAGTCTGTCATATGCTATAAGATGGATGTAACCTGGAGTATACTATACTAAGTCAAATAAGGCAGACACAGAAGGAAAAATACTGCATGACACGTCAAGTATCTAATAAAGTAGTCAAACTCCTAGAAAATAAATATAATGATGGTTGCCAGGGGCTGAGGGAGGGGAAGTAGGGGCGTTGCCTTAGAATGCATATAGAATTTCAGTCAAACAAGACGAACAAATTTCTAGAAATTGTAAGTAGCGCTTGGGAAACTGTCCTCAGCAGGAAGTGCCTTTCCTTGTCACTTTAACAAAGCTATATACTATAACTAACTTTTAACCCAGCACCCCCATGCTCTATTCATCCCCAGCCCCAGTACACCTTTCAATTCGGATCTTTTAGTCACACAATGGATTCTTTACTGACTGAGCGACATAGATCAAAGAAGTAGGGACAAAGAGTAAGTAAATAACAGATGACCAGACCTCTTCACTAGCTTCGCCTTCAGTAATCTCATGAACAAACTAGGTGACCAAACTGTGAACAAGATAGCATCTAGAGGAAGATCACGAGTAGTCAACAGCCTGCACACAAGCCTGCACACAGTGGCGGATGGTGATGACTCTGCACCTCTATTTCAAGGTTTCACTGGGATGACTTCCCGCCTTTCCTTTAAAACTTTCATGGCCAAGCACCATCTTTCAAGGTGGTTTTCCAGGCACACTGAGTCCACAATCTCCCCAGACTGCCAGCATTTTGATTAAAGACAACTTTCCTCTCTACCAACGCTTCTGATTTTGGAAATGTTGAGCATCAGGGCCCAATTCAATCGGTAACAAGATCTGCCATATTACGTTGTGCTTATAGTAAAGAATACTGTATTGTACACTTAAACTGTTAAGAGGATAGATCTCATTTTTCACAATTTTTACCACAATTATAAAAAGGGTAGACTTCTATTGAGGTCATTAACTCTTCACACAGACACACACACACACACATAACATATACATATACTGAATCTAAAATTTTGCTTGAATGTTTGAGTTCTCTGCAAAATTCAAGATAGAATGGCTAATGGCTTTCTCCTCCCCTCCCCTCCAGCCCCACTGTTCCAAGTCAAATTAGTATACAGACGTTGCTTACAAGCCTAGAGGAACAGAGTGTGTGTTTCTAGGAATGAAGGGGACTGAAAAAATGCCAGTAGATACACCTAGATAAACTTTGAGACTCACATTTTAGAGCTACTTTGTGACAATGCAAGAGAAGGATTCTAAGTGTTAGGCAGAGTTACGCAGGCAACAGCAAAGGATAACAGAAACATTCTGTGATGCTATGATTAAACTGGCTCTAAGAAGAGAACCTGGCTGGCTCCCTGTGGTGTGCCCTCCCCTGTGTAACAGCTGGGCGCCCTGGAAGACATGCTGCTGCCTGAAAATGCTGGAAGTAGTCATCGGCTGGTCTAAGGCAATGGAGAGGCTCCTACTAAAGCTCTACATAGGGCGAAACAAGTGACAGAATAGGTTATATATACCAGTGCCCAGTTTAGTGAAAGTCTCAAAAACAAAACAAAACCACTAATTGTTAATGCATGCTTCTTTTGTACATTACTACTTAAATCAGTCTGATACATAAGATTTCGTGTTTGTTTGTTTTAAAGTGGGTACTTAAGCATCTCAGGGTATTTATTTTAGTGGCAGGGGGAGTAGTTGGGAGTGATTTTCACTCCTTTCTATATACAAACAAAAATATATCTCTTTTATCCACAAATGCCCAGGCACTCTCAAGACATAAGAGCGAAGTGTGCCAAAATGTTAGGCTGTTAGTTATTTTGCATAAAACACACATCCAAACACGTAACCACTGAATAACAGATAGCAGAGAAAAGAAAATCAGTTAGATTTCAGTGTGGGTGAAACAGACTCAGTAAGTTCTGTAAAGATGGAAACCTGGGCATAAGAGACACCATATTGAATAAGCAAATAGAATGTCTAATCTGATTCTTTCATCTTTACTGCTTATGATTTATCCTGTCTCTATAAATACATTATTGCTTTTATCATAATATGTTAAAGTTACTTTTGGATGGAAAAGGGAGATGGAAAGAATATGTTTATATAGTTATACATCTTGGGAAATATTTAGTCTAGGAACAAAGAGTTGTCATGATGCACAATGCTTCCTAACATTCATTAGTGGATGAAAATTAATTTAGATAAAACTACTCAAGTCCTGAGCTTCCCAGGTGGCTTTGCTAAAGAATCTGCCTGCCAATGTAGCAGACACAGGAGATGGGGGTTCCATCTCTGGGTTGGGAAGATCCCTTGGAGAAGGAAATGGCAACTCGCTTCAGTATTCTTTCTTGGAAAATTTCATGGACAGAGGAGCCTGGCGAGCTACAGGCCAGGGGGTCACAAATTGTTGGATATAAATGAGCAACTGAGCAAGCACATGTGCCCTCAAGTACTAGTGAAAAAAAAATGATGAATATGGCTATATGGTCGAACATATATGAGAAGCATCTTGAACTCATTTTATGAATCAAGTTAATAGAATGTTTATATGTTATAATATTATCCAGCTTATAAATAATTTTCCCAGTAAAAATAAAATGAAAGTAGAAAATAAGGGCAATTACCTAAAAAGAACACGTGGAAAAGAAAATATTTGCACATTTACTACTGATTTAAAATTTTAATACAAGTGACAATTTATTAAAACTGCATTGAAATTAATATGCATAAGCTAAATAAGAGCAATGGCAGATTCTGGATCTAGAGAAAACAATAAGATGACCTAATAATTAAGGAGCTAATAATACATAAGAACAAAAGAATTATATGATGAAACTAGATTCCCTCAGTACTTTATATCTATACATGTTTTGATATTATTACAAAACAAAATGAGTCAGCACTTCGCATCAGGTAAGATTGAGGGCAGGAGGAAAGGGGGACGACAGAGGATGAGATGGCTGGATGGCATCACTGAGTCAATGGACATGGGATTGGGTGGACTCCAGGAGTTAGTGATGGACAGGGAGGCCTGGTGTTCATGGGATCACAAAGAGTGGGACACGACTGAGCGACTAAACTGAATTGAACAAAACAAAAAAACATAGGCCCCACACTAACAACAGGGAAGAAAAGTGATTGGTTCTGGAGGGTTATTCTTTGCTTTTAGATGAATTAATAAGGAATTAATTAAATAGAATTTTGGGCAGGATATGAAAAATTCTATTTAAAAAGGCAATGTCAAGTATTGGGTTGGCCAAAAACTTCATTCAGATTTTCCTATAAGATGTTATGGAAAAATCCAAACAAACTTTTTGGCCAACTCAGTATTAGGGAAATGTCAACTTTGAAAAAGGGTTAAATACATAACAAAGAAATTTCCAAAGCCTGCAGATACTTGTTCATAAAAGTCTCTGGTGAACATTCTTATATTTCAGAATGCAGGCACAAAAATTTTTTAAGTGGTGGGAATTTTTCCCAACTAGATTTTCAAATCGTCCAATGAAACAACCTCCTTCTCTCATTTACTTTAATCTGCTGGTGCTTCCCTTTTCTAGAAATGACCCAGTGAACATAGCACAGAGACCTCTTCTATGAACACACAAAGGCGCTACATTCATTGCTCCCCAGGACAGGTGGGTATCAGTTACCATGACAGTCCATGAGTGAGTCTGCTATTGTGATGCTGAGCTTAATATATGCACATGTGCCAAGCGCAGCTCAGCACAACTGTGCACCCCAGTTTGCTTTCCTTTGATGCCAGTTGGCTGAAACCTTAACTCGAGCAGCAATGTTGTCCTTCTGAGACTAGGTTTCATGCCATTCTGGACAAGCTGAAAATGGTATTGTCACAGCCCGTTATAATTTTCATAGCAGCCATCTCGCAGCCCTAGGAAGCAAGTCTGTTTTGTATGCATAAAGGAAAAGTCCCAAGTCTTGGACAGGTGGGTAGGTGTTTATTTCTGGCTGCAATTTTGCTAAGTTTCTAAATCAGTCTTGCTTTAATTAGGAGTTTTTCTTCTGAGTTATTTTGATGTTAATAATATATGGCTGTCACATCCCTTATACATGTTCCCAAACAGTGATACAAACATTATTAAATCTAATCAGTGTTAATGGGGTATTCCATATGCTACCCACTGTGAATCTTTTGAAATGTCATTTTATTGGATAATGCATAAAGAAAGGTTGGTATATAAGATGACATGCTTTTCTTCCTTCAATGATTTTTATGAAAAATTTTGTACAGATGGTAGTTGCTTTCAATTTGTATTTGACCATCTTTAAAAAAAGAATCTTCTGTTTATTAGTCTTCTATATAATGTATATTTAAATTCACAAAGATGTTCAACTCCAAAGAGTAAAATCATTAACTTTCCCTTCACTAAATTAAAGAACAGAAACAATGCCCAAATGACTTAGATCTAATAAAGAAGATTCTGTTAAAATGAGGCCCCTTAGAAGTGTGCATTAAGAAATATTTAGAAAGAATTGAAAACCAGGCACCATGCCTAAAATACCATAACATTAGGAAGAAAACCTAAGCAACACAAAACTTATTTTGCCTAAGATATCTAAGTAACTGCACCACTCTTGCTCATTCCAATATAATGTCCTTTTTGTTCTCTGTATTAACAATGCTGCTGCTGCTGCTGCTAAGTCACTTCAGTCGTGGCTGACTCAGTGACCCCATGGACTGCAGCCCACCAGGCTCCTCCGTCCATGAGATTTTCCAGGCAAGAGTACTGGAGTGGGGTGCCACTGCCTTCTCTGTATTAACAATGAACTACTAATATTCCATGTAGCCACTAAAAGTAATTCTAACCAGATGGTCCTATATTTCTTAAGATGTCTATATGTATTTTCTCTCCTGGAGCAATGCTATCAAGTTTATTGATATCTCTAAGAAGCAGGGCTGCTGAGGCAGACACTGTACTAAGAAGATACATTATAAACAACAGAAGAGCTAGCTCACCATTCACATGTATGAAGAGGATGCTGTGGCTTGTCCACTTACCTCTTCGTCTATAGCCATGTACACAAAAGCGATCCATCACTAGAGTTACTCTCTTTAAACTGTAAGGTGAGCAATATGTGTTTAAGAAAAACAGTGTGCTTCTATAGTCTTGTATAGATGGTTTAAGTCATCATTGCCTGGAGAGCATAGGAAAAGCTGATCCGTGGTGTTTTACTCTGGACATCAATATATTCCTAAGTCTTAAGCTGCTGCTGCTAAGTCACTTCAGTCATGTCCGAGCCTGTGCGACCCCATAGACGGCAGCCCACCAGGCTCCTCCGCCCCTGGGATTCTCCAGGCAAGAGCACTGGAGTGGGTTGCCATTTCCTTCTCCAATGCATGAAAGTGAAAAGTGAAAGGGAAGTCGCTCAGTCGTGTTGGACTCTAAGTGACCCCATAGACTGCAGCCCACCAGGCTCCTCCGTCCATGGGATTTTCCAGGCAAGAGTACTGGAGTGGGGTGCCATTGCCTTCTCCAAGTCTTAAGCTACACAGGCCTTTTATAATTGCAGTATTTGTAGGTTCCTGTAGATCTCTCAAACCTTTGTGCTTGAGTATAGACTATCAATGGAGAAGGAAATGGCATCCCACTCCAGTATTATTGCCTGGAGAATCCCATGGACAAGGGAGCCTGGTGGGCTGCTGTACATGGGGTCACACAGAGTTAGACACGACTGAAGTTATTTAGCATGCATGCATGCATCGGAGAAGGGAATGGCCCCCCACTCCAGTCTTCTTGCCTGGAGAATCCCAGGGACAGAGGAGCTTGGTGGGCTGCCATCTCTGGGGTCGCAGAGAGTTGGAGATGACTGAAGCGACTTAGCAGCAGCAGCAGCACAGGCTATCAAAATATGTCTGTTAGGTTACATAGAAAAATAGCAAGAACAAAAATGGAGATGTTATCATTAAAAAAAATTCAAGAGATGAAAAGCAAAACAAAAAATTGTAAAAGACAGATTTAAAAAATTTATTGACTAGTTGATTGTATCTACTGTGAACTGTTTGGTTGACTGTTTTGTCATTTTACTGATCTTATGATGCTTTCCTTTCACTATGGCGTTCTCTTCAAAGATTTTATTTAATGCTAGTAAACAATAAAGGAGTTTCTCTTTTTTCCTGTCTCTTTTTGCAAACTTATCCTACAAAGTACTAGAAATGTGAGATTTCTCTACTGTTTACTTTTATAGTTAAAAGAAGGACATTGAAAACCTGGCAGGCAGGTACTGTTTTCTATAGTTAATGAAAGGAATTTCATATGAAATGACAGTGCAGTTGCTATCTGAAAATATTAAATGATACCTCTGACTTTTAGCTACATGAGTTATTTGTTCCTTTGATTATAGCTTTCTATATAGAAGTAAAAAATGCACCCCTATTCATGAGCCTCCATCTGGACTCTTGGCCAGAACCATTAGAGGAAGTGGCTTCCCAAATGGGAATATCATGGAAGTCTTGGAATTACCAGCAAAACACTGGTTTTCTTTAAATATGTTTTTAAAAGCAGAATCATCTCTAGTCACCAAAGTGTTATTGTTTCCCTTACAGTTGGTTATTAGTAAAGTCACATTATAGCATGAAGATATTGAATACACAACTGAGGGACTAATTTTAGAATTACGTATAGGTTATTTGAAAAAGCCTCTCTTTCTGTAGTTGCTTTTTAAGCGCTGGGGAAAAAATTAGAGTAAATGTTAAAAGATTTCTATTTGCAAAGGTATATCATAGTTCACAACAAAATCTAGAGGTGCAAATGACCTTTTGGTATTAACCTATTTTTCAGTCAGGAAGAAAATCTCAAAGCATCATCTCCAATGTAACAAATTTTCAGGGGTAGGTTTTCGATTGAAAATGTTTTTTTCTTCCCCTTCTTGAAAAACTAATCAAAATCAGTAGATTCGCTGGACTCCCAGACCTCTCCAAATTGTACATATTAAACTAGTCAGTGGCTAAGAGTCAGTGATAGTTTCTGGTGTGTTTTCTTTCCATATGCCTTCAGGCACACACATGTAATTTTGTGCTTCAAAGAGTTTTTTTTTTCATAAAAACAGAGATGAACAGTTACAAAACATATACCAGTACCCTTTGGAAGTAATTAAAAATATGGCATTTCCCTGAGCTTACTTCCTTTCCTTTTGGCATCGCCCCTTCTATATCATATGTGCAGCTTCTCCTCTAACTCATTAAATAAATTCTTTTTTGGTCTCCCTAAAGAATCACATGCTTAAACTTACAGAAATGTGCCATGAATAATATTATTAGGCTTCTAAATACATTTAAAGTGCATTAAAATTAACAAGAATAAACTCAGGAGAACACTGGCTCCAGTCCACAAGCGATGCAGACTACTATCTGTTCTGAAAGTACACTTATACTATTTTCACAAGGGTCTCCAAAGTGACAAATATAAACAATGTATTTTCATTAGATACAGAGGGATATACATCTGATGTTTACATTAAAATTTACTCCATTTTACTCGATTCTACTGCTGTGGGTTTTTGTATTTGACACTGCCATTTGTTAATCCAAACACTTTGAAATAATTGTGTTTTTCCAAATTATACTATGTGCAGATATATTTCTAAAGGTATAAATTAGCACGTCATTTATTTGAGTATGCATAAAATCAAAACAATTTCCAGTCTGATTTTCAACCAGTATTTGAAGGCGACTTTAATGATCTGGCAAGTGGCCATTCGAAGCACACCAGTATGTCAGTGTATGTGAATATGCTGTTGCCCAGCCACGACGTCGTGTCCGTGACTCCACAGGCTGCAGCATGGACGTGAATATGCATGTGTGCTTAGCTGCTGACGTTTTTGCAATCCTATGGACTGTAGCCGGCCAGGCTCCTTTGTCCATGGGATTTCCCAGGCAAGAATATTAGGGTGGGTTGCCATTTGCTTCTCCAAGGGATCTTCCCAACTCAGGGATTGAACCTGTGTCTCCTGCTTTGCAGGCAGATTCTTTACCACTGAGCGACCAGGGAAGCCCTGTATGTGAATATACAGATAAGTATATCTGTATGTGAATAGGATTATGATTATATATAAGTTCTTTTAACTAATCTTATTTATTCTGCAATGACAATATTCTAAAAGGAAACAAAACTTAGGAGAAAACAGGGTACACTGATGATAGACACATTTTGTTGCATGCCCTGATGGCTAAGACGGTAAAGCGTCTGTCTATAATGCAGGAGACCCAGGTTCGATCCCTGGGTCAGGAAGATCCACTGGAGAAGGAAATGGCAATCCACTCCAGTACTATTGCCTGGAAAATCCCATGGACAGAGGAGCCTGGTAGGCTACAGTCCATGGGGCCACAAAGAGTCGGACACGACTGAGCGATGTTCCTTCCTGGGGTTATGATAACCTCTAAATATTATATGCTACTTGCATTATTTCAGATTTTAACTGCATAGTAATGTGATCTTTCACATGACATACTTTGATCTCTGACATACATAAAATCAGACAGGTTATGAAGTTCTACTAAACACTTTATCCTTATATTTGTTACCATACCACTGTAAACGTAACCCTAATTTCCTAGTATATAACATGATTCGGAGGTTAATTCTCCATCAAGCACTCTCTATTCCAATTTCTAGCTATTAATGAATTATTTACTATTATTCTAAACAGTTCAGCTTAGAAAATGTGCTTCTACTCAGTCGTCTTATAAATGATATCATAAAGGATAACTGACAATCAAAGTAGACTTATAAATATTAAACAAAGTAGTAATAAAATCTCTACTAATACTATTTGACATTAAAGATCTAGCCTTTCATGAAAAGAACTTTTATACTCTTTTTACTCCTTCTAGGATGAATATAATGTTATATATTTCAAGTAAAAGGAAGGATCCTTTGTTGGACTCTCAGGTTTTACTGTAAGAAATTATCCAAAACTCAGATTGACCTACATACAATATAACCTCAACTTGAGAAATAATTTTGAGGGTGACCAATTTGTTCACGTTTTCCTGGGACTTCTCGATTTTTAGCACTGAGAGTCCTGTGTCTGTGGAAACCCTCTGGTGTTTGGCAAAACCTGCAAGGTTGGTTACTCCAGAGGTAACACTCAAACATATGGTCCCTTAGGCTGTTTAAACATTTATGGTTTGATTATTCCACAAAAACAGATAAACAGGCTTTGTTGTTGGTGCTAGAAAATAATGTGTCTCTTAGCAGAAACAATAACTTTCAAAGAATATATTTAAATGTGTGTCATTAGGAACACGGGTGATGTGTTGAATGCTAACTAAGTCCCAAATGGTACACTAGGGACTAATCTTTTTGTGAAACCATATTATGAGACTTATACCTTACAGAGGTTTTAAGGTTCTGATGACCTGCAAAGAGCTCAATCTTTCCAATTGGAGTAGAAAAACAATCTTTTTTCCTAACTTGACCTATTATATCTTTTAGATACCCTAAAATCTCTACATTACCACGGAGTGGGCATGAAAAAGAGACTAAAACTTCTTAGTTATTGAAGGAATGAGATAGGAAACATGAAGGCTAGCTGGAGAAACAAGCAAATTCCCATATCGAGTTCTGTATAACTCTCTTTTCCCTTACTGTATAACCTGCTTACTCATCAATTTTAGAAAATTCTTAAGATTATGAGTAGAAGACAGTTATGCTCAACATTCTGGATTAAAAGAATTATTTTAAAAAAGAGTGTTTTGAGGATTGTAGCAAAAGATAAGATTTTTAATTTGATCTTTTTCTTAGAAGGGGAAAACTATAACCACTGTTGCTTATTGAAGATTCTTTCATGTTTGAGTCTTTCTGAGAAAGCATTCTGTATTTCTGATTCTAATAGTATTCTAATAATAGTTGTATTCTAACTAATAATACAATTGAGCAGCTTTATCCACACTAAATGTTTCTATAATTTTACCACTATCCTTTCTCCAATGATGGGTGATGTTTAAGACATTGGTGATGATTTGACAGGCTAAAGACAATCAGTACCTAATTACAGGTACTGATTACTGTACTGATTATACTGTACTGATTACAGGTTAGACTGTAATCAGTAACAGTGGAATGACCACAATCACTGACAAGGGCAGGATACACTAGTTCTTAAAGTAGAAAGGGGTACAAGTAATTACCATTCCCTTCAGTCACATTTACGCAAATGAACAGTAGTACCAGTATCTCATTTTTTAAGTGTAATATTCCCTGATTCCACTAATTTTCCTCTGGCATTAGTCAAATATATATGTTCACAAAAGACTCATATCTCTAAGACTAGGTTGGTGTTAATACCAATATTTCTCCCATCAAATCAATGTATGAGTTCTAACATATGGCTGACTTAACTTGAATTATCATCAGTTAATAGGAAGAGCAAGAACATCATGATTATAAACAACTACAAAATGAACAATTATTCCTAAAAAAGAAAAATGATATTCAAGTCTGAATTTTGCCTTGCACTCCCTAGGCAAGAGAAGGTAAGGCATTAAAAAAATGCCCTTGACTGTTCTATCCATCTGTTCTCCATAGTGGCTGTACTAGTTTGCATTCCCACCAACAGTATAAGAGGGTTCCCTTTTATCCACACCCTCTCCAGCACTTATTGCTTGTAGACTTTTGGATTGCAGCCGTTCTGACTGGCGTGAAATGGTACCTCATTGTGGTTTTGATTTGCATTTCTCTGATAATGAGCGATGTTGAATATCTTTTCACGTGTTTGTTAGCAACCTGTATGTCTTCTTTGGAGAAATGTCTATTTAGTTCTTTGGCCCATTTTTTGATTGGGTCATTTATTTTTCTGGAATTGAGCTGCAGGAGTTGCTTGTATATTTTTGAGATTAGCTGTTTCTCAGTTGCTTCATTTGCTATTATTTTCTCCCATTCTGAAGGCTGTCTTTTCACCTTGCTTATAGTTTCCTTTGTTGTGCTGAAGCTTTTAAGTTTTATTAGGTCCCATTTGTTTATTTTTGCTTTTATTTCCAGTATTCTGGGAGGTGGGTCATAGAGGATCCTGCTGTGATTTATGTCGCAGAGTGTTTTGCCTATGTTCTCCTCTAGGAGTTTTATAGAGACACAGATGTATAGAACAGTCTTTTGGACTCTGTGGGAGACGGAGAGGGTGGGATGATTTGGGAGAATGACATTGAGACATGTATAATATCATATATGAAGTGAATCGCCAGTCCAGGTTCGATGCATGATACTGGATGCTTGGGGCTGGTGCACTGGGATGACCCAGAGGGATGGTATGGGGAGGGAGGGGGGTTCAGGATGGGGAACACATGTATACCTGTGGCAGATTCATGTTGATGTATGGCAAAACCAATACAATATTGTAAAGTAATTAACCTCCAATTAAAATAAACAAATTAATATTAAAAAATTAAATGCCCTTGAACCTCTTATTTTAAAACATTTTTAATAAGTTATCTAAGTATAAGGATACACAATAAACTGTGGAACATTCTGAAAGAGATGGGAATACCAGACCACCTGATCTGCCTCTTGAGAAATCTGTATGCAGGTCAGGAAGCAACAGTGAGAACTGGACATGGAACAACAAACTGGTTCCAAATAGGAAAAGGAGTATGTCAAGGCTGTATATTGTCACCCTGCTTATTTAACTTCTATGCAGAGTACATCATGAGAAATGCTGGACTGGAAGAAACACAAACTGGAATCAAGATTCCCGAGAGAAATATCAATAACCTCGGATATGCAGATGACACCACCCTTATGGCAGAAAGTGAAGAGGAGCTAAAAAGCCTCTTGATGAAAGTGAAAGAAGAGAGCGAAAAAGTTGGCTTAAAGCTCAACATTCAGAAAACAAAGACCATGGCAGCCGGTCCCATCACTTCATGGGAAATAGATGGGGAAACAGTGGAAACAGTGTCAGACTATTTTTGGGGCTCCAAAATCACTGCAGATGGTGACTGCAGCCATGAAATTAAA
>NW_024070207.1:4077320-4349321 GCF_014754425.2 Oryx dammah | reverse complement strand
TGGTCATGTATGGATGTGAGAGTTGGACTGTGAAGAAGGCTGAGCACCGAAGAATTGATGCTTTTGAACTGTGGTGTTGGAGAAGACTCTTGAGAGTCCCTTGGACTGCAAGGAGATCCAACCAGTCCATTCTGAAGGAGATCAACCCTGGGATTTCTTTGGAAGGAATGATGCTAAAGTTGAAGCTCCAGTACTTTGGCCACCTCATGCAAAGAGTTGACTCATTGGAAAAGACTCCTATGCTGGGATGGATTGGGGGCAGGAGGAGAAGGGGACGACCAAGGATGAGATGGCTGGATGGCATCACGGACTCGATGGACATGAGTCTGAGTGAACTCTGGGAGATGGTGATGGACAGGGAGGCCTGGCGTGCTGCGATTCATGGGGTCGCAAAGAGTCGGACACGACTGAGCAACTGAACTGAACTGAACTGAAGTATAAGGAAGTTAATCATAAGAACTACTGACAAACAATGGACACGACTGAAGGACTCGTTTTGCGATCAGAAAAGTGGTCGCTAAGCTGCAAAACAATATTACATTTTAACGTGTTCACCTGTTTTAGTTCATTTCTTACAGATTACACCCAGAATGGACACAGAATCTTTCTGGTTCAAGCTCAACATAAAGCCATCCTGAATTTTCAGAAAATAATAGGAACAGTATGAGAGTCATCATGTCATTCATATTTGAAGCAATTTGCTTTCTCACCTTGCCTAGATAGCCTGCACTGGTTTTATTACCTTTCTTTTTCAATTCATGCTTTTCCCATTATGAAAGCTGCTGCTGCTACTGCTGCTAAGTCGCTTTAGTCGTGTCCGACTCTCTGCGACCCCACAGACAGCAGCCCACCAGGCTCCGCTGTCCCTGGGATTCTCCAGGCAAGAACACTGGAGTGGGTTGCCATTTCCTTCTCCAATGCATGAAAGTGAAAAGTGAAAGTGAATTCTCTCAGTAAGTGTCCGACTCTTCATGACCCCATGGACTGCAGCCTACCAGGCTCCTCCATCCATGGGATTTTCCAGGCAAGAGTAGTGGAGTGGGTTGCCACTGCCTTCTCTGTTATGAAAGCTAGTACACATCTGACTTTTTCATTTGGTATGGACCCCAACACGTAAACACATTTGCCCCATCTATACATGAGTGTTGCAGATTTTGCTTGAGGCAAGTGAAAACCCAGAGGGAAAGGAGTCAACTTGTCAAAATATATTTTTTCCTCTTAATGTGTAAATAAAGTTTATTTAAATAGGGCTTGAGGTCCAGAAAAAAGTACTGGACTCTCTTGCCTTCATCAAATTGCCTATGCTCCCTACCCCTAGTCTCCTAGTGTTTATTTGGTCTTTATAAAGCAGGGGGTTTGAAGACAAGAAAATGAGAAAAAAAGGAACAGAGGGGAAGGTAAAAAATGAGCAAAGGAAAGAGAAGGACCATTTCCTTCCTCTGTTCATCTTTATACAATTTATATATTCTGATATATTTAAGAAATGATAATATTTGTCTGGCATCCCAGGGTAAATAAATGAGGCTACTCCCATACTAAGGAAACAAGATCAAGAACACTGGCTACCCTAAGAGCTAAGGGGTCTGACATCTCTCCACAGAGAGTAAAATTTGAGGATCCTCTGATCTAGAGCTCCAAATTCTATACAATTTTGAAAGATTAAAGAAAGATAAAACACCACAGAATCAAGTGTAATTGAAATGCTTATCTGATTGTGGGGACCAGAAACAAATATAAGTCGAGAGTTTAATGGATGCCAGCTGGTTATTTAGGCAAATTACTTAGACATGAAACTTAGACATGAAACCAATGTTTCATGAAACTTAGACATGAAACCAATAATCAACATCACAAGAAATATATGAAGTGCTTTTCCCAATTTTTTTTAAAGACCCATGATACCAAAATAGTTGAATAGAATCCACATTCTTTTAATTAAATGTTTGGTCATCTATTGCAACAGGTGCTGTCAAAAGTTACTCATTTGATCATGACAATTGAGAAACTTCTGCAGAGGGCTTTTGCTGATAGGTGATGTAAGCATCATCTAAGGGCAGAATGGAAATTTCTATTCAGAATTCTCTTATATCAAACCAAGTATCATGTTTTTTACTAAAGCTATGGTTTAAAAAGTTCTTTAATGCAAAGAATGTTTTCATTTCACACAGCCTTACTTACATAAAAACATAAAACCGATAAAAATGGAACTGCTCTGTGTGAGGATGTGTGTAGGGGGATGGAAGTGGAGGGTGGTAAGGTCTCCATCTCATCAACAACCTCCAGTGCCTCTTGGGAGATATCCCTAGGACACCTTGAAACACACTTTGAGAAACAATTTTTTGCATTGAATCATGAAACCATGTAATTTACATCTACTTACAAGCTCATTTCCAGTAAAAACAGGATTTAAAATATAAAAATATCTGTTACATCACATCATGTCACATTTCTTGTTTTATTTGTGCACTTATTTTATCTTTCTTACTAGGTTTTTAAGGGCAGAGGAAAGAAGGATGAGAGTTTAATAAAAAGGAGAAAATGATAAATAAAATTAAGCATAGAGTCAACAGTGATATATTAAAGGTAGGTTCCTATACTAAAGGTAGAATATTGGTTCTCATCATACTTTTCTAAGGGAAAAAATTGTTAGAGATGTGGACCAATTTGCTGCTAAGGATTGCTTCAACTGTAACATTTCCCAGCAACAAAACCAAGTCTGCCTTCCAACAACTTGGGGCACCGCTTATGTTAATACACAACATGTTATCTTCAAAATGTAGCTTGAGCAAACAGCTTTTATGGTTTGTAAATTAGGACATACTGCATGATACATATAAGTATTCCTCTAAAGTCTCTAACACTTTTTCAGTCCAATTCTATTTTTTACCTTGTAAATTCATATGCAGAAGAAGAAATCAACCCCCATAATAGACAAAGATATGTCACAGAGACTGCTAGTCAGGCAAAAAGATAACGTCAGGCCACCTGATAGACCCTTATCTTTAACTTGTCCTAGACGAATACTATGACTCCTTTAAAAAGTATATTATCAGCACTCCTGACAAATAGCTAGTAATGTTTGCTAATTTCTGACTTAAATTTAAGTTGGCAGTACAGGTTTTCCACAAAGTTATATTCTGCTCTTGATGAACTTGCCTCATATCTTTAATGGACCTAAAGAAAATACATGGTCATTTACTTTCACTTTTCTGGATGTATACCATTCTCCTAGCAAGGCCATTCAGGTAAATCAAAATGTAAAGATTGTCCAACTCGGGCTTGTGTGTATCTACCTTCATTGTTTCCTGAGAGCAGACTTACAAATGGTAACCTTACTTCCCAGTCCTATTTTCCACACTCAATCACAGAACATAAAGACAATCTTTCCACATTGTATGGACCAGTACACACAGTCTAGCTGAATCCTAACTAATTTAGAATGACAGAAAGACATGAAAGAATAAAATAAAACAGGAAGAAAATGAGCTACGACAATAGAAGTTGAGAGAGGTAGTATGAGGATACCAAATGTTGAAATCATATATTTTAAATGGCATTTTATAAAAGATACAAGTAACACTCTGACCTTCTAACATGAAGATGATCATGCTGATCTAATATTAATCAGTTTAACAGTAGGTGGTTACTTTCGCCATCAATGAGCACAGATCTACAATGAATCATACATGTTACTGTCTAGTGTCTACTTGTGACCACTGGTATACAGCAACAAAATAATTGGCAGAAACCAATTCAATGTCTGGGAACAGAAAGCTAATCAGCTCAAGCAGGCATTAAACTAACAGCCTTGGAGTCCCCATCATCTCAGTTAATGGCAACTTGATTCTTACCAACTACTTAGGTCAAAAGCCTTGGGATTTTTCTTTGAATCTTCTCCTGTTTCATATATCCATTCTCTTATTTTAGTAAAATTCTATCCATACTGCCTTCAAAGGATTAGAAATAACTATATTAGAAGTCATAGCTTCTATTGATCACAAATGGTCATATATTGGCAATTTTATATAGTTCAGACTGACATATGCAGGTATTTAATCATTTTTCACAGCCTCTATTAATACAACCCTAGTCAAAGCCACCATTATCTCTAATATCTGCATTATTTCAATAACTTCCTACCTGGTCTCCCTGCTTCCAACATGCCACACTGATCATTCTGTTCTTAACACAGCAGTAAGAGTGATTTTGGCCATCTCTAGGTAAGAGCCTAGGTATGTGGATGTGAGAATTGGACCATAAAAAAGGTTGAGCAGCAAAGAATTGATGCTTTTGAAATGTGGCGTTGGAGAAGACACCAGTCAATCTTAAAGGAAATCAGTCCTGAAATTTCATTGGAAGGACTGATGATGAAGCTGAAGCTCCAATACTTTGGCTGCTGCTGCTACTGCTGCTAAGTTGCTTCAGTCCTGTCCAAGTCTGTGCAACCCCATAGATGGCAGCCCACCAGGCTCTCCCATCCCTGGGATTCTCCAGGCAAGAACACCTGATGCAAATAACTGACTCATTGGAGAAGACCCTGATGCTGGGAAAGATTGAAGGCAGAAGGAAAAGGGAACGACAGAGGATGAAATGGATGGCATTGCTGACTCGATGGACACTGAGTATGAGCAAGCTTCAGGAGTGGGTGATGGACAGGGAATCCTGACATGCTGCAGTCCATGGGGTCACACAGTCAGACATGACTGAGCAAGTGAACTGAACTGAAGTAAGAGCATGTCTTTTTTCTTGCAAAAGCGTCTCATCTTTCTTTTAATGAAAGCTCAGGTCCTTATTTGGGCTTCCTTGGTGGTTCAGCAGTAAAAGAATCTGGCTGCCAAGCAGGAGATGGAAAGGAAATGGCAACCCATTCCAGTATTCTTGCCTGGGAAATTCCACGGACAGAGGAGTCTGATGGGCTACAGAGCACAGGGTCGCAAAGAATCGGACATGACTTAGTGACTCAACAACAACAGGTCCTTATTATGACCCATGAGGCCCTACATCATTCGGGTGTACAACTCCCTCCCTCAGGGAGGAGGCCCTTATCTTTGACTCGTCTTCCTCTCACTTAGTATGCTCTGGGCACCCTGAACTCACTAATCTTCCTGGAGAACGCCAGGCATACTTTTGCATCAGGGCCGCTGCACTTGCTCTTGCCTGTCTGGAATGCTCCTTCTCCATCTAGATGCATGACTTAATTCGTTTAGATCCTTCTTTCAAAGTCACCATGTGGAGGAAGCCTTCCTTGGCTACTCTCTCTCTAATGCTAACATACCCTCAACTCCCTTCTTGCTTTCTTTTTACCATGGCAATAATCATCAGCTGACACACTCTACAATTGAAAATTTTTCTTGTTCTTTCTTACTAGGATATAAGTTCTAGAAAGGCAGAAATTTTGATCTGTTCTGGGTGCCATGGAGTCCCTAGAGCCCATAATAGTCTCTAGCACATTAGCAGGCATTCAGTAACTTTTTCCTGAATGAACGAATGGGTCTGAAAACAAGCTGGTGCATGCTCAGTTGCTTAGTCATGTCTGACTCTTTGCAACCCCTTGGACCATAGTCTGCCTGCTTCTCAGTCCATGGGAGTTTTTTTAGGCAATACTAGAGTGAGTTGTCCTTTATTTCTGCAGGGGATCTTCTCGACCCAGGAATGGAACTCATGTCTCCTGCACCTGCAGGCTGATTCTTTACCACTGAGCCATCTGGGAAGCCGGCTTAAGGTGATCAGTCAGTTAATTCACCCTTCATTCTGTTCTTCAAAACCCATTCATGCTGACTGTTTGCAGGAAATTTTGTCCTTTTGCATATTCACAGTAAGGAAATCTCATTTGACCCATGAGTGTTACTCTAGGAGGGTACAAGACAAAGCAATATATGGAAGATTTCTTTCAATTTCTCAAAACCAGTCTAATAATTTCTTTTCTTTTCCTTTCTTTCCCTTTCATTTTTTCACTCCAGGAAGGTCATGATTGATTGTCCAGCAACTTTCTTATAATGTCAAGATTAGAACTGGCAGAGAAGAAATAGGTTTGTGAAGTCACCATGCCTTGGGTCCTAAAACTGTTTCCTGGGTTTCTTCACCCAAATGGCTCTAACAAAGACTCAAAGAGATCTTTCACAAGAGGAGAAGAAATTTTAGCCAGACTATACACAGTTTTGTGTAACTGCACTGTCATCTATTAAAGTCGTTGAAAACTGACCAGGAGTTACACATATCACCTTCTTGGGAGACATAAGAAAAGTTGCTGGGAAACGTTCTGGTGGCTGTAAAGAGATTCAGAGAAATATTGTTCTTGAAATGTTATTTTTAAAGCATTTTCTATAGCAACACTGGCAAAATAAACCATTTAAAAAGTGTAATTACAATTCCTTCAGGTTCTTCTTTGACAAAGCTACTTATTGCTAAAGCTCATGTGACATTAGAAAATATTACCTTTTGCAGACACTTCATTATTATTTAAGCCTTGAGAATACATCGATGAAAACTGGGTCTAAAAAAAGTAAAATTGAGCAAGCCACTGATAAAATGTTCAATCAAAATCTGCTAGCAGATGCTTTTTACACATAAGACCTGTAGGTGGTATAGAAGTGAGGGCAAAGTGGAGAACAAGCAAAGCAAAGGGGGCAGGATGTGAGGATTAGAGCAGCCTTGCCACTTCAAATATGAGGGATCTTAATAAACACAGTGTGGAAAATTAAAAAAAAAATAAACACAATGAGGTAAGACTTCTGATCTGGAAGTAAGTCAAGGTTTATCTGTAAGACGAGAGTCAGTTAAGCAGTAAAGAAATCCTCTTTCATTTAATTACGAAGGTATATGGCTTAGGCCTAGGTTATTCTATTTTTTTCAACCTTCTTCTGTTTTTTTTTTTTCTTTTTCATCATTGCTAATATGCATGTCTAGTTAATTAGTGTTTATACAGTAGTGACTTTGTTTGAAAATCTTTCCTTTTAATGTCAAAAACTTACTGGAAAGTAGATGACAATATTATCTCTGAGAGAATCTATATGATCTGCTGTTAAAGACACCTGAGGTACAAATACTACCGTAATGCCAGCTTGCTGAATGGCAGGTGTAAAAATAATAGGTGGAAACAACCAATCTCTAATCAAGATTTAGTCATGCCAATCTAGTCCTTGGTTATACTTTCTTACAGCTAATAGCCCTACGTGCTAATGAAACTTATACAACTCATGCTTCTTCTATTCTCTGTTCAGACCAAATCACAAATCTATAAAAGCTTAGTAAATATTAAGACAAAATAAAAGAAAACCTTCCATGGCTTCATAATCTTTTCAGGCAAAATCGATTGTTTATGATTCACATTTAATTATCCTCCTTTCTCAGTCAACTGATCATGCAATTCTCATAAAAGATTATTATCATTCTTTCACAGAAGGGATTCCCTTCCTGACAAAGGGCTGGTTTGCCAAATAAGATGTAAGGACTAAATTTGAAAGGCAGGCGAATAATACTAGTTTTTGCAAAAATGTTCTTTTCACTTTCTTTTATCTCTATAGTCAACTATGACTATATCTGTTTTTTTTTAATTGAAATATAGTTGATTTACAATGTTGTGTTAGTTTCAGGTGTATAGCAAAGTGACTCAGTTATATATATATATATATATATATATACATACATATACATATATACACACACATGCAAAAAAGCAAAATGGCTGTCTGGGGAGGCTTTACAAATAGCTGTGAAAAGAAGAGAAGCGAAAAGCAAACGAGAAAACGAAAGATATAAGCAATTGAATGCAGAGTTCCAAAGAACAGCAAGAAGAGATAAGAAAGCCTTCTTCAGCAATCAGTGCAAAGAAATAGAGGAAAACAACAGACTGGGAAAGACTAGAGATCTCTTCAAGAAAATTAGAGATACCAAGGGAACATTTCATGTAAAGATGGGCTCGATAAAGGACAGAAATGGTATGGACCTAACAGAAGCAGAAGATATTAAGAAGAGGTGGCAAGTATACACAGAAGAACTGTACAAAAAAGATCTTCACGACCAAGATAATCATGATGGTATGATCACTCTCCTAGAGCCAGACATCCTGGAATCTGAAGTCAAGTGGGCCTTAGGAAGCATCACTACGAACAAAGCTAGTGGAAGTGATGGAAATCCAGTTGAGCTGTTTCAAATCCTGAAAGATGATGCTGTGAAACTGCTGCACTCAATATGCCAGCAAGTTTGGAAAACTCAGCAGTGGCCACAGGACTGGAAAAGGTCAGTTTTCATTCCAATCCCAAAGAAAGGCAATGCCAAAGAATGCTCAAACGACCGCACAATTGCACTCATCTCACATGCTAGTAAAGGAATGCTCAAAATTCTCCAAGCCAGGCTTCAGCAATACCTGAAACGTGAACTCCCTGATGTTCAAGCTGGTTTTAGAAAAGGCAGAGGAACCAGAGACCAAATTGCCAACATCCACTGGATCATGGAAAAAGCAACAGAGTTCCAGAAAAACATCTATTTCTGCTTGATTGACTCTGCCAAAGCCTTTGACTGTGTGGATCACAATAAACTGTGGAAAATTCTGAAAGAGATGGGAATACCATACCACCTGACCTGCCTCTTGAGAAATCTGTATGCAGGTCAGGAAGCAACAGTTAGAACTGGACATGGAACAACAAACTGATTCCAAATAGGAAAAGGAGTATGTCAAGGCTGTATATTGTCACCCTGCTTATTTAACTTCTATGCAGAGTACATCATGAGAAACGCTGGACTGGAAGAAACACAAGCTGGAATCAAGATTGCCAGGAGAAATATCAATAACCTCAGACATGCAGATGACACCACCCTTATGGCAGAAAGTGAAGAGGAACTAAAAAGCCTGTTGATGAAAGTGAAAGAGGAGAGCAAAAAAGTTGGCTTAAAGCTCAACATTCAGAAAACGAAGAATCATGTCATCCGGTCACATCACTTCATGGGAAATAGATGGGGAAATAGTGGAAACAGTGTCAGACTTTATCTTTTTGGGCTCCAAAATCACTGCAGATGGTGATTGCAGCTATTAAATTAAAAGACGCTTACTCTTTGGAAGAAAAGTTATGACCAACCTAGATAGCATATTGAAAAGCAGAGACATTACTTTGCCGACTAAGGTCTGTCTAGTCAAGGCTATGGTTTTTCCTGTGGTCATGTATGGATGTGAGAGTTGGACTGTGAAGAAAGCTGAGTGCTGACGAATTGATGCTTTTGAACTGTGGTGTTGGAGAAGACTCTTGAGAGTCCCTTGGACTGCAAGGAGATCCAACCAGTCCATTCTGAAGGAGATCAGCCGTGGGATTTCTTTGGAGGGAATGATGCTAAAGCTGAAACTCCAGTACTTTGGCCACCTCATGAGAAGAGTTGACTCATTGGAAAAGACTCTGATGCTGGGAGGGATTGGAGGCAGGAGGAGAAAGGGGACGACTGAGGATGAGATGGCTGGATGGCATCACGGACTCGATGGACGTGAGTGTGAGTGAACTCCGGGAGGTGGTGATGGACAGGGAGGCCGGGCGTGCTGCGATTCATGGGGTCACAAAGAGTCAGACACGACAGAGCGACTGAACTGAACTGAACTGATAGATATATATACACACAGATACACATATTCTTTTCCATTATAGGCTATTACAAAATATTGTGTAATCTCCATGTGGTATACAGTGGGTCCTTACTAGTTATCTATTTTATTTATAGTAGTGCATATATGTTAATCCCAAACTTCTAATTTATTCATCATCCCCTTTCCCCTTTTGTAACCATGAGTTTATTTTTTATGTTGTGAGCCTATTTCTGTTTCGTATGTAAGTTCCTTTGTATCACTTTTTTAAGATCCACATATAAGTGATAGCATATGTATTTATCTTTCTTTTGTGGCTTATTTCACTTAGATTTCTGTCTTATAGGAATACAGTTCTAGCTTCCCATGGCAAGGGGTCTGTACCTGGCAAAATCATTTTGATGATTTAATATTGGCTTTTCTTCATGTCTGCCCCTTCACAGTAAGGCTCTACCAAAATATCTGACTTATACATTTAATAAAAACTTCTTCCTGAGGTGCTCAAGTCTCTGATGGGGCTAGCCTCAATGCACATTTCCAACCTTATTTTGTACTATATCTCATTCATAATCCATTATCTATCGAATCATCCAACTGAAATAACAATCTATGCAACCCCATGGACTGTAGCCCACCAGGTTTTTCTGTCCATGGAATCTCTAGGCAATAACACTGGAGGGGATTGCCATTCCCTTCTCCAGGGGATCTTCCTGACCCAGGGATCTATCCCAGGTCTCCTGCATTGCAGGCAGATTCTTTACCATCTGAGCCACCAGGGAAACCCAATGCTGTGATAGCTTCAGGTGAAGAGCGAAGGGACTCAGCCATACATATACATGTATCCATTCTTCCTCAAACCTCCCTCCCATGCCAGCTCCCACATAACACTGAGCAGAGTTCCATGAGCTATACAGTAGGTCCTTCTTGGTTATCCATTTTAAATATAGCAATGTGTACAAGACCATCCCAAACTCCCTAATTATTCCTTCACCCCAGCAACCATAAGTTCATTTTCTAACTCTATGGGTCACTTCTTGGCCTTTCTTAGCCATTTCTTTGGTTGGGAAAGAAAGTATTCCACTTCAGATACATAGCTTAAAGTCAGTTTCTTTGTGGTAGAGGATAAAGTTCCAAAGCAAAGTGTTGACATATCACAGGTGCTTCCAGGAAGCTATGTTGATAAGTACAAAAGTACCCATGGGAATACAGATTTGTTACCGAGGTCCTCCAAAAAAACAAGGCAGTGTCCTAACCCTCCAGGTGAAGGGATTTCAGAGAGTGTGTATGCATGTGGAGGAGGGTGAGATTGTTAAAATGACATCAGGGGAGTGGAGAAAGATATTCTTCCAGGATGCTTGGTCTGGACTCGTTTTTTCTCCCTCCAGACTGAATCCAATATCTTCGTAATTCTGAATTTGGTTCAGGGATGAGGAAAGCCCAGTGTTTTCACACATCCCATTAAATGAGACTGTAGAGATTCTAGAAATACTATATGAAGGCTGATGATAGGTGTGTGTGAAAGAGAGTAGTAGAATAGCAAGAGGTGAATTTTCCCAGTCTGGTGACAGCTTACAGTCAGGGGGCCGCAAGCCTATCACTCCTGACCACTACTTCCCCCCACCACCAATGGCCCTATCCTCTCATTCAACTTGGAACCAAAAGAGTTATGCTGAATTCTGCTGTCTGTACTTCTGCTCTCACTTCCTACAGCATGGTGTATCCTTGGCTATTTCGAGTACATTTTTTAGTCTGAGAAAGAAAGAAACAGAGGGAAGGAGAGGTAAGGAGAGGAGGAGCGAGTCTGTACCTGATTAGAGATGCCTTCAATGGCACTTGGCTAGCATACAGTAAACTAATTATATCAGGTTTCCTGAAGCTTCTTTTTATGCATGTTCTGTTCATCCTTCTTTAGTTTACTTTATAGACAGACCTCTCTAGGACATTTTCAACTTGAAAATGTCATTGGGCATGAGGTTGTTAAAAGCAGCTCCAGGTGAGAAAAACACTACCCAGCACAACTGGCTTATCTGCCCTCGTGACAGCTCCCTGCCTCATTGCCTCCCACTCCTTGCCTATTTTCTTGGCCTGGGATCTCTCAGCTCTGAGTCTTGGCTATGGCATTAGACACTGCTTCAGCTCAGCCTAGATGAGATATGCTTATTGACTTCAGACATTCTCTCCCTTACTGCATATTCATTTCCCCTGGTCTTCAAGTTGTTCTATCAAGGTATGTTCAGCTACACAGTATTGCCTCCTTTGCTATTTCTCCTTGAAAGTGCATACTATTTAAAAACAAACACAAAATAAAAATAACACTAGGTCCTTTCTTATAATGAAACAACACCACACTAATCGGTACATTAAAAAAATATAATCCTACTCTGTTGGTAGCAAAACACTCACTTTACAACATCGCAATGACTAGTGCAGCATACAGAATGTAATTTCTGAAAAGACAGCTTCCTTTGAATGTGTATACGCAACAGCATCCTTTATTAAAAAGGAAACAGCTATAATAAACACAAATCCTAGTGACAGCAGGAATCATGCTAGCAACAAAGCCATCAAAATGGAAACAAACATCACTAGACGAATACCATCAGAGAGATGTACAAGTGCTTCTCCCATATGGGAGTCTCTGTCACTTCAATTTGAAACTATGGAACTAGGGCAACTGTTGCAATATATTTATGCAGGTTTGTCACAGTGTTAGTCTGTTCTTAGTGATGGGTCACGGAGGGTTTTCAGCTGTTAGAAGTACTCAAGTTCAGCGACAGTGATTTATTTTCTGATCAACTGGAGGATGTTTTAAATAACTTGCACTGCAAATAATATGTTTGCAAACTGATAATCCTTGAACAGGGGTTGTGGCATGTTGGTGTAAATGGATCACATGTTCCAAAAGCAACAGCTTTCTAATTACCAATAATCGGGTTTGCATTCATGCATAGCTTTATAATGTTCTAAAGTCCTAGGTAGATTTTAATCCATACTGTTTACACAGTAGCTAAAAGTATTCTATTCTTTCTTATATCCAATGACTGCATATTGTCAATGCTTTTTAAAATAATTCTATTTGATTTTTTCCCTCCTTCTAAACATTTCAATGGGAATTTCCTATAAGCAGGAAGCTTTGCCAATAAGGTCTATAGTCATTTAAGATACAGTGTATTAAGAAATTGCAACAGTTTTGCCCTTTGTCCATTTCACCTCCAGCTTATGTATACAAGAATAAATAGCTAGACCACCTTTTCCCAAACCAAGCACCATACTTGAGATGTTAAAAGGTATTACACACACACAGACACACAGAGCTAAATAAGTTGGAAAACATTTCATATCATAGCTCCTCTTTGAAATTTACAACAAAAGTAACATATTAAATCAGGAGCAATTACGCAGTAAATAGACTTGTCAATCTTTGTTTAACCCAGCATATTCACAACTTATTTGTCACAGACAATTCCCTTGACTACCATGGACCAAACTTCTTTTTTTAAATTTATTTTTACATCCTATGGAACAATATTCTGTACAAAAGTTTGGGAACACTAACTCCAACAAATAAATAATTTCAATATATCAAAATAACATATCTCAAGCTTCTTTTTTTAGAAAGCTAGTTTATCAAGACTCTTATGTGCCATCTTCTGAATAGTACTGGACTAAGAAACAGAGGACAAGATGTGGAATTTGCAACCCTTTCTATATGTCGTACAATATATGTAAGCTATACTTGGGTGTCTCCTATTGGTAACAAAAACAAGATGATGTAGCTTTCTGGTGTTCAGATGAATCTGAAAAGCAAAAACAATTGGAAAACAGACCATAACCCATTAGATGACAAAGCAAAGTATTTCTTACTACTGATCAAAGACACTAAGTAACCAGAATAAAAACCAAGAAGGGCATAAACCTTCGGTATCTGTGTGTGTGTGTTAGTCGCTCAGTTGTGTTCGACTCTGCGACTGCATGGACTGCAGCTCACCAGGCTCCACTGTCCATGGAATTCTCCAGGGAAGAATACTGGAATGGGTTGCCATTTCCTTTTTCAGAGGATCTTCCTGACCCAGGGATTAAGCCCAGATCTCCTGCTTGCACGTGGATGCTTTACCATCTGAGCTACTAGAGAAGCCCCCTAAACCTTCTATATAAACCAAGTAAAAACAGAAATAAAAATGATATGCAAATCTGAAAAGCAAAAAGTCACTTAAAATGATTCTAGGGAGTTATGCATAGACTCATACACCTAACTGTCCCCTATACATTGCCTATCCCAGTGATGAAAGGAGGACTTGCTTGATTAAGGTGTCGGTTCCATTTGGTTTTGCTGCTCATGACACTCTTGGTATTTGATGTAGCAAAACCAAATGGAACCGACACCTTAATCAAGCAAGTCCTCCTTTCATCACTGGGATAGGCAATGTATAGGGGACAGTTAGGTGTATGAGTCTATGCATAACTCCCTAGAATCATTTTAATAGTGGATTTCAAGGTGAGCATATGCCTTGGAAATCAGAGCTGTATGCAGGTGACGTATAAGAAAGAGAAATTTGTTTTTTTCTCACCCAGTTTCACTGACTCCATAGAAGAGGAAGAAACTGAGTTTCCCGTACTTTTACAAAAGGTTGAATGGGCATTAATATTAATATATGGATTAGGAAAAACAGTTCTATCTATGGTTCTTTGTTGCTCTACTGATCTCAACAAATCAGATAACCAAATACTACTCAAAGGGCCAATTCACTGTGAGATAAAGGACTTGTGCAAGAATGTCTATCAACTGTCCCTATATGGGGAACAGGTAACTCATGACTGGCATTGGTCAAGTCAGCTTTCAGTAATGAAGGTTTTCTCAGAAAATGAATTGCATCTCTTTTATTTCATCATTTTGTTCCTGCAAAACTATGGGTTTGAAATCTGTTTAGGACTTAACATCTCAGAAGAAACTGTAGTGTAACTTCAATTTTCCTAACATAATTTGTGCTTATTCCCTTAAACAACCACTTAAGACTGAATCAGAGTAGGGAGTAAATGATAAAGAACAATTAGGTAGTCCTTCGCAGGTCTCATGATCTTGCTCTAACATGTTTTGAATACTCTGTTGTTCTTGATTGTTAGAAAAATGTTTTCATTTCATGATAAAACTTAGAACATAATATATTTGAGGACACCCCAGGTAACAAATATTTAATTTAAATGTTAAACCATCATAAAGGGCATGACTCATGTCTTACGGTCATCTGAACACCATGAGGATGACAAATATATGTATTAAATTCATTTAAAAGCTACTAATTATTAAACTTTAATAACCATTACATTGTCAATAAATACGGAGTAATTCTTCTGACTTTCTTTAGAAATAAGCTAATTACCAGCTACTAGTATAGTCAGTCATTTTGGACTTGGTGGGGTCCTTCTAAAGTTGTGAAGCCTCACTGAGTTGTTCTTTCTCTATATACAATTTTATATATAGTTATGTATTTTGCTATTGATAGTAATAATTCTATTTTTAAAATATTATCTTTTTGGCAGTAACAACAAAAGATCGGAGTCTTCACAATTATCAATCACAAACCTGTTACAAAATGCGAATGGGTACATCACTATTGAATACATCTATTATTCTCTACCTTATGAGCCATTAGTCACCCAAAGAAACTAGATCACTGTATATACAATATAGATAGCTTCATACTCTAAGAACAACAACATATAATTTATTCCATGAATGTCTACAGGGAATTCTGCCATTTTAAAGTCTTTTGGGTATCAGAAAACCTTTAAAATCAATTCATAATCAATTCAAAATCAAGTTCCTAAGAATAGCAAAATATGGTATTTGTATAAACCACACAGAATTGCAAATTACCTATTCAAAATTAATCTAATGTTTGTCAGTGTTTCAACACACAATTGGGAATAGAATTCTTCTTACATCACTTATATCTATAGTTATGCTTTCCTGTTCTACTACCAAGTATAGTTTGCAAATTTCTATTGTTCTAAAAGAAATAGGTCCAATAAACTAATCTTATATGCAGAATACATCATGAGAAACACTGGACTGGAAGAAACACAAGCTGGAATCAAGATTGCTGGGAGAAATATCAGTAACCTCAGATAGGCAGATGACACCACCCTTATGGCAGAAAGTGAAGAGGAGCTAAAAAGCCTCTTGATGAAAGTGAAAGAGGAGAGTGAAAAAGTTGGCTTAAAGCTCAACATTCAGAAAACGAAGATCATGGCATCTGGTCCCATCACTTCATGGGAAATAGATGGGGAAACAGTAGAAACAGTATCAGACTTTATTTTCCTGGGTTCCAAAATCACTGCAGATGGTGACTGCAGCTATGAAATTAAAAGACACTTACTCCTTGGAAGAAAAGTTATGACCAACCTAGATAGTACATTCAAAAGCAGAGACATCACTTTACTGACTAAGGTCCGTCTACTCAAGGCTATGGTTTTTCCTGTGGTCATGTATGGATGAGAGAGTTGGACTGTGAAGAAGGCTAAGCACTGAAGAATTGATGCTTTTGAACTGTGGTGTTGGAGAAGACTCTCGAGAGTCCCTTGGACTGCAAGGAGATCCAACCAGTCCATTCTGAAGGAGATCAGCCCTGGGATTTGTTTGGAAGGAATGATGCTAAAGCTGAAGCTCCAGTACTTTGGCCACCTCATGCAAAGAGTTGACTCATTGGAGAAGACTCTGATGCTGGGAGGGATTGGGGGCAGGAGGAGAAGGGGACGACCCAGGATCAGATGGATGGATGGCATCACAGACTCGATGGACGTTGAGTGTGAGTGAACTCCGGGAGTCGGTGATTGACAGGGAGGCCTGGCGTGCTGCAATTCATGGAGTCGCAAAGAGTCGGACACAACTGAGCGACTGAACTGACTGAACTGAAACTAATCTTCACTAGTATTTAAACAAACAAAAAATTGACATGACATTTTCAGTTGAAGTATAATTTACTCTTGATATTTGATTTTGAATATATTATAAATGTATGACATAGAGAATAAATTTACTACAAATGGTATTTATTATGCAGCTTTGATGAAAGTACCTTAATTGAAAGTTTAAAAGTCTGTTTACTTTGGTCACTATGGTTACATCCTCTCCAATGTATATGCATAATTCTAAATGAAATAAACATATCTTGCTTTAGAGTGACATTTGGCGCCCTGTTTATAATATCCACTCTGAACACTGTTGTCAGGTCATTTCAATGAGAAGAGCACAGGCTACCTTCATGATGGGTATCTGAGGTACAAGACCTTTTTTTGCCGTCAACAAAAGCTATGACCTTGGGCAAATCACCTAAAACTCACAGTATTTCAAAATTGGTAGGGGTTGTACTCAGTGATGTTAAAAGTCCCTGAAATTCAAATCTTTGATATAGATCTTCTTAAAGTATTTTTCCATCAGTACATTTCTAAAAGGTAACCCTCAAGCTATATAGTTTGTAACTCAGGATCCTCTGACTTTTCCTTCTAGTCTTTTCTAACAGCACTCTCCAAAAAGTAACACTTGATCCAGATGGGTTGATGGTAGTCCTGACTGGAAACTTCTTCCTGCATGTGTGCTAAGTTGCTTCAGTCATGTCTGACTCTTTGCGACCCTATGGATTGTAGCCTCCTAGGCTTCTCTGTCCTGGGATTCTCCAGGGAAGAATACCAGAGTGGGCTGCCATTTCCTGCTCTTGGGAACTTCTTCATATTTAAGTCCAAACTGCTATCTTTTCATGTGTTTCCCTTGTCACCTCAAAATATAACAGTATTAATAATACTAATATCAACAGTATTATTATTAATGCTAATGAGAAATAAAGCCTCCCAGCCTAATTCAGTTCAAGGACTTATGAATAACAATGACCATTATTACTTTTCACTATGGGACACTGTATGCGCATCTCTACTACCCTTTTGACCTGTCTCATTTAGTCGTTACAGCTAGCTACTACTTCCCTTTTTAAAAATCCTTTTCTGTTCTACCTCAAAAATGTGGTGAACCTCTCAAGAGAAGCAGGCCAGCAAATTAACATTCTTCATAGTTTGTGTGACACGTACAAACTCAGAAAGAGGAAAGAAAACAACTGAGAATTCCTTAATAGTAAATGTGAAAATAACATACATCAGATCTGTAACTTCATAGATTGTTTAATAACAAATTCTGTATCTGAGGCTGCCTAAAGATGAATTTCTACATTTCTGACTTAATCAAATGAGTTTTGCAAACATGATTTCTTTGTTTTCTATGTCATGTGATTTATTTTTAATTTTTTAAATAAGTTTATTTATTTTAATTGGAGGCTCATTACTTTACAATATTGTATTGGTTTTGCCATACATCAACATGAATCCGCCACGGGTGTACACGTGTTCCCCATCTTATCATTTCAATTTCATTTTCTCTTAAATGTACTTAAAGTTAGATAACCTATGTCACATGTAGCATATCATAGATTTATTTCCATATTAAAAAAATAAGGAAATCATAATAAAACTCTTGACTATTTCCTATTATCAATAATGTCAGGTATCCCATTCAATCCAAGTGTCTATTTTATCATATATAAAATTCATTTATATCATGTTCATTATTCATTCAAACTTCAACTACTTACTAAGTTCCAAATGCTTAGCTCAGATTATGAGGATAAAATTAATGTAGTTATGATAACAACCAGAAAGAGTCAAGAAATACAGCATTAGTTATAATTGAAGAACCATGCTTTAAGTCCTCAAAACTGTAAACAGAATTATACATTGCTTGTGATTTTGGATTAACACTTGCTCTTGACCCCTGAGACAACTATGACTGTGCAAATGTGTTCTATTTTTGCTTGTTCAGAAGATTCACTGATAAATCTGTTAATTCTGACATCAAACTCAACACCTTGGTATCCCATTATTAAGAGGTAGAGGGGACTATAGTATACAAGTAAAGACTTTCTCCCAAGTCATGAAATGTACAAAAGAATCAGAAATAGGCCTTGGTTTTCACAATAAAAGCTTGATCAAATTCTACCCCATATTTTGTAAGATGGGTACAAAATAGTAGTACAAGTAATAGTAATGCTTCAGTGGAAAAAGTCACTCCAATAGTAATATTTGGCACCTGTGCATTTATCAAAACCACTTACAACCATAGCCATTTTCACTCATACTCCGCTTTAGTCCAACAACAGTAGAAATAAAAAAATACAGTGCACTACAAATCACTGAAATAAACTGGCAAACTAGTTTGGGGAATTGTGTGTGTAGGATACTTTCCCTCACTAGCTCACGTTTGCCAATAGTGCTATTTTCATGAATAAAAATCTACGAGAAAATTGACAAAAACATGTTACTGACAGGTGGTTAGAACCCCTGTTTCTGTACAAATCTGCATCACACAAGAAAGCAAATAATCTTACAGTCTCTACTGCCATTGTTCTATTGTTTTGCACTCTTAAAACCAACAACTCGACAGGATCAAGAATTTGATATAGGCTGCTAAATGCAGGTCTCAATTTGGATATGCTCTTAAGAAAATTATTTCCCCAAAGGCCATCTTTCAGTTCTGTTTTTTCTTATGATTTGTTGCTTGTGTAATTTCTACACGTCAGAGTTGGTTAGCTCCTGGTGCTAATGAGGCCAAGGTCATGAGTTTGACTGCTGTACCAGTCAGTTAGCTTTCTAAAAAGAGAGGGAGAGAGAGAAAAAAGATTCTGTACCCAGTACCTATAACTACAGCCAGCCAGGGTGCAAATTCACATCTTTGCTAAAAAGAGGAACCAGAGAAGGTATAGATGGGGCTATAAAGACATCCCAGAGCACATGTGAGCACATGTCTTAATGAGTCAAGTTTTTTCTTCATATTCATATTCCATAAGGTTCACATAAACATTGGGAATTATGCTGTAAAACCACCATCACGCCAGTTCCACACTTGAAACATATTCAAAAGAAATCGACAACACATGCTTATATGTGAGAGCATTTTAAAGATCTCAGAGGGAAAACAAGTAATATAGATGATGGTTATTATATGGTCTGGAGGTTTATGTACACAGGATGATGTATAAAATGGGTAATTACAAAATCTTGTACATAAGAAAATAAATTTGACAACTTCAAGCTTAGATAAATCAATACTTAACAGTGTTTCAGCAAGTGATTAAGTTTGTTTATAGCACAGGATTAGTGAAGGAGAAGAGGAAAAATTCCTTTAAATACTAGTGCATTTGAAGCCATTCCACTTTCCTTTGAGTTAAATGTACCTAGCCTTGCTTTGGGATAATTTATCTCAGGCTGGTATATGAAACGAACTGCAAGGAGGGAGAGACTCTCGGGGAAGTGGTCAGACTCCTACTGCAGTAGTCTCGGCAGGAGGCAATGAGCGCTTGGAGTAAGGTATAAGAGAAAGGCACTAGATGTAATTAAGTAAGAGGCTGAAGGCAGTGAATATGAATTTTGGATTACAGAGCCAGATTACATGAGTTTGAATCCCAGCTCTTCAATATCTGAGGGTTTTGACCGAAAGCAGCTGTCTAATTTCTCTGTACATGGTTGGTCCAACTGTGAAATGCAAGTCACAACAACTCAATTCACAGAACACTTCTGAGGATGAAAGAATAAGTACTTGGCATTGTGCCTGGTACATGGTAAGTGCTAAACAACTGTTAATAGTAATAATAATAATAAAAGTTATTCTAACTAAATGGATGTGGAAGGCAAGTGAGAGAGAAGAGACAAGAACAGCACTAGAGACTGAACCTATATAACTAAGAAGAGTGTTGGTAACATTGAATGGAAGGTTTCAGAAAGGGGTGAACTAGTATTCATTATACTGAGTTTCAGGTGTGGGGATATGTATCTAAGTTAAAATATGCAGTTACACTTTAAAGCTTAAGTCTGGTGTAGGGCAGGGGGTATGGGGAAAGGGTAGATTTAAGCCTAACACCTCTCTACAGTGAAGGATTGACAGAAGACTGGAGAAGACTGCTAAAGATGGTGGGGAGAGAAAGGAAGAGATAGAAATTATAAAAGAGATTAACTTTTTCATATCCAAAGGCAAGACTCACTATGTTAATGGCATAAAATAAAATATAAATGCAATGTCATATACTTGGAACTCCATAAGCATTAGGAAAAAATTTTCACTTATTAAAAATAAAAAAACTAGTCTCAAATTTATAATCCAGTGCTATGACCTACACATTTTCTGCAGAAAATACAATGATGATAGTGTATAAGAAAGAGCTTCAAGGTTCAATAGAGTGTGATATATCTAAATTGTTATGTTAATTACTATTGATTTCCTGTGGTTGCTCTACATTTCTATAATTATCTAAACGAAAGAAGAAAAACCAGTGTTCCATCCGTAACTAATATATTCGTACACAACTTGAATAACACAAAGAAAAATATAATTTTTAAAACACTCAGCAAAACTCTATAGAAATCATCTCTCAGATTCCAATCATCTTCAGATTCCAATAAAACGTCTGCAAAATGTTATTCAATTTAGACATGTCACCTCTTCTAAGTCTCAGTTTACTTATCCATAAGTTAAAACCAATAGATTAGGATATTTCTAAATTACTTTCCATTTATAAGTAATTTAGAAAAGTCAGAGGAACCAGAGATGAAATTGCCAACATCCGTTGGATCACAGAAAAAGCAAGAGAATTCCAGAAAAATATCTACTTATGCTTTATTGATTACACCAAAGCCTTTGACTGTGTGGATCACAATAAACTGTGGAAAATTCTGAAAGAGATGGGAATACCAGACCACCTTATCTGACTCCTGAGAAACCTGTATACAGGTCAAGAAGCAACAGTTAGAACTGGACATGGAACCACAGACTGGTTCCAAATAGGAAAAGGAGTATGTCAAGGCTGTATATTGTCACCCTGCTTATTTAACTTATATGCAGAGTACATCATGTGAAATGCCAGGCTGGATGAAGCACAAGCTGGAATCAAGATTGCCAGGAGAAATATCAATAACCTCAAATATGTAGATGACACCACCCTTGCTCCTTGGAAGAAAAGCTATGACCAAGCTAGACAGCGAATTAAAAATTAGAGATATTACTTTGCTGACAAAGGTCCGTCTAGTCAATGCTATGGTTTTTCCAGTAGTCATGTCTGGATGTGAGAGTTGGACTATAAAGAAAGCTGAGCACCGAAGAATTGATGCTTTTGAACTGTGGTGTTCGAGAACACTCTTGAGAGTCCCTTGGACAGCGAGGAGATCAGTCAATCCTAAAGGAAATCAGTCCTGAATATTCATTGGAAGGACTGATGCTAAAGCTGAACCTCCAATACTTTGGCCACCTGATGCAAAGACCTGACTCATTGGAGACGACCCTGATGCTGGGAAAGATTGAAGGCAGGAGGAGAAGGGGACGACAGAGGATGAGATGGATGGATGGCATCACTGACTCAATGGACATGAGTCTGAGTGAACTCCAGGAGTTGGTGATGGACAGGGAGGCCTGGCGTGCTGCAATTCATGGGTCGCAAAGAGTCGGACACGACTGAGAGACTGAACTGAACTGACAGAGTAGTAGATTGATTGGCCTAAGTCATTTGTAGGTTCAAACATGCATTTAACTCTTCTGTTAACAGTCAGTCTTACCTTTCATTTAATTAGGGAATGCTTATATGACTTGTCAGCTACTTTCTGCTTTAAGAAACTTGAATGGGTAAGTCTCTCAAACTACTGGTCAGCCACTTAAACATTCCTTTGTGCTGCTTCTTCTTTTGCATAAATTTTCAAATGGTTATTATTTTGTTTTGTAAGGATTTATGTCCTGAATCTTTCAAAATGTATTTTGAAGTAACAATTTAACATAAGACAATTAAGTAAAATGTGAAAATAGCACTGTCAAGGATAGAAACAGTAGACAGCATCTAGAGGCAGTCGAGGGACTAGATGAGCTATTCTTGAAAAGTGGCTGCTGTTTTTGAATGTAAGTTTCCTGAGAGCCAAGCTAAAAAATGGTGTATGGAACATTTTTTAAATGTCTAAGTAAAAGAAAACAGACATCTTTGTGCAAAAAAATCTTGCTGGCATGAAACTAAAAAATCCATCATGTGGATATTTGTATGAGGAGCTTTGAAAATACTTTGGACAGTGATTTTACCTACAGTTTAGTGCATTTCACCAAAAAAGTGCAACTGGACAAAAAGATGCTTTATAAATTGCTTTGATTAATTAGTTCTTAATAACATAAGTAGCATTATGAGTAGAGTAGAAATATCGGTAATGCAATGTCAAAAGGGCTGATTTGAATCCCTTACACATCATCCACTAGTCACCTAAGTTTTGGTAAATCATTAAATTGTTTCTTATCTATAAACCAAGGATAACAATATATACCTTGCCTGATAATCAGATGGTTGAATAATCAAATGACAATAGTGTATATGAAAGTGTTTAAGTGCTATACTAATGGAAGCTATTACTAGTATCATCACTACTATTATCATAACAAGAGTTAAAAATCACAGGAAAAATATGGAGATTTTCACACCAGTTTTCATAAAAGCCACTGGTAGTACCTGGTAACTCAGTTCAACAATCCATTTGTGTACCTAGTGATCAGAACAATTTTTATAACAAGCCTTAAGTCACTCCCTTGCCTAAATCTTTTCTGTCTCCCATTACCTTCAGAATATAACTAAAGTCAGGGCCAGCTGTGTGGGAAGGGATCTGGGCAGCAACATAGGGGCCCATGTTTAGAAGGTTTCTGTGCTTGATTTAATGCTCTCCTACTGCTATCTTACAATTTTTAATGATTTAAGAAGAGTGGTCCTACATTGTTACTTTGTACTGGCCTCACAAATTATGTATTTGGTCCTAATCCAATCCCTTGAAATGAGATTCAAAGCCTTCAGAATATAGCTCATACTTACCTCTCCAGCTCTTCTGAGGCTCCTTCACACTGAACAACCATTAGATCCCTCAATGTCTCATCCTCCTTCAATCTCCTTTGTCTTAGCTCAGAATCTTCTTGCCCTTCTTCCTTTGTATCACAATAACATGCTGCTGCTAAGTCACTTCAGTCGTGTCCAACTCTGTGCAACCCCATAGACGGCAGCCCACCAGGCTCCTCCATCCCTGAGATTCTCCAGGCAAGAACACTGGAGTGGGTTGCCATTTCTTTCTCCAATGCATGAAAGTGAAAAGTAAAGTGAAGTCGCTCAGTTGTGTCCGACTCTTAGCGACCCCATGGACTGCAGCCTACCAGGCTCCTCCATCCAAGGGATTTTCCAGGCAAGAGTACTGGAGAGGGTTGCCATTGTGAGCAAATGGGTCTCCTTTAAAATCTTCAAATACAGTTTTACCCCTGGAATCCTGTTTCATTTTGCAATGAAATTTGAGGCAAATGAAGAAATATTAAGCTCTGATAATCCATGAATGTGATGGTTTTTCATCACATTAGGAAAAAAAAAACTGCTAAGCGAAGAAAAATAAAAGTGGAAGAGATGAGGTAAAGAATTGGACTGTTGTTTTTACTGCCTCAGCCTCATGCTGAGCAGTGTTCTGAGTGGCACTGGTCAAAGAATAAGAATTGTCACCATGGTCTCAGAGCTACAACTCTCAGAGATTCTGATTTAATTGGTCTGTGATGGTGCCCAGGCACCTGTATTTTATAAGACTTCCCCAGATGCTTCTAATGTGTATCCGGGGCTGAGAACCACTGAGTTACAAGAACTTTAAAGAGCAATAAGTTAAATGAGATGTAGCAGCTCAAGGTGTTGAGGTATAAATAAGCCAACTAATTACCAGAGCAGGGCTGCTAGGGAAGCCTATTAAATGGACAATGTAAATGAAGACATAACAGACCACTGTTTAAAGCAAATCTAATACAAATTAGAGACATTACTGCATATGTTGTGCTTTGTCTTAAATATTTCTGAGTTCCTGAACAAACTAACAATGTCCATATATGTTGAAAGGCAAGTGGCATTTCAACACCTGGGAAGATTATAGACAACTAGCACATCATTATGGACATGTCACATTTTAGCATCAATTTAAAAAGCAAGATTTTATGTCTGTGCTAAGTGCTCATATTTTTCTCTCAACAATCCTGTCTTTGGCTGGTAGGGTCCACAATTCATGTGAATGAAAAAGAATGTTTTCCTACAAAATAACCATGAGAGCACCAGTACTCTGGACAAAAAAGAATTGGGATGCTCAGAAATTAATCTTGGAAGAATTCTTCAGAAAAAAAAAAATCAGTTAACCAAAAAGATGCAATTAAAAGCAGTTGTAAGAGAAAAAGTTCTCCTCCCAACTGACCAGAAATAAATGACAGGTCAAGTATGTGGGGGTGCTATGTAACCAAGAAGGATAGAAGAGGAGATGAACCATTTTCAACTGGTCGGCTTTAGAATGCTATAGGGAAGTGCTCCCAGAGTGAAAGATTAAAAAAAAAAAAAAAAAACAGAAATGGTTTATACGGAAAAAGCATGGTATGGTCGAAAGAAGATAGTCTTTGAAGTCACATAGATCTGGGTTCAATTTCTGGCATGGTCAATTACGAACTAGCCATGGAATCTTGGGCAAAGTGCTTAAACTCTATGAATCTCTGTTTTTTTTTCATTTGAAAAAAGGGATTAATTGGTAAAATATTACTAATTAGTGAAGCTGAATGACAGGTAGACAGGGACTCATCGCATCATTTTCTCTACTTTTGTGTATACTTATTTTCCATAAAAAAGCAAGTTAAAAATAACACATATCTTGTTGAAATAGGGTATAAATTAGTAATAAAGACCCCAATACATTGTAGACATGAAATAAAAAAGTTGTTCTTTTTTTTCCTAACATATCTTTCATTTTCTTACCTTTCCATTCTCATCCTTGTTTCTTATAGGCATATTGTTCAACTACTGTTCCATTGATACAATCTACAGAAAATTCAACCTTCATTCAATTCAAACCTCCAGCTTATGAGGTCTTCAGTGCCTGGCTCACAGACTCATCATCCTCTAAAGTAAATCCTACCAGAACATTGTGCATCACTTTACTAGCTCTCCTCTGTCTCACTGCCACACATTGGTACTTGTTCATTACCTAGATGACAAATGCTTATTCCACCTCTTCAATTTTAAACTCAAAATCCCCTTCTATGACAAGAGTCGCAAGGTCTTTCACCCTCACATACTATTACTCTCCACAACATCCATTTTTCAATTTCATGGAAAAGTTTCCTTATTAACTTCACATATGTGATGTGACTACCCAGAACTACACTGCTCTTAAAATCTCCAGGTACAACGTCCCATTTTTTGTGACCCATCATTATCACAGCCTTTAAGTCCTCTCGTTTCTAGTATACCTCCTCTGCATGTGCAGAAGTCCTTTTATGTAAGCCATCTATTAGTTGACTCCTGGCCTCCCTTCCTTTACCACCCAGCATTGCCCCATGGCTTGTCACCTAAACTGTAATCCCTCACCGTGTCAATTTCCCTCCATTATTTTGCTTCTTCATCTGCCATAAAGCTCTGATTTTGGACCAATACTACAAGTACTATCTCTGCTAGTAAATCCATACATCCAACTTCCACCAAGCCCTCAGTGTTATCTATGAGCCATTTTGTTTGAATGTGGTTAGCATTTTCTCCTACGCTGCACAGCTAATATCCTAGACCCACCATCTTTCCAATGTCTGATAACTAGACTCTCTCAGTCACAAGAGAATTTAAATCTTTAAGTCTTCTCCAAAGACAAGGAGATGTTCATCTTTCTGAAGGTATAATTGGATTTCTTAAACATCTTTTTACATAAGTCAGATACCAACTTCAAAACAGCAGAGCTTATTCTGCAGTCTAAATGTGGTGTCATTTACACTTTGATTGTGGTAATCTGCCTGTTTGTGGTGACAAGTGAAAGCACCAGACACCACAAAGTACAGAAATACCTTACAGTCTCATATAGCCTACTGACATACGAAGAAGCCCAGGTGTGAAAATGACAACAAAAATACACTACATGTGTAACTAGATACTAAAATTGAACTCATACTCGACTGACATGCCAATATCAGATAAACATTTGACAGAAAAATATCTTTAGGCAGATTCCCATGAAGAATTTTCAGAAGTATAAAAGGTTAGCCGAGTGGAGGAGGACAGGATTTATAAAGAGATTCTCTAGAGAAAGCTCTTGTCATGATATGAGACACCTGCCAGGGGGTGTTTGTATATGGAGATGCTCCATCCTTCGACTCAAGCTTAGTGAGGGGGGCTCCTGTTAGGCTATTCAGAACATGTCTGTGATCTACGAAGTTGGGGACACAGAAGAAGGTTACCTGACTCATTCTCAAGAAGCTCAAGTAACCTGGGCCAGTGGCACACACAGATGGATTTTGATCCCTGCACTCACTGAGATTTTCAGGATAAAAACCTGCATGAGTGTTTTCGATGGACTAGAAATGAGTCTGGTTGGGGAGAGCGATGATCTGTAGCTTTAATTTAAGTCCTATACAAAACAAATAGCTGTGAGGGGGGCAGCATGCTGACAGGGAATCCTTGTTATAATGTGTGTGTCCTGGAGCTCTGAGAAAAGTGGGGCAAGGAGGAAATGGTAAGCTGCAGGGAATGCATCAGTCCACATCAAGGGAGAGGCAGGGCAGGCTCCCCGAGCAGTGAAAGCACCCTGCTCCCTGTAGTGTTGCAATAGCCTACCTTGGGAAGCAGAAACGATTTTACTTTCAACTTGAAATCTGTGAATTTCTAGTATTACTAGCACACTAGAGGCCAGCATTCTAATTTCTGGTTTCAGTTCATGTTTGCAATTTAAAGAGACTTCAGGGATCTGAAAGCCATGGGGGACTGCCTACATTTTCCCTCAGGTGCAAGGCAAGATAATCCCCAAGGAATAGATATTCAAGCAGCAGCAGCAGATACCCAATTGCATTCTGACCATTTACTATGGGATCTGCTTGCTCAACATATCGGCTACAAGTACAAGGTGTAAGATGATAGCAATAATCAAGTTTGTTGATCCTGACATCTTGATATAGTGCTAAAAAAGGTGCAATGTGGCTTTAGAAGCAATCACATAGACTGTCAACCTGACAATGAGTGAATATCATAAGCCTCTGGAAAAGATGAATTTGAAAGTTTCAAGTCATGATGCATGAAACAGAAGAAAGATGGAAGGAGAAAAATTAATTTAAATATCTGGGGCTGCTTTCAGATTTCTTTCACTGTCAATCTGAGTGATAAAAACACCTGGCCAGTTGACTTTCCACTTGGTGAATTCAGGACATGTACTTTTTTCTTTGTTTTACAGACAAAGAAGTAATCTTACAGCTAGGTTGATGACTCTAGCAAGATTAGGGGGCTTATTTCTTTCACTGATGCCTCTTGAATATCAGTAGAGGGGTATTTTATTAGTGGGGTTCATAACTCTTGAGCACCTACTTTGTGCCAAGTACTGTGCTAGACAAAGGAGACACAGATGAGTAAGACACAGCCCTTGCCCTCTCTGAAGCCATAGTTAGACAAGAGAAAGATAGAGAATTAGGATACAGCTCACTGGGCACACACTTTCTTTCTCTTGCTATAATTCCATGGTCAAAGTTTGAGAATTTCCTGGGGGCTGGTGAGAGGAAGAAAGGGGATAATGCATGTAGTCAGCCTTAGTACAAAAGTGCAGAACATGTTTATTCACCTATCAGGAATCCTGGCACTCTTATGTGTTGACTACTTCTGTCCAGTATTTCACCAATAAGAATTTAACAAGGAATGTAACAACCGCCACTGTCAATTAGCTTGGCCTGTCGGATACTGTACTGTGCGGTGCTTAGGTGCTCAGTCGTGTCTGACTCTTTGCGACCCCATGGACTGCACCACGCCAAGCCTCCCTGTCCATCACCAACTCCCGGAGTTTACCCAAACCCATGTCCACTGAGTCGGTGACGCCATCCAACCATCTCATCCTCTCTCGTCCCCTTCTCCTCTCGCCTTCAATATTTCCCAGCATCAGGGTCTTTTCAAATGAATCAGTTCTTCACATCAGGTGGCCTAAGTACTGGAGTTTCAGCTTCAACGTCAGTCCTTCCAAGAACATTCAGGACTGATTTCCTTTAGGATGGACTGGGTGGATCTCCTTGCAGGCCAAGGGACTCTCAAGAGTCTTCTCCAACACCACAGTTCACAGGCGTCAATTCTTCGGCACTCAGCTTTCTTTATAGTCCAACTCTCACATCCATACATAACTACTGGAAAAACCATAGCTTTGACCAGACAGACCTTTGTTGGCAAAACAATGTCTCTGCTTTTGAATATGCTATCTAGGTTGGTCATAACTTTTATTCAAAGGAGTAGGCGTCTTTTTATTTCATGGCTGCAGTCACCATCTGCAGTGATTTTGGATTATTGTTGCTTCCTGACCTGCATACAGATTTCTCAAGAGGCAGCCCAGGTGGTCTGATATTCCCATCACTTGAAGAATTTTCCACAGTTTATTTTCCACAGTGATCCACACTGTCAAAGGCTTTGGCAGAGTCAATCAAGCAGAAATAGATGTTTTTCTGGAACTCTCTTGCTTTTTCCATGATCCAGCGGATGTTGGCAATTTGATCTCTGGTTGCTCTGCCTTTTCTAAAACCAGCTTGAACATCTGGAAGTTCACAGTTCATGTATTGCTGAAGCCTGGCTTGGAGAATTTTGAGCATTCCTTTACTAGCCTGTGAGATCAGTGCAATTGTGTGGTAGTTTGAGCATTCTTTGGCATTGCCTTTCTTTGGGATTGGAATGAAAACTGACCTTTTCCAGTCCTGTGGGTGGCTATTGCTGAGTTTTCCAAATTTGCAGGCATATTGAGTGCAGCACTTTCACAGCATCATCTTTCAGGATTTGAAATAGCTCCACAGCAATTCCATCACTCCCACTAGCTTTGTTTGTACTGATGCTTTCTAAGGCCCACTTGACTTCACATTCCAGGATGTCTGGCTCTAGATGAGTGATTTCACCATCATGATTATCTGGGCCATGAAGATATTTTTTTGTACATTTGTTCTGTGTATTTTTGCCACCCCTTCTTAATATCTTCTGCTTCTGTTAGGTCCATACCATTTCTGTCCTTTATCGAGCCCATCTTTGCATGAAATGTTCCCTTGGTATCTCTAATTTTCTTGAAGAGTTCTCTAGACTTCCCCATTCTATTGTTTACCTCTATTCCTTTGCACTGATCACTGAGGAAGGCTTTCTTATTTCTCCTTGCTATTCTTTGGAACTCTGCATTCAAATGGGTATATCTTTCCTTTTCTCCTCTGCTTTTCACTTCCCTTCTTTTCACAGCTATGTGTAAGGCCTCCTCAGACAGCTATTTTGCTTTTTTTGCATTTCTTTTTCTTGGGGATGGTCTTGATTCCTGTCTTCTGTACAATGTCACGAATCTCTGTCTATGGTTCTTCAGGCACTCTATCTACCAGATCTAGGCCCTTAAATCTATTTCTCACTTCCACTGTATAATCATAAGGGATTTGACTTAGGTCATACCTGAATGGTCTAGTGGTTTTCCCCACTTTCTTCCATTAAGTTTGAATTTGGCAATAAGGAGTTCATGATCTGAGCCACAGTCAGCTCCCGGTCTTGTTTTTGCTGACTGTATAGAGCTTCTCCATCTTTGGCTGCAAAGAATATAATCAATCTGATTTCGGTGTTGACCATCTTGTGATGTCCATGTGTAGAGTCTTTTCTTGTGTTGTTGGAAGAGGGTGTTTGCTATGACCAGTGCATTTTCTTGGCAAAACCCTATTAGTCTTTGCCCTGCTTCATTCTGCATTCCAAGGCCAAATTTGCCTGTTACTCCAGGTGTTTCTTGACTTCCTACTTTTGCATTCCAGTCCCCTATACTGAAAAGGACATCTTTTTGGCATGTTAATTCTAGAAGGTCTTGTAAGTCTTCATAGAACTGTTCAACTTCAGCTTCTTTGGCATTACTGGTTGGGGCATGGACTTGGATTACCGTGATATTAAATTGTTTGCCTTGGAAATGAATAGAGATCATTCTGTCATTTTTGAGACTGCATCTCAAAAGGATAAGCCTCTTATCCTTCTCCATCAGAGGGCAGACAGACTGAAAACCACAGTCAGAGAAAACTAACCAATCTAATCACATGGACAACAGGCTTGTGTAACTCATTGAAATTATGAGCCATGCCATGTGGAGCCACCCAAGATGAAAGGGTCATGGTGGAGAGTTCAGACAAATGTGGTCCACTGGAGAAGGGAATGGCAAACCACTTCAGTATTCTTGCCTTGAGAACCCCGTGAACAGTAGGAAAAGGCAAAAAGATAGGATACTGAAAGATGAACTCCCCAGGTGGGTAGGTGCTCAATATGGTACTGGAGATCAGTGGAAAAAAAACTCCAGAAAGAATGAGGAGATGGAGCCAAAGCAAAAACAACACCCAGTTGTGGATATGACTGGTGATGAAAGGAAGGTCTGATGCTATAAAGAACAATACTGCATAGGAACCTGGAATGTTAGTTCCATGAATCAAGGCAAATTGGAAGTGATCAAACAGGAGATGGCAAGAATGAACGTCAACATTTTAGGAATTGGCGAACTAAAATGGACTGGAAAGGGTGAATTTAACGCAGATGACCATTGTATCTACTACTGTAGGCAAGAATCCCTTAGAAGAAATGGAGTAGCCATCAGAGTCAACAAGAGAGTCCTAAATAAAGTACTTGGATACAGTCTCAGACACTGAACTGGGCCTATATTCAGCCATTATACATTAGAATGGCTATACTGGTTATTAAAAGGTTTTAAACACTATCATGAAGTGAAGTGAAGTGAAGTCGCTAAGTCGTGTCTGACTCTTTGCGACCCCATGGACTGTAGCCTACTATGCTCATCCGTCCATGGGATTTTCCAGGCAAGAATACTGGAGTGAATTACCATTTCCTTCTCCAGAGAGTCTTCCTGACCCAAGGATCGAACCCAGGTCTCCCACACTGTAGGCAGATGCTTTACTGTCTGAGCCACCAGGGAAGTCCAAACACTATCATATGACCTAGCAATTCCATTCCTGGGTATACATCTGAAAAAACAAAAAATAAAAAAAAATACTAATTCAAAAGACAAATGCATACCAATGTTCATAGAACTTATAACTGCCAACAGATGAATGGATAAAGAAGACAAGGTGTAATAGACTACTTCTCAGCCATAAGAAAGAAGAAAATCTTGCCATTTGCAGTAACATGGGTAGACTTAGAGGGAATTATGCTACATGAATAAGTCACAGAAAGAAAAACACTGTTTGCTATCACTTATATGTGGAATCTAAAAAATGAAAGTAATGAATACAACAAAAAGGAAGCATACTCACAGATACAGAGAACCAAATAGTAGTGGGAGGAGGAGGGGCAGTATGGGGTGGAACAGTGAGGGTTACAAACTATTGGGTGTAAGATAGGCTTAAGGATGTATTTATTGTATAACATGGGGAATAATGACGTTTCTGTTCTGTAATACTGAACAGAACATTTTGGTAAGATAGAAAAAACAAAACAAGAAGCATAAATTAATTCAGAGAGTCCCTACTATCATGTTAGAACTGTTTTCTCATTTTAGTTACACCATGGCACTGGTCGAAATTGTTAAAAAGCAAAAATATAAAGTACATCTATCAAGAGGACAATAAAAGAAAAGGATTAATTTAAGGATCAATTCAGTAAAAGAATGTGCTTTTCTTAGTTCAATTGGTCTGTTATTTGGATACATTCTTTTAAAAATGCACTGAAAAATGGCTACTGGGGATTGAAATTTAGCACCTCTGGGTGTAATTCAGTTGCAACTGTGAAGGCAAAGACACATTAAGACAAAATACAGGTGTCTTTTTCTGTATAAAAGCCCACAATACTTCAACTAGTTTATTACTGAACTCCAAGGGCATAATTTGCAAATTAGTTTTCCCACTCCCCAAATTTCACAACTGACAGAACTGAGTCCTTAATCCCCTGTAAGTAAAAATTTCATCTCCCCGTCAATTTTTTTTTTCCTTTCTTAAAAGCAACATAGTCATGTGGGTTTTCTATAAAAAGACTCCCCTTTTTCAGAGTTTACAATAGAAAAGGCTACCCTTTTCAATAATTGTCTATCATGTGCCAAAATTGCTTAGTATGTTAAATATTACTGTAATCTTTACATTTTCTGTTTTACCTTAACTTTTCTCATAGATCTTCTAAAATATTCCTCTACTTATATGCAATATATTAAATATATCAGGCAGTTTAAGTTATCTCCCCATGAATTTCTGGTAACTTACAAGAAATCTCTGAAAAGGGACCAGAGAGATCTGTTCAATCATGAATAGCTACAAATATATTTACATAGTAAGGGTATTAATCTATTAAAATCAAATTCTGAAGAACTTGTTCCAGATGGATGATGCTATTCCAATGATGTGTTTATACATAAATATATATCACTTTTCTAAGAAGTTCTTTACCTGAATGTTTTGTCCCAAATGAGTCTTAACAGCACTATTAAATATAAAACAATCATTAAGGGGCAGAGTTTTACTCTATTTGCGTTTAAAGAAGAACTATTATGATACAGAAAGTTGAAAATCTTTCAAAGTAAGAGCAACTTAAACACATTTTTACAGTTCACTTCCTTTACTTTGGAAACTACTGAAAGTATATCTGTGAACAGTCATTACTTGGTTTAAATTAGTGATAGCTGAAACCTATACAAAAAGAACTCATCATTTTAATTTTATTCATCACATCTCTACCTCAGGGACCTGGGAAAATACAGAGAAGTGTACAGCATATTTATAATGCCTCTGGGACCCTAACAAGTTTCTAAATGCCTTGTTTATTGCAATCTGCTTGTCAAACTATTAAAGAAGTAAAATCCACACTTTATCCCCTACTGTATAGGCAGACTTTCTCTGTTAATTAAATCAAACTCTGTGATTCTAAGAATGAGAACTGATGTAACACCTAATGTATCACCACCATTTCTAGACAACCTGAAGACATAACACTTCCAGTAACTGGACTTTTAGAAAAAAATTTCATTGACTACCATGTTTTAAAAATATTTTAATCCTACTCAAAATATTCACTGAAATTTCAGATTTCACAAATCTTTTACTAAAAAGATTTCTATTCTAGCCCTTAATTATAGATTGCTGTTGTTCAGTCATACAGTAGTGTCTGACTCTCAGCAACCCCATGAACTGCAGCAGGCCAGGCTTCCCAGTCCTTCACCCTCTCCCAGAGCTTGCTCAAACTCCTGTCCATTGAGTCAGTGATGCCATTCCACCATCTTATTCTCTGTCGCCCCCTTCTCCTCCTGCCTTCAATTTTTCCAAGCATCAGGATCTTTTCTAATGAGTTGGAACTTTGCATCAGGTAGCCAAAGTATTGGAGCTTCAACATCAGCATCAGTGCTTCCAATGAATATTCAGGATTGATTTCCTTTAGGATTGACTGGTTTGATCTTCTCCAACATCACAGTTCAAAAGCATCAATTCTTCAGCGCTCAGCCTTTTTTATGGTCCAACTCTCACACCCATACATGACTACCGGAAAAACCATAGCTTTGACTAGATGGACCTTTGTTGGCAAAGAAATGTCTCTGCTTTTTAATACGTTGTCTAAGTTTTTCATAGCTTTTCTTCCAAGGAGTAAGCGTCTTTTGATTTCATGGCTGCAGTCACCATCTGCAGTGATTTTGGAGCCCAAGTAGATAAAGTGTCTTACTGTTTCCATTGTTTCCCCATCTATTTGCCATGAAGTGATGGGACCAGATGCCATGATCTTCATTTTTTGAATACTGAGTTTTAAGTCAGCTTTTTCACTCTCCTCTTTCACTTTCATCAAGAGGCTCTTTAGTTCCTCTTTGCTTTGTGCCATTAGAGTGGTATCATCTGCATATCTGAGGTTATTAATATTTCTCCTGGCAATCTTGATTCCAGCTTGTGCTTCATCCAGCCCAGCATTTCACATGATGTACTCTCCATATAAATTAAATAAGCAGGGGGACAATATACAGCCTTGACATACTCTTTTTAATTATAGGTACTAATTACTCAAAATATTCACTGCAACCTCATAATTCTAATCTGGTATAGAGCTGTTTATTCCTCAGTTTGAAGAAACTAAACACTAAAAATGACTGAGACTTAGAAAGCTGTTGAGGATTAAGGGAAAAGAAACCTACAGGATTTTAAAACATAAGAAAAGGAGGGAGAAAAAATCCTTATCAATATATCTACATCTACCTCTCTTTCAATGTATTTATGATGTAGAAAATGGGCAAATTTGGTACCTGCTTGAACTTCAACCAAGTCAGCGGAAAGGTTAACTCATTTATCTGTCTTCCTGATAACAAACTTGATCACAGGTGGTTATAGCATTACAAGGTTACAAGTGTCCCAGTCTGACAGGGAACAGTGAAAAGCCATCCCAGGAAGCAAATTCTTTCACTTATTTTCCCCGGTTACATTGTTCAGTAATATTATGGATATAAATAAATATTCACTATCCTTTTATATCTGCTGTGATAATGGAGAACAACCCACCAGTGGTGAAAATGGTAACAAGTATTCACCTCCAGCTGTGCCTTGTTCAGTGGCTTCAGTCGTGTCCGGCTCTTTGTGACGCTATGGACTGTGTAGCTCATCAGGCTCCTGTGTCCACAGAATTCTCCAGGTAAGAATACTGGAATGGGTTGCCATTTCCTTCTCCACAGGATCTTCCCAACCCAGGGATCAGATCCTGTATCTCCGTGTCTCCTGCATGACAGGATTCTTTACCACTGAGCCACCTGCTGCTGCTGCTGCTGCTAAATTGCTTCAGTCGTGTCCGACTCTGTGTGACCCCATAGACGGCAGCCCACCAGGCTCCCCCCTCCCTGGGATTCTCCAGGCAAGAACACTGGAGTGGGTTGCCATTTCCTTCTCCAATGCATGAAAGTGAAAAGTGAAAGTGAAGTCACTGAGTTGTGTCCGATTCTTTGCAACCCCATGGACTGCAGCCCACCAGGCTCCTCCATCCATGGGATTCTCCAGGCAAGAGTACTGGAGTGGGGTGCCATCGCCTTCTCTGACTGAGCTACCTGGGAAGCCTCCCTTCACCCCCATTACAGAATTACATGCTTTAGAAACAGAAGCCTGGATGGACATTTTCAACAGCGTCAAAGCTCACATGAAGAGAAAAGATTCAGTTCCTTTCAGTCTCTATTTCTTCACTTTAACACCAATTTCCATACTCAGTGACTGTTAAGAAAGAAAGATAGGTTCCTACATGAAAAATCAGAAAGCCCAGGGGGAAATGGTTGGAAAAAAAATGGTAGACCAACTGTAGAGACTGAATTTCTAGCCCAAGCGGTGCCCATAATGTGCTGTGTTATCTCATTGATGTTAGCTAATTTCCTTGTGCTTTGTTTTCTCACCTTTAAAACTAGAGGATGAGACCAGATAATCACATCTCAGAATTTAAAGGACCTTTAGAGTTCATCTTGTACCTGACTTTGTGCATCAGAAAACCAAAATACAGAGAGGTGAACTGCATTGTTTCAGCTACAGAACACAGCTGTGAGCTGCAGATGCCTGAAAACCTGTATTACATCTTCCGCTTACACATGCTGTTTTGTTCAGCAAATCAGTGCTGCACATGAATTCCTTATCTCAGTGGCTGAGATTCTATGGTGATGGGAATAGATTAGGTTGACACCGATAAACTGCAACCTGTGCTAGGGCAAAGCTGAATAAGGACATGCCTTGGAGCTATTTTCAAAAACTGTGGCTATTTTTAAGCATTTAGAAAATGGAATATTATTCAGCAATATAAAGAATGAGTTATCAAACCTTGAAAAGCCATGGACAAACCTTAATTGCATATAACTAAGTGTAAGAGGCCAATGTGAAGAGGCTACATGCTGTATGATGCCGAGTGTATGACATTCTGAAAAAGGCAAAACTATGGAGACAATAAAAGACCATTAGTTGCTAAAGGTTCAGGGGGAGGGAGGGAAGGAAGGAGGGATACACTGGGGAAGCCCAGGGAATGTTTAGGGCAGCGAAAGCATTCTGTATTATAGAGTGATGGCAGATATAAGTTACTCTACATTTTTCAGAAATCATAGACTCTGCAACACAAATAATGAATCCTAATGTAAACTATGGACTTTAGTTAAAACAATAGGGCAATATTTATTCATTAACTACAACAAAAGTACTGCACTAATTGTTCTTGTTGTTGTTCAGTCGCCCAGTCATGTCCAACTCTTTGCGACCCCATGGACTGAAGTACCCAGGCCTCCCTGTCCCTCACCATCTCCTGAAGTTTGCCCAAGTTCATGTCCATTGCATCAGTGATGCCATCCAGCCATCTGATCCTCTGATGCCCTCTTCTCCTTCTGCCCTCAATCTTTCCCACCATGCAAGATGTGAATTCCAGAGGAACCGGTGGGTAGAGGGGGCATATGACAACTCTGTATTATCTGTTTAGTTTTCGTATAAACTTAAAACTGCTCTAAAATATATATCGGTAAAAAAGATAAAAAGCAAGCTTAGAAAGTTCCTTCTGGGACTTCTCTGGTGGTACAGTGGTTAAGACTCAATGCTTTCCCTACAGGGGGGCAGGTTCAATCCCTGACCAGGGAACTAAGATCCCACATGCTGCTCAGTGTGGCCAAAAATTTTTAAAAAGTTCTTTTCAAGGATTAAGAATGAGGAATGTTACAAATAGAGCAGCATGGTCCTAAATCCATTATTTTTTGGAATGGAGTTGTTCAAAGACTATAGTCATTTCTAAAAATTGTTCTAAATTGGGATAATAGCATGAATTTGATTAAGTCCCTGGACATTCAAATGGAGGAGTAAGGTTGGGAGTAGGGATTGGAGGGGTAGAAATAGCTCCAAGATCTAGTGACAGGGGTCTTGAGAGAGGATGCTGGTAGACTTACTGGGTGCTGGTAACTCAGCTAGGGTCATTGGGGCATATTTATGGAGCTGCCTTATTCTGGCTAATGTTCCTTTATCCACTCAAATGTTTTCTGATACTCCCTTCCAAAAGTGATCTTTCTCACTTCTGATAGACTCTTCTAGCATTTTATCCAATATTGGAAAGGCACCCATTTGGTCATCCTTTTATATAAAGCACATAGCTTTTCTTTGCTATAGGCCGCTTCAGGCTTGGATTTTATAGTATGTGATATGCAGTATACAGATGTTCTATAGGTATTTCTTGGTTGAATGGATTTTCTTTACTATATTGAACAGTTAAAGGTTTTTGGTTGAATGACAAGTATCTCAATGAAGATGCTACCCCTATGTATTACTGCATAATTTATTCATTTCTGCGAATGGATTTGTTTTACTTTTCAAGTTTTCTTTTGTTGTTTTTCTTTTAGTCATTGTGTCCTGTCTGACTTTTTGCAACCCCATGGACTGAAGTCTGCCAAGCTCCTCTGTCCATGGAATTTTCAAGGCAAGAATACTGGAGTGGGTTTCCATTTCCTTCTCCAGGGGATCTTCCAGACTCAGGGATTGAACCTCATCTTCTCTTGGCAAGCAGGATCCTTACCGATGAGCCACCTGTGAATCCCCATTTTTTTTTTAACAACCTTCAATTCATGCAAGATTCATGGCAATTTTCAAACTGAAAGAAAATAATATGCAGAGCCCCTAGGCAACTGTGACAGCAGACTCAACCTTCAGAGCTACAAAGAAGTACCAGTTCAGTTCAGTTCAGTCGCTCAGTCGTGTCTGACTCTTTGTGACCCCATGGACTGCAGCACACCAGGCCTCCCTGTCCATCATCAACTCCTGGAGTTCACTCAAACTCACGTCCATCGAGTCAGTGATGCCATCCAGCCATCTCATCCTCTGTCGTCCCCTTCTCCTTCTGCCCCCAACCCCTCCCAGCATCAGAGTCTTTTCCAATGAGTCAACTGTTCGCATGAGGTGGCCAAAGTACTGGAGTTTCAGCTTTAGCATCAGTCCTTCCAAAGAATACCCAGGACTGATCTCCTTTAGAACAGACTGGTTGGAAAAAAAAAAGAATAGACTGGTTGGATCTCCTTGCAGTCCAAGGGACTCTCAAGAGTCTTCTCCAACACCACAGTTCAAAAGCATCAATTCTTCAGTGCTCAGCTTTCTTCACAGTCCAACTCTCACACCCGTACATGACTACTGGAAAAACCATAGCCTTGACTAGAGGGACCTTTGTTGGTAAAGTAATGTCTCTGCTTTTGAATATCCTATCTAGGTTGGTCATAACTTTCCATACAAGGAGTAAGTGTCTTTTAATTTCATAGCTGCAATCACCATCTGCAGTGATTTTGGAGCCCAAATACATAAAGTCTGACACTGTTTCCACTGTTTCCCCATCTATTTGCCATGAAGTGATGGGACCAGATGCCATGATCTTCCTTTTCTGAATGTTGAGCTTTAAGCCAACTTTTTCGCTCTCCTCTTTCACTTTCATCAAGAGGCTTTTTAGCTCCTCTTCACTTTCTGCCATAAGGGTGGTGTCATCTGCATATCTGAGGTTATTGATATTTCTCCCGGCAATCTTGATTCCAGCTTGTGTTTCTTCCAGCCCAGGATTTCTCATGATGTACTCTGCATAGAAGTTAAATAAGCAGGGTGACAATATACAGCCTTGACGTACTCCTTTTCCTATTTGGAACCAGTCTGTTGTTCCATGTCCAGTTCTAACTGTTGCTTCCTCACCTGCATACAGATTTCTCAAGAGGTAGGTCAGGTGGTCTGGTATTCCTATCTCTTTCAGAATTTTCCACAGTTTATTGTGATCCACACAGTCAAAGGCTTTGGCAGAGTCAATCAAGCAGAAATAGATGTATTTCTGGAACTCTCTTGCTTTTTCCATGATCCAGCGGATGTTGGCAATTTGATCTCTGGTTCCTCTGCCTTTTCTCAAACCAGCTTGAACATCTGGAAGTTCACAGTTCATGTATTGCTGAAGCCTGGCTTGGAGAATTTTGAGCATTACTTTACTAGCATGTGAGAGGAGTACAATTGTGGGGTAGTTTAAGCATTCTTGGGCATTGCCTTTCTTTGGGATTGGAATGAAAACTGACCTTTTCCAGTCCTGTGGCCACTGCTGAGTTTTCCAAATTTGCTGGCATGATGAGTACAGCACTTTCACAACATCATTTTTCAGGATTTGAAATAGCTCAACTTGAATTCCATCACCTCCACTAGCTTTGTTCATAGTGATGCTTTCTAAGGCCCACTTGACTTCACATTCCAGGATGTCTGGCTCTAGGTGAGTGATCATACCTTTATGATTATCTTGGTTGTGAAGATCTGTTTTGTACAGTTCTTCTGAGTAGTTTATACATCATATAATTCATCTTCCTCATTTGTACAGATGAAGAAACTCATAACCAGAGAGATAAGCTGATTTTTAAAGAAATGCACAACTGTTTCTTCCTTTACTTTTTTCAGGATCAGGATTTGATTCCATATCTGCTAATTCAGTACTCTGATATTCCACATGTCCTTTACTTGTAGCATTTTTCCCTAGAATGTTTTAAATTAATCACATAAGATATCCAATGTTGACCAGCACAAATAGTAAATGGTCAGTTATAGATTATGCCATTTAGATATCTTCAACTTCAACACCTCAAACATCTAGCCCCATCTAAATTGCTCTTCTTCTATGGAGTGAACAGAGTTCAACTGTATATATTTCGGGCACAATTCTCATATAAATGCTATTTACCATATGCCAATTAATGCATTTATGTCCAAATTACTTAATGTCACACTGAGTCATGGCTATAGATTTTCCCCATTCATGAGAAGACATTCAGTGATGAACTCTGGAGGGGGTTACAATGTATGTTTCAGCTTACATGACAACTCATAGCGACCGGTAAAGACTGCTCATAATGCTGCACTGAGGATTCTGAGGTCATTTCTGATAGTTGAAAGAATGCTGATCTAGAAATCTAGATTGTTATCCTGGCTATGCTTGGAGGAGGAAACTCATTTGGAGTATTCCACCTCTCAGAAGTAGAAAATGAGATGATGCTAGAATTTTGTGGTTAATGAACAGGTGTCTGGCTTAATTATGAAAGGCACTCACTGTAGTGGATTAGCAAGGGAAGACCTGCCTTTGCCTCCAACTTCACGACCACATATAGTTTTAAGACTAAAGATGAAGAAAAGACAACCCCTATCCTCAAATGATAAAAAAACAAACAAACAAAAAAAAAACTTTTACTAACTTGGGCTCAAAAGATGATGGAAGAAAAATATTGCCATTTATATACTGAAATAATCTTACTTAGCATTTACTAGCAAAATACATAGCTTTCAGTTATATTTCTTGTAGTCAAAATGGGTTCTAATTATCCAGAGTCTTCCTGGTTCTTAGAAATGTGTTTCTGATGAGCTAATGAACTCAAAGATGTGTGTTCATTTAGTTTAGACATAGAGAAATCAAAACTGTTTCCGGATTCTCTCTCTAAACACACACATTCACAGTGATCAGTAGTTTTATTCGCTGTGAAAGTTTCAAGTCATTAGAAGGAAACTCACGATGACCATTTCTACTTCTTGCTGGTAACGATGTCAACGCCAAGAGTAAATATGTGGAATTATTGGCACAGTGGAAAAGTTTCCTAAGGCCCAAGTATTCATTAAAATGACCAATGTTAAATTACATGTGAAACAGGGCACTGACTCAGTGGAAACCTAAAATAACTATTATCCTTGCCCCCAGGTGGCCTAATTAGTCAAACAGACTTCTGGGGCCATTTTAAGTGTAAAAATTCTGCTTTGAACATAGGCTTAATGGCAAATACCTGAGCATCACTGAATGGTAAGGCATTTAGCTGATGGTAAATGTTTCCAAATCTATTTTACATACATACATACATACACACACACACACACACACATTAATTCAAACTTTCATATCATTATTGGAAGCAGCATAGCAAGATCTGAGTTCAAACCCAGCTCTACCATTACATGCATATGAGATCCTGGGAATGTTCATAATGTCTCTGAGCCTATAAAATGTGGCAAGCTGGGGACTTCTCTGGTGGTTCAGTGGTTAAGCCACGGCAGGGGGTATGGGTTTGATCCCTGGCCAAAGAACTAAGATCCCACAAGCCATGAGGTGCAGCCAAAGTGTGGCAAGCTGAAGAAAACAAATAAAGTATTTAAAGTGCCTAAACACAGGGACTGGCTAATACTTTACATTCAGTAAATGTCATCTTTTTTAACAAGTGCTGCCATTCAAGTGATATAAATGTTTTGATTGCTTCTAAAATACACAAATATTCAGGAAATCAGTCCTGAATATTCATTGGGAGGACTGATGCTGAAAAGCGGAAACTCCAATACTTTGGCCACATGATGCGAAGAACTGACTCATTGGGAAAGACCCTGATGCTGGGAAAGATTGAAGGCGGGAGGAGAAGGGGGAGACAGAGGACGAGATGGTTGGATGGTATCACCAACTTGATGGACATAAGTTTGAGCCAGCTACAGGAGTTGGTGACGGACAGGGAAGCCTGGCGTGTTGCAGTCCATGGGGTCACAAAGAGACGGACATGACTGAGCCACTGAACTGAACGGAAAACGCACAAAACTAAAATATCCATATGTAGAAACATATTCAGAGTCCCATTTATAAACAATAGCTGTTGCTTCCTTTTTGACAATATTTAGTTATTTTGTTCATTTACTTATTTTGTATATCCCATGAATGCAGTGAATATTTCCACTTATTTGCTGGAGTAGGGAGTGACATGTGGCCAATGGAATTTCCGTTACATTACTGTATCTTGTAAATTCTCTGGTCTATTTGAATTATTTTCCTGTCTTCATTGGTATTTTCTGTACTTATTAATTTATTACCCATGAACTTAATTAAAGTGTTGCTTACTGGTACTCCTTACAGATCATTAATGAAAATGTTAATTAATTACAGGCCTAGTACTATCAGAATCTCTAACAGTAATGAAAGAACCTCTCACATCCCATTATATTTTAGGTGTGGTCCTGGAGTCATTCTGCAGAGGTCCTATACTATGAAAGGTTGACATATTCTTAAAATGATTTTTTCTCTTTTTTAAAATTTTATTATTTATTTTTTTTAACTTTACAATATTGTATTGGTTTTGCCATATATCAACATGAATCTGCCACAGGTATACACATGTTCCCCATCCTGAACCCCCCTCCCACCTCCCTCCCCATATCATCTCTCTGGGTCATCCCAGTGCACCAGCCCCAAGCATCCTGTATCCTGCATCGAACCTAGACTGGCGATTCGTTTCTTATATGATATTATACATGTTTCAATGCCATTCTCCCAAATCATCCCACCTTCTCCCTCTCCCACAGAGTCCAAAAGACTGTTCTATACATCTGTGTCTCTTTTGCTGTCTCGCATACAGGGTTATCATTACCATCTTTCTAAATATATGTGTTAGTGTACTATATTGGTGTTTTTCTTTCTGGCTTACATTAAATTTCTCTATCAGTTAATTATCAGTAAGGTAACACTAATAAAGGCATGATGTTAAGGTTATGCCAAGTGAGATAGCAGAAAGGATAATATTTGTTTGCAAATAGGCACTTAAAGGTTTTATCATGGACATGCATCATTGTATTACAGTACCCTGCCACTCATACAACTTTTCACGTGCTATAGAATGGAAAAAAAAATGTATATATCCATATATCCGTAAAGAAGGCAGAATGCCAAAGAATTGATGCCTTCCAACTGTGGTGCTGGAGAAGACTCCTGAAAGTCCCTTGGAAAGCAAGGAGATCAAACCAGTCAATCTTAAGAGAAATCAATCCTGAATATTCATTAGAAGGACTGATGTTGAAGCTGAAGCTCCACTGTTTTGGTCATCTGATGTGAACAGAACACTCACTGGAAAAGTCCCTGATGGTGGGAAAGATTGAGGGCAGGAGGGGAAGAGGGTGTCAGAGAATGAGATGGCTGGATGGCATCACCAATGCAAAGAACTTGGGCAAACTCTGGGAGATGGTCAGGGACAGGGAGGTCTGCTATGCTGCAGTCCATGGTGTTGCAAAGAGTCGGATATGACTGGGCAACTCAACAGCAACAAATATATCCATTCACAGCCTATCATCCTCAGGAAACAGAGCAAACAATAATGTACTGGGGTTAAAATCGGATCTGAACTTGACAGTTTGACTGTCTGATGCACTATACAAATGCCAACTGAATGGTCAGGGTACAGATTTCAAGTTTTTATGGAATTTTCCACTATGATAACAGTATTAGCCAGTACAATATGCACTCAAGGAGCACATCAAAATAGTAACGTAGAAAATGCCTCTACTGGGCTTACATGGTGGCAGGGAGCATCTCAGATGATAACAGTGAATCTTTTCAAAGAGAGCTGAGGACTGATCAATACTATTAAAGTTCTATACTTTTGGCCACTGAATCACCTTGCAGTCTTTCAAACATTTCACACAGACATTTCTCCTGGGGAAATTTGTTTCTTTAGTGCTATTATTTAACTTGGCAAAATAAAAATTTTAAAGGAATCCAAATGGCAAAGTAAAACTGTCTTCCTTATTGGGATTATCCCATGTGAAATTCACAAGAACAATGATCTGAAGCACAGCATTAATAAATACTGTATTTCTCACATTCATTCACTCACTCATTCATTCATTCAAAAATATTTATTGTTCGTTTGCTACACACAAGGCTTGGTGCTGGGAGCTGTGGGGAATACAAAACTGGATTAGCTTTCTCTGACCATAGGTCTGTAATCCAGCAGGATAATTAAAGCATGCATACAAGTGCATTTAGCAATACTGCAAACAACGGGTCTATTCTTCAGTTTGTATCTTATATAATAATTACAACATCTGTAGGAAATGAATAGCTCAGTGCAGAGAAATTACCTTGCTATTCATTGTCTCCCCAAGTGGTAGCACCTAGTGGAATATTTTGCATACAGTAGGAACTCCATAAATAAGTGCTCAATTAAATAATGGAATCTGCTAATTACTCCCAAATACAACTTTATTTTTCAGATTTAGTTGCCCAATAAATGGAAAAGACTATGCATAATTCAAGTAGGAGGCATCGGGAATTTTTCGTATACTTTCCTATACAGTCATCATGTGGACGGAGGTGTAGAATTAGCTGTGTGGTATCAGAATGCAGATACAGGATCAGTGACTGGAGGTTACAGGAAAAGCAGAGTTCGGCTCAAATTCAGAACCCTCTAGTATTCACAGTTTTTCAGAAATGTAGCTAGCTGCTTCAAGAGGTACTTATTTAGCACCTTGTCATTTCTCTAGGTCCTCAAATAGAAATCAAAATGGCCACATGTCAGGATGTCATAAAAGGGTAGATTCTAGCACTGGATTCAAGCAAAGGTGTCAACTTCTGGGTGAAGAAGTTGATGACGCATTATAGCAAACCTAGTTAAGGGTGCCACTTCTAGAGAATTTCACTTGGGTTCAAAATTAGCTCTGCCAGCTAGATAGTAGCTATATAACCTAAGGAAACTTAGCCCCTCTGTACCAATTTTATCATAATGTAAAATGAAGTGAATAGCAACTACTTCACTGTGGTAATTGTCAGGATTAAATGAGTTGTCACGGCAATGCCAAACAATGCTCAAACTACCACACAATTGCACTCATCTCACATGCTAGTAAAGTAATGCTCAAAATTTTCGAAGCCAGGCTTCAGCAATATGTGAACCATGAACTTCCTGATGTTCCAGCTAGTTTTAGAAAAGGCAGAAGAACCAGAGATCAAATTGCCAACATCCGCTGGATCATGGAAAAAGCAAGAGAGTTCCAGAAAAACATCTATTTCTGCTTTATTGACTATGCCAAAGCCTTTGACTGTGTGGATCACAATAAACTGTGGAAAATTCTGAAAGAGATGGGAATACCAGACCACCTGACCTGCATCTTGAGAAATCTGTATGCAGGTCAGGAAGCAACAGTTAGAACTGGACATGGAACAACAGACTGGTTCCAATAGGAAAAGGAGTACGTCAGGGCTGTATATTGTCACCCTGCTTATTTAACTTATATGAAGAGTACATCATGAGAAACGCTGGGCTGGAAGAAGTACAAACTGGAATCAAGATTGCGGGGAGAAATATCAATAACCTCAGATATGCAGATGACACCACCCTTATGGCAGAAAGTGAAGAGGAACTAAAAAGCCTCTTGATGAAAGTGAAAGAGGAGAGTGAAAAATAGTCATTTAAAGCTCAACATTCAGAAAACGAAGATCATGGGATCTGGTCCCATCACTTCATGGCAAATAGATGGGGAAACAGTGGAAACAGTGTCAGACTTTATGTATTTGGGCTCCAAAATCACTGCAGATGGTGACTGCAGCCATGAAATAAAAAGACGCTTACTCCTTGGAAGAAAAGTTATGACCAACCTAGATAGAATATTGAAAAGCAGAGACATTACTTTGCCAACAAAGGTCTGTCTAGTCAAGGGTATGGTTTTGCCAGTGGTCATGTATGGATGTGAGAGTTGGACTGTGAACAAAGCTGAGCGCTGAAGAATTGATGCTTTTGAACTGTGGTGTTGGAGAAGACTCTTGAGAGTCCCTTGGACTGCAAGGAGATCCAACCAGTCCATTCTAAAGGAGATCACTCCTGGGTGTTCTTTGGAAGGAATGATGCTAAAGCTGAAGCTCCAGTACTTTGGCCACCTCATGCAAAGAGTTGACTCATTGGAAAAGACTGTGATGCTGGGAGGGATTGGGGGCAGGAGGAGAAGGGGACGACAGTGGATGAGATGGCTGGATGGCATCACCAACTCGATGGACATGAGTTTGAGTGAACTCCGGGAGTTGGTGATGGACAGGGAGGCCTGGCATGCTGCGATTCATGGGGTCACAAAGAGTCGGACACGACTGAGCGACTGAACTGAGCTGAACTGAACTGTAAAACATTTAGGACAGTGTCTGGCATAGAGCAAATATTACATAAATGTTTGTTAAAGCAAATAAATGACAATGATGGCATGATTGTGTCTTAGTATCTACCAAGAGATTTGAAGGAATTTTCCATATATATCTTGTTTTATCATTTTTCACCTACTCCCCATCAGAGGTCACTGTTCCACTTCTTGCCAGTTACAACACTTTTGTAAATCTTTCTTGTGCCACTGATTCCCTCAGGAATTTATCACGCTTGTTGTGTCCTTGGTCCGCACCCTCCTCCCACCCCCATAGTATAGACTTTTTAATATCGGGACTCTGCCTTGCCATTTCTCTCCCCAATTTGGTCTGTCTGAACAATGCCTAACTACACGGGGGTGCTTGATCATTTCAATTCAGCTGAAGGTTACTCTACCTGATGTTAACGATGGGAAAAACATGCAACTTAAACACTTTATCTGTTATTGATATTTACTGAACTGATTATTCTAACCCTTTAAGGTTTGGGAAGATAAGAAAAACCACTACTTTTAAATGTGAGTAAATTGAACCAAGAAACGGCAACTAACTTTCCCAAGGTCACGTAATTGGAAGAAGTAGGCACATAACTCTAACCTAAGTTTAATATTCTTTCCCAACAGACCAAACCACTTCAAAAGATGTGATATTAAGCCCTGGGCATGATATTTTGTTAATTCAATCATTTTAGGTGACCAGAGAAATGCTATAATAATCAACATATCACAATAACCCAGGAAATGTGAAATACTGTTGGATGACGTAAGTCTTCTTCAGGATAGGCCTTGAAAAAATACTTGATTGGAATTAGAAAGAGTTTTCAAAAAGCCAGTATGCATTGTTTTGGAAGAAAGTAGACTGTAAATAATAAATAAATAAAATGAAGTTATTTGTAAATGAAATGAAATTACTCAAGCATGTATAATAGCACAATTCAAAGGTCAGTAATTTGTTTCATTTTACAAATTAATAACAAAGGGAGGACTAGAAGAGTAGGTGACTCAAAATAACCCAGGGAGCTGCCATGAGCTACACTGAGAATTGGCTAGAAATCAGAACTTGCATATCTTCTACTGGAACTCTTTGATCATGGTAAATTGCCAGACTTAACACTATTTACTTTTTCAGGCCACAGTGGTTCATTTGGTAAATGGCTCCAAACAACTTGCAAGTTCCTTTCATTTAGTGGCTTGAGAGTAGGAAGGCAAGGGAGTACAAACAGCTGCCTTTCTTATTAGAGGGAGGAGACCCCTTTGACCAGACCCTCCTAGGTGAGTATACTATTCGCAGGGGTAGGGGGTGGTGGGGGGCAAAGTTGGACAGTTTGGCTGTACAGCAAGTCTTTTAAGTCACAGGGATACTCTTTCACACACTAAGGTCACAAGGAAATCAATGGGGTCCAGGTGCCCTCACAGAGTTATTTATGTAAAGTACCTAATTTATACCCCAGGGAATATCTTATTCACTAAGCAGGAACTGACACACTGTGACATGAGTTTTCCATTTCACTTAGTGAAAGCAAGTCCTAAGTTCATTCCATCACAGCTCCTGAGAACAAACAGTTTCAGAAACTATCTCATGGCCAAATTTAGTTCTTGTCTGAGGCGTTATGAAGTTAATGGGACTTACTACTTGTTAGCAGTGCACCTGGGAGCCCGGCATGTTCTATTTCTAGGGATTGTCATTTTTCATCTTAATGAGGCCACCAAGACAAAAAAAAAGTTAATAAAGAGGAAAAAAAAAAAAAAAAACAAGGACACTGAAAGGTTAGTGGTCAGACACTACCTCTTAGGGTTTTTGCTATAACCGAAGTAGGTTAATTTTTTAAAAGAAAGAAAAAGAAACATTTTAACAGATTAAAATATTATACAAAAAGAATAGGTGACAGATGGTAATGTTGAGTAACATTTCCTGCAATATCTCACTCAGATCCAGCTGACGCACCCCATTACATTTCATACACAGCATTCATATTATTGATAACTCTGAACCTCTTTGCAGAGCTTTAATGTGTCCAAGTCAGATGGAACAATCAATAGTTGAAGAGTTAATTTATATTACAAATCAACTCTATGCACAGTCCCAGAGGCAGCATCCTCTGTAAGATAATAATTTCTTTTATACATGCGTGTTTCCAGCGCAACACATCATTTCTTGGTTTGATAGCAGATATTAGAAAGCTTATTCTTGTAGATTAGCTATATTTTACAACCTCAAAATAAGCAATTTGTTCTATGCCATGGGAATCTTAACCACAGAAAAGGAAGTTTCAAAAAACAAGCTGTGCTATATTTCAGAAAAGCAACAAAAATCACATTTCATGTACACTGTTTTGAGTCAAAGAATTAGACTGTCATTTTTGACAAATACAGCAAAGTGCAGTAATTTTTCTTTAAAGGTAAAGCCAAAATAGATTTGGCAATTAAAAGTGTGCACGGATCAAAAAAATTCCTACCAAGAGTAAAACAGTAAAAACTATAGTTTCAATATCTTTGGGTTTGATACTTTAGTGAAACAACACAGATTAAGATGTGACATACTTTACCAGGATAAAGGCTTGATGTGCTATGTTTTTTTTTTTTCCCTAAATGTTTGCATTTTCTGTCTCTCAACAAATTAAATTATAGCAGAGAATTACATAAGTGGAGAAGTTACAACATAGCCAACCACCGATGAATCATTTGTATGGAGGTAGACGGCATAGCTGCTTTATATTAAATATGGTGCCAGATGTCCTGACAGTGTTCCAGTAAGGATGATGACAGTCATTGCACTAATTATAAGGCACTGCACATAAAGATAATACTGGCTAAACTTAGAGTGGATGTAACTTGCAATTTCAAGGCTGTCATCAAAATAAGTGCTTATTACACCAATTAATTTGTATAAAACAAAAAAGATAATAGTCAATACTGGTTCTTCCAAAGTTGTGGGCATGAATCAAAAGAATCTTATTTTTTTAATCAAAAGAATATAGTACGTATACTGTAGACCCCTTTGGGGGCAAAAACTATGACTTCTGGGCTTCCCAGGTGGTGCTAGTTGTAGAGAACCCAGCTGCCAGTGCAGGATATGTAAGAGACGTGGGTTCGATCCCTGGGTTGGGAAGATCCCCTGGAGTAGGAAACGGCAACCTGCTCCAGTCTTCTTGCCTGGAGAATTCCATGGACAGAGGAGCCTGGCAGGTTACAGCTCATGGGGTTGCAAAGAGTCAGACATGACTGAAGTGGCTTAGCACACAGGCATGCACACACTATGACTTACTCTCCGTGAGATCTCTAGCACTGACTTAGGCCTCATCCTAGACAGTAACTCATTTGGAGAACTGGCTATTAAACTCAACTTAATAGCAATAATAATATGTTTGAACACTTATCCTGGTGAACAAGACCAACATGATCTGTTTCTTGATCGTTTCTCAGTTTTCATCTTATATTAATCTCCCCTTTGTTAACCACACAGCAACCATATCAACCACCTTTCTACTCCTTGAATATACTACACTTATTTCCATTTTCCTAATTTTGAACAAGTTCTTCTCCCAACCCCAAATGCTTTAACCAAGATTTTGGTCTTGGTTCAAATGTCACCTTGACAAAAAGGCCCTTTCTACCCTCCCAACATAAAGTAGGACCCCGGCCATGATCATGTAACTGCTACATTTTCCTCCAGGAGAACTTAATGCTATGCAGTACTGAATCCCCAGTCCGTCCCAACTAAAACTTAAGCACATGAAAACAGGGACCTTGTCTGTCTCATAAGCTTTCTACTAGAAAGGCCCAGCATAGTGCCTGGCACATAGGAAATATTTGATTTTCTTTTTTTTTTTTTAACCATTTAACTGATACTTTTCAGTCTCCACCATTTCTTTGTCATTCTGCATGCCGTTGGCAGACTGAGATTATTAAAGTACCACTCCTGTCTAGGCCCAGTTTTCTATCAAGAAAGAAGAGCATGTTCTGAGTGTTATTTCGTCTCCATGACTGTCAGTGGTCTCCAGCCTTGATATTCTTATTCTGTACTGATTTGGATTGCTGAGGAACTGAAACAAAAATAATAGTCAACACAGAAATAAAGAGCAATAATTTGGGCTATAGACTGATGACAGAGAGTAAAGTCTGTTCTAAAGAGACACCAGGGAAGCCCAACAGACCATCCCTGAATTCACAGAGAGCAGAAGGTGAGGAGGACCATCAGAAATGTAGCCCTGGAGGCCAGGGAACTTCTCTAAGATGTGTGTGTGCACCCTGACTGACCATACTACCCTGATGACACCAAAGGCCTGGGGCCATATGTGTGATGTGTGCAAGTGCAGCAGCAGGAAAGGGGCACTTTTGCTTCAATATGCTGTCCTTCAACAATGCAGGGCATCTTCTGTGTGTGTCTGGGAGTCTGTCTGTGCATGAGTATTTCTGTGAGAAACATATGCACGTAGAGAGACTGAAGGAAAGAGAAAGGTGAGAAAGATATAATCCTATATCCACACATTCCCACATATATTCACACATAAGAGGGCAATCATCTGGGCCTCAGGAATCCAATGTGATATGTTTAAAACAAGACATGGAATAGTTTCAGACCCATGTTAGGATGGACAGATATAATACTGCATCATCAGGAGAAAAAATTCTAAAGCACTTCACGGCAACTGAGAAGCCAAGATCATACGGATGAGGTTAAATTAGAGTTGGAACACTGTTTAGGAAGGCAGATAAGAGTATAATTACTGTGCCTAATGAAATGCCTAGCACATGGCTGGTGCTCCACACAATAATGAACTTCAGAAGGCTACGCTCTTGAAAACCAAACAAACCAAACAAAACAAAAAAACCAACAATAACAACCTCAAAACAAAACAGGTATAATTCTAGCAATTTACAAAGGGATATATGCTACTGGAATTCCAGATAATTGGTATTTCACTGAATACTTTTTCAAAGTACTTGATAGCCTTTAATGCAGAGGATTCTAAAAACATGAAATCAATGGCTCATGGCAATTATTTGTGACTTAACTGACAACCTAATGGGGACATTCTGATTGATCTGGGAATACAGTCAGCTACAATAGAAGAAAAATTATCTAACATAACTCTGTGTGCTATCCAAACAAACAGTGAAGTAAAAGAAGAAATGCATGCTATGAGTCTAAATTTTGTCAATAAAATATTTAGAGGGTTCTGAAAAGGCAGAGGAACCAGAGATCAAATTGCCAACATCCGCTGGATCATGGAAAAAGCAAGAGAGTTCCAGAAAAACATCTATTTCTGCTTTATTGACTATGCCAAAGCCTTTGACTGTGTGGATCACAATAAACTGTGGAAAATTCTGAGAGAGATGGGAATACCAGACCACCTGACCTGCCTCTTGAGAAATCTGTATGCAGGTCAGGAAGCAACAGTTAGAACTGGACATGGAACAACAGACTGGTTCCAAATAGGAAAAGGAGTACGTCAAGGCTGTATATTGTCACCCTGCTTATTTAACTTCCATGCAGAGAACATCATGAGAAACCTCGGGCTGGAAGATGCACAAGCTGGAATCAAGATTGCCAGGAGAAATATCAATAACCTCAGATATGCAGATGACACCACCATTATGGCAGAAAGTGAAGAGAGAGAGCCTCTTGATGAAAGTGAAAGAAAAAAGTTGGCTTAAAGCTCAACATTCAGAAAACGAAGATCATGGCACCTGGTCCCATCTCTTCATGGGAAATAGATGGGGAAACAGTGTCAGACTTTATGTATTTGGGCTCCAAAATCACTGCAGATGGCGACTGCAGACATGAAACTAAAAAAACACTTACTCCTTGTAAGGAATGTTATGTCCAACCTAGATAGCATATTAAAAAGCAGAGACATTACTTTGCCAACAAAGATCCATCTAGTCAAGGTTATGGTTTTTCCTGTGGTCATGTATGGATGTGAGAGTTGGACTGTGAAGAAAGCTGAGCACCGAAAAATTGATGCTTTTGAACTGTGGTGTTGGAGAAGACTCTTAAGAGTCCCTTGGACTGCAATAAGAGTCAACCAGTCCATTCTAAAGGAGATCAGCCCTGGGTGTTCTTTGGAAGGAATGATGCTAAAGCTGAAACTCCAGTACTTTGGCCACCTCATGTGAAGAGTTGACTCATTGGAAAAGCCTCTGATGCTGGGAGGGATTGGGGGCAGGAGGAGAAGGGGACGACAGAGGATGAGATGGTTGGATGCCATCACTGACTTCATGGATTTGAGTTTGGGTGAACTCCAGGACATCCTGGAATGTGAAGTCAACTGGGCCTTAGAAAGCATCACTACAAACAAAGCTAGTGGAGGTGATTAAATTCCAGTGGAGCTATTTCAAATCCTGAAAGATGATGCTGTGAAAGTGCTGCACTCAATATGCCAACAAATTTGGAAAATTCAGCAGTGGCCACAGGACTGGAAAAGGTCAGTTTTCATTCCAATCCTAAAGAAAGGCAATGCCAAAGAATGCTCAAACTACTGCACAACTGCAGTCATTTCACATGCTAGTGAAGTAATGCTCAAAATTCTCCAAGCCAGGCTTCAGCAATACATGAACCGTGAACTTCCAGATGTTCAAGCTGGTTTTAGAAAAGGCAGAGGAACCAGAGATCTGTACTTTCTAGGTAATCTTTAGTCTAATGGCTTTAAACACCATTTAAGTGCTGGTGGTTTCTAAATTTTTATGTCCAATTTGGGTCTTTCCCTATAGTTTGGTCTCAAATGTTCAAACATTCTAGGCTTTGCATCTCCAATTGTTTGCCTAACGGTGTCTCAAATTGAACCTGAAACCCACCTCTTGATTTACCACTGCCACAACCTTCCTTCTACCTCATCCAATCTCCCTCATCCCTGTAATGGTTATTCAATTCTTTTCAATCCTCAAATGGCTTTCCATCATACAATAAGGTCTTCACTACCTTTTTTCCTTCTGACTTTCACTCTCCCACACTACAAAGCAGCCAGCATGGTATTCTTGCTATTCCTTGTGTGGGGGAGAAAATTTTGTCATGCTCAAATATCTCTTTAGCAAGTGGATGGATTATTCTGAGCTGAGAGCAATCCAGGAAGACTCAGGAAGAGCCTTTGACCTTTCCCCTAACTGCCTTTAGAACATAGAGGATGTATTCCAGGCAGGGAGCTATCACTATAGATAACTAAAGTATGAACTAGCTATGTAGACAGGGAGGAACCTAGCGAAGTCTGTTGGTTAAAATTCCTCTGTGTCCAACCCTCTCTGCTTGGCCCAGCAAGCATTTGTTTACCACACACTGGCTTTTCCAATTCCATGTCAACTGACTTCCTTCCCTTTGAAGTTCTACACCACTGCCCCCCATATGATCTTTTGTCTTTAGCTGAAGATGGTATTTAAGGTGAGGGCCTTGGCCATTTTGGACAGTTACTCAGTTTCCTTGGGTTTCTCCCGTAGATACATGTTACCAGACTTTTGTTTGATTTTTCTCCTGTTAATCTATTATATCTCATGTTATTTTAATTCTTAGACCAGCCAGAAAAAACTAGAAGGGTAGAAGGAACTGCCCGACACTTACATGCTGTAAGCATGCTCATGCTCACACCTTAGAAACACTAGTCCCTTGTGCATGGAAAGTTCTCTCAGTTATTCACAAACTTCATCTCATTTGATTCAAATCTCTGTTTAAATGTCACTGCTTTATAAGGGTCCCTCCTTTGTTTAAATTAAAAAAAATCATTCTTAATTCTTTTGCCTATCTTTACTTTTCTCATCACATTGATGTCTGGTATTATATGACAAATTCATTTTTTGACTGTCTATTGCACTAGAATATATGTTCAAAGACTGATATATATATGTGTGTGTATATATATGTATTTTAAGTTTCTCATCACTGAAGAAAAGAGAGCTTGCTATACAGTAGGCATTTGATAGATATTCCCTGAATGAACACATGACTTTGTCATCAGTAAAAATGGTATAACATTATATTAAAATTATCAATACTGGTAAAATGAATCAGAGAGGAAATTAATTCAATATTTATACTTTTAATGTTTGAGTGGTACAAGGATGGATAGACTACATTAGATTAAGAATATAAGAAGGTTTTAGAGCTGAAAAACACATTCGAGATTACCTAATATAATTCCTTTGTACTTAAAATGTATTTAATTGCATAACTTTGAACTGAGTCATTTCATTTCCCTGATTTTCTGGGTTCAGGCTAATTTACTGAAAGCTGATACTTTTATTTCCTCTATAGAAAATGATTATTAAAACACTTTATTTTTAATAATATTAATATTTAAATGTCAAACAATGATTTACTAAGAGGAAAATAGGTAAAAGTCATAAATCTAAAGACTTTTAGATCAGCAGTAGAATTATTAACCTAAGCACATCTTAGCATTTTATGTTATGAAAAAGATAAAGAACAACATATAAATGAGGCAGGGAAAAACAGTGACGCAATATGCCCCATTTGTATGTGACAATGTACATTTGAGTTAATGAAGAAATCTTCAATTATCATATTAAAAATGTTAATCTCATTACTCTTGGTATTTCACACACACGTACACGCACACACATACGCCTACATATGCACCAACACAAGACTCAAAGCAAAAGAACTGCCATGTTTTTATGAACTTATCATTGAAAGATATGACCTTACAATCCAAACTAGATCTTTTGGTCATTAAAAAAACGTCATTTTAACACGTAACCTTCCTTCAGGCAGCAGAGTTTCTTCTGTAAGACTAACCCATGGCAGCTGCATTTCATTTTTATTTGAAAAGACTGATACAGTGTTTTTATGCCTCTCGATTAAGCTGTTTAAATGAAAAAAGTAAATGTTGAAAATGGAAACCATTGTAGGTAAGCTCTAGGTAAATGAGTAATGGGTAAATCTCTGGTGGTTTGAAAGTTTGGTTTGGATAAATACCTAAATCTATTAGAACCTCTTTAGCTAAAAAATTCTAGCTCCCACAAGGTTAGTAGAGCTTTAAGTTTTTCCACTGAATCTGACACAGCTTTTCAAAAATACCCACATTCAATCCCTAGCCAATAATAAAGGCAACTCTGGGAGGAAAAAGTTAAAAGTTCTTGAAATATAAAATGTCTTCAGTATTTGGTTCCATTTGAGAGATTTCTAACTCTCCAACTTTAAAACTCCACTAGAAGTATAAATCCAGCAAGACCATGGACAAGAAACTAGATGTATTAGAATTACTAAGGACCAAATCATCAAGGTACCAAACTGTCAAATATTTTTAACACCTGCAGATAAACAGGCAGAAGTAAAGGTTCATCTTTGACTCTTCCATGACTTCTTATCCATCCTTCACATCTCAGCTCAAGCATCACCTTCTCAGGAGAGCTCTCCCTAACTAGGTTGCTGACTGGTATAGCATTATAAATCTCTTTCATGTCACTTGCCATGGTTGCTTGAGGAGTTATTTAATGTATATCTCTTCCAGGACACTAAAACCTCCCTGAGGCTATGTCATGTCTTACTATTCCAAGTATCTAGGACAATGTCTGGAACAAAGCAAGAATCGCTAAATAAATATTTGTTGAATGAGTAAATCCTCGAAAACATCAACCAGGTGCAAGACAATATAACAGCTTTTGTTATGAAACATGTCAGGATAGACATGAAAAAAATAAAAGAAAATTATAAGATATAAAATAATAATATTATACAAATGTAAGCTTTTTATTGCTGTATTACGAATCCAAATTAGAGAGCAGTTAAATTGAATGTAAAAAATTCATCTGCCCCATTTGATAGACATGTACACAATCTTTCTAATACTGGAAACAATTCTGACTTTAGTCGTTACTTGGTCAATATTTGGCAAGTGGCAAGTATCACCTCATTTTAGCAAATATATGTGGCGATTGCAAACAGGGAGAGAAATATAACTAAACCAGTTCAGTTCAGTTCAGTTCAGTCACTCAGTCGTGTCCGACTCTTTGCGACCCCATGAATTGCAGCACGCCAGGCCTCCCTGTCCATCACCAACTCCTGGAGTTCACTCAGATTCACGTCCATCGAGTCCATGATGCCATCCAGCCATCTCATCCTCGGTCGTCCCCTTCTCCTCCTGCCCCCAATCCCTCCCAGCATCAGGTCTTTACAACCCACCAAATACTGTTTAACCTCTTCAGACCAGCATTCTTGATTTTTTGGAATTTGAGTTTTTACTCATTTTCCTACAACTAGGAATTACAACTAATTTTCACTACTCTGAGCCAAATGTGTATTTGATATTCTTTTGACACATTTTGGATCTTTACAGATTGAGTCTTTGTTGCTAACTTTGCTGGTATAACTCTCCATGAACCCTTCCCCAAGTTTTCAGTCAGAAGTGGTCTGAAGTCAGAAGTGGTCAAGATGATGGATGTGAACACTATACAGACTGGAAGTCTTTATGAATGTACTGGGATTAATTTTACAGAGCAATTTTTCCATTTTATATTGCATTTATCATACTCATATTATCTTATAATATGACTATATTGTTCATTTTGTTTATAAAAAATGTTCTGAAATAAAAGGTCTACATTTTAGTTATTTTTATATACCTCACAGACCTAATGCTTTGTTCACAAGGCACATTCAGGCATTAAAAGAATGATAATAAACATATGGGCAAAAGGGAGATACAATCTTTTGTATACAAAAGGGAGAGCAGAGGGCAAATTGTTTCTGTCAATTATGTACTGATATCTAAATATATAGGCAGATATGTTAAATAACCTAACATATATGCCCATCATATGGCCTCTCGATGCCTATAACCAATTATTTTCAACATGAAATATGAATTTAAGCTATTTAATTTTATAATACAGGATTCAGGACTCATTGAACAAAATAAAGTTTAGTAATAAAAAAAATCCTATTTGTAAATATAATAAGGCCTATAATGTTTAGTTGATCACTTCAAATCTTAAACTCTGACTCTCCTTCCATCCAACCCTAGAATATCTGCATACAGTCCACTATGGGAGAGTTCTTAGAGTGCAAATCATTTTCATATTTATCTAATCAGACACAACTAGTGAGGGGCTTTTTTTGCGGGGGTTGTTTCAATAGACATTACATGAATTTCAAAGTCAAAGAGAATTACATCTTGGGTGACCTATGAGAGGATGTAGCAAAATATTTTTAACTACTACCTCTGCAAAATATTCTAACATCCTTCAAATACAATGTCAGCAGAGAGCAAATCATGCATTCCGTCATTCACCAGACATGTATTGAGCCCTACTATGTGCCAGGCCCTGGGAGTGCAAAAGATGATCAACACAGAACCAACGCAGTAAACTCCCTACACACAGAGAGCTTCTGCTGCAGTCTTATCTCCTCCATGCGCCTGCTCCAAACCACCACCTTCCCTATCTGGTGACTTCTTAATACAGTTTAAACCAATGTTGTAAATAAGCAGGCCCTTATGGGGCCTTCCGGTTATAGACCAATGTCCTCTGCCTGCCTCTTGTTTATAGAACAGCTATAAGCTTCCCAGGCCTCCCGTGAGTCACAAAAGCCTGGCTCAAGAATTAATGATTCAAAGGATGTGACCATATAGCAACAAAAAGAGTGACTGGGCCAGGAAAACTGGTAAGAGTTTAAACAGTAAATCAGTCACATGGCAGTCCCAGAATCTTTAGTTTCTCCCTGGAATAGATAACAGTATCTGAGGCACATTTCCTGAGTTGTTTTACAGATCCTAAAAACCCTTACCAAATGGAAGAGGTTAACTACTTGATGACCATGAGCACTTAGCCCCCCAGACGTAGTAGGGCAGGAGGATTGCTATGTTAACCCCTGTGACACAGTCATGTTACCTCACCATCAACCAATCAGAGACTTGTGCATGAGTTAATCACATGCCCTGTGATCCCGGTCCCTCCCCTGGCCTTTAAAAATGCTTTCCTGAAGCCCATCGGGGAGTTCCAGTGTTGTGAGCATTACCTGCCCCAGACGCCTTGTCTAGTGCCCTGCAGTCAACGTTGAACTCTCCTTCACCACAACCCAGGGGCGGTCGATTGGCTTTTTGCATATGGGCAAGCAAATCCGAGTTTGGTTCAGAAACAGTGTCACCCAATTCCACCTTATAAAATACCATCCTTTGAATGCTTTATTTTTCATAGACATGCTCTTAACTAAATGTTAAGCTTCTTTAGAGCAAAGAATATTTTTTACTTCATTTTATGTTTCAGTCCCATGGTAATTAATAGTGCTAGGTTCTGGAGTAGCTGCTTAATGAATAGATGTTGATTGACTGATAAAAACATGGAAGGAAACTTATTTTTGAACCTAAAAAAAATTGTTGGTACATTTGGTTCTTAATTATCTGCATTGAGGGAGATAGTTAATGCAAAACAAAGAATAATATACAAGTCATTTCCATTGGGCTTTGGAATGTATTTCCATACTTAACTTTTCATTTGGGTCTATTGCTTGGCTTGAGAATACATTTCCAACAAAACAATAAAGCTGCCATGTGAATTTCCAACTGTGATCAAAGCTGGAATGCTCCCTCACTACAGGAAAAAGAGGAAGAAATATTGAAATGGCCTATTGGATTTTCAGCCTGCACTACACTCATTTACACTGAAATCAGCTTGGGCTGTTTGTTGCTATCTTCTACTACTTGTACCTCCCTGACTACATGCCTTTTTGAAAGCATTAAACATAGCTGCAGGTTACTTTATAGGTGTCCTAAGATTTAGAATGTTGCCTTTCATTGAGTATGCAAGTATCTTCAAGTTCCATTTGTTGCTTCTTTCTCTGTTATACCTAAGTGAAAAAGATAGTAAAAGTCACTCAGTTGTGTCTGACTCTTTGTGACCCCATGGACTGTAGCTTGCCAGGCTGCTCTGCTCATGGAATTTTCCAGGCAAGAATACTGCAGTGGATTGCCATTTCCTCCTCTAATGGATTTTCCCAACCCAGGGATCAAACCAGGGTCTCCTGCATTGCAGGCAGATTCTTTACCCTCTGAGCCACCACGGAAGCCCAAGTGAAAAAGACAGTATTTGTTTAATCCCAAACATCTGGATACTCCCAGAATAATGAAGTGAAAGCCTCCTGCTTCTTCCATAGGCACTTACTGCACGGATGTACTTTTCTGTTTCAGTCTTAACATACACACCCCCCACCCCACACACACAACTTAGATAAAATGAAGTTGGACAAATGTAGATCATAGTTGTTTACAAAGAATATTTTCCTTGGGGAAAATAAATTATTTCCCATTTGTGAGGTTTAGAGCAGAATGGTCATTAACACCTTGTATATAAGTTCTTCATTTTACAAAGCATGTTTAAAGTCATTACTATACCTAGTCCTAATAACAACGTGTGAGGTGGGCAAGGCAAGCATTATTCTTTCAGCTTTACAAATGGGGAAACAGTGTCTTTCCTAAGTTTACAAAGACCATGGCTAAAACTTAGGTCTATTGATACACATTCAAATGTCTTTTCATTCAAATAGGTTAATAAAAAATGCTTTGCATTTGTACAGCACATTAAAGTTCAAAAATACTTTTATATATATGGGATAAATAAAGTGGACAGAGAGTATTTCTCAAAAGTGTGCAAAATGAAACTGGCTCTCTTTAGGTTTGGAGTCAGGACCATAATATAGAAATCTGGAGATGAGTAATTGAGCAGAGTTGCTGTACACAAGTTTGATAATGCCCTAGCTGATATGAAAAATTCTTAACTAAATATTTTCTTTCGATAAAGAGGAGTTGGGACTTTTACCTCTTACAACCAATTTCAACTTGGCTCCAAAATCACTGCAGATGGTGACTGCAGCTATGAAATTAAAAGACGCTTACTCCTTGGAAGAAAAGTTATGAGCAACCTAGATAGCATATTCAACAGCAGAGGCATTACTTTGCCAACAAAGATCCGTCTAGTCAAGGCTATGGTTTTTCCAGTAGTCATGTATGGATGTGAGAATTGGACTGTGAAGAAGGCTGAGCACTGAAGAATTGATGCTTTTGAACTGTGGTGTTGGAGAAGACTCTTGAGAGTCCCTTGGACTGCAAGGAGATCCAACCAGTCCATTCTGAAGGAGATCAGGCCTGGGTGTTCTTTGGAAGGAATGATGGTAAAGCTGAAGCTCCAGTACTTTGGCCACCTCATGTGAAGTGCTGACTCATTGGAAAAGACTCTACTGCTGGGACGGATTGCAGGCAGGAGGAGAAGGGGACGACAGAGGATGAGATGGCTGGATGGCATCACTGACTCGATGGACATGAGTCTGAGTGAACTTCGGGAGATGGTGATGGACAGGGAGGCCTGGCGTGCTGCGATTCATGGGGTTGCAAACAGTCGGACATGACTGAGCGACTGAACTGAACTGAACTGAATTCATGACTATTCTTACTCAAACATCAACTGGTGACTAGGTAATATTCTGCTTCTCATTGATGAATTTGGGAAAGCTTTCCTATAGTTTCTTTATAATTTTTTCATTCCTTTTCAGTTCTCACCATTGGTGAGTGCCTTAGCTTTAAAGAAGTAGCTGGTATGTAATCCTCTCAAGTTGATTATACTTTTAAATACTTGTCTTATGTATGTGTCCGTGGATGGATGGATGGATGGATATGTGTATATCTATATATCCATCATCAAGATTTCAGCTGAAAAAGTTCAATGAGGTTTGTTTTGTATATCTTTCCATTTCTAACTTCAGTAATGACTTGGGACAAAAATAAGTAATTACCCTATTTCACCTTTGCAAAACAAAGGAGAATATTATTACATGTTTACTCACTTGCTTTCTTTTCCAGCATATTTTTTATTTCTACCTTATAAAGCTAATTCAATTCCCATATGTCAAAGTTTAAAACCAGAAGAAAAGATCAGGTGCTGTTCAATGAAAAGTTAAGTTTATTTGCTATAATATTCAAAAGTTACCTCAAAAAGATTCTAACTAGAAATAACTGAACAGACATCTAATACAGAAAAAGACACTAATATAATCTGTCTACATTATACAAATAGTACCTGATTGAGACATTGCTGCAAGAGTATATTAACTGACTCATACCAACGTCACCATCATTGCCTATAAACTGTGTGCATTCAACATACCATGCATGCCTTTCATAATTGAAAATAGTTTTAGTAATTTCAAATAAAAGCAAAAAGAAACAAATGATGGCTACAATATCCAATTTAAGCTCTTTTCCCAGATGAGTCTCTAGTGGGCTGAAAGGGTTTAAGCATCCTTTAACTAAGCAATACGTTCTTTTCTCACCATTAGCATTATGCACCAAATGTCTATCAATTCCCTAAACAAAGTTTGAAAAATGGAGCTCATGGTAATTTCAGGCTGCCATTCAAACAAGCAAGACATTTCAAATTAAAAATTTTTGAGCTGACGGATCTGAAAAACTATATGCTCCATTGAGACAGTTTCTTAGAATGTGATTTCTAAGAGCCAAAGAGATAATTCTTAATACCTGCATTTTAAATCAAAACCTATAGGAATAACAGTGAAACCATGTTATACCCCTTTTCCTTTTGTCAAACTGAAGTTATGCCAGGATAACAAGCTGTTTTCTACTTACTTGCTAGAATGTTATTTAACATTAGTCACTATTACAATGACTTCTAACATATTAAATAAACATTTACTAGGACAATTTTCTATAAAGAACTGTGCTAAGTTTGTTGTACTCAAAGATGAATAAGGAATTCCGTCTCAAAAGATTTTATAACCCAGTGTATAAAATACATACACACAAGCAGAGTATAGGCAAGTTAGTAACTACAATAATCAAAATATTAAAATGCTATGAGAACACAGGGGACAAGGAAATTAATTATGTTTGCTATGATTAAGGAAGACTTTGTGGAGGATATGGTATAAGTGAATAGTTAATTTTTAAATTAATTTGCAAACCTTACGAAAATATTTTTTTTCCTCTTAAGCAACACAAGAGATTCACAGTCAACAAATGTAAATTTCATCTCAGATTTATGAAGCTTTCTGACCTTAGAGGCAGCATGATACCATGGTTACAAGCACAAGGCTTGGAGTCTGAAGCTTGGAGTCTGAAAGAGCAAAACTTACTTGAATCCTGGCTTTCATTAAATGTCAGACTTGAAACATACATGATCTTGCACAGGTTTGAACCTTTGAACCTCTATTGCTTCAATCCTCACATATTTAAAATGGGGTTAATCATAGTACCTACCATATAGCAAAAAGCAAAGGAGAAAAGGAAAGATATGAGCATCTGAATGCAGAGTTCCAAAGAATAGCAAGGAGAGATAAGAAAGCCTTATTCAGTGATCAAAGCAAAGAAACAGAGGAAAATAACAGAATGGGAAAGACTAGAGATCTCTTCAAGAAAATTAGAGATACCAAGGGAACATTTCATGCAAAGATGGGCTCGATAAAGGACAGAAATGGTATGGACCTTACAGATGCAGAAGATATTAAGAAGAGGTGGCAAGAATACACAGAAGAACTATACAGAAAAGATCTTCATGACCCAGATGATCACAATGGTGTGATCACTCACCTAGAGCCAGACATCCTGGAATGTGATATTAAGTGGGCCTTAGAAAGCATCACTATGAACAAAGCTAGTGGAGGTGATAGAATTTCAGTGAAGCTATTTCAAATCCTGAAAGATGATGCTGTGAAACTGCTGCACTCAACATGCCAGCAAATTTGGAAAACTCAGCAGTGGCCACAGGAATGGAAAAAGTCAGTTTTCATTCCAATCCCAAAGAAAGGCAATGCCAAAGAATGCTCAAACTACCACACAATTGAACTCATCTCACATGCTAGTAAAGTAATACTCAAAATTCTGCAAGCCAGGCTTCAGCAATACGTGAACCATGAACTTCCAGATGTTCAAGCTGGTTTAGAAAAGGCAGAGGAACCAGAGATCAAATTGCCAACATCCACTGGATCATCAAAAAGCAACAGAGTTCCAGAAAAAAACATATATTTCTACTTTATTGACTATGCCAAAGCCTTTGACTGTGTGGATCACAATAAACTGTGGAAAATTCTGAAAGAGATGGGAATACCAGACCACCTGACCTGCCTCTTGAGAAATCTGTATGCAGGTCAGGAAGCAACAGTTAGAACTGGACATGGAACAACAGACTGGTTCCAAATAGGAAAAGGAGTATGTCAAGGCTGTATATTGTCACCTTGCTTATTTAACTTATATGCAGAGTACATCATGGGAAACGCTGGGCTGGATGAAGCACAAGCTGGAATCAAGGTTGCCAGGAGAAATATCAATAACCTCAGATATGCAGATGACACCACCCTTATGGCAGAAAGTGAAGAGGAACTAAAAAGTCTCTCGATGAAAGGCAAAGAGAATGAAAACACTGGCTTAAAGCTCAACATTCAGAAAATTAAGATCATGGCATCTGGTCCCATCAGTTCATCGGAAATAGATGGGGAAACAGTGGCGACAGTGTCAGATTTTATTTTTCTGGGCTCCAGAATCACTGCAGATGGTGACTGTAGCCATGAAATTAAAAGACGCTTACTCCTTGGAAGGAAAGTTATGTCCAACCTAGACAGTATATTCAAAAGCAGAGACACTATTTGGCCAACAAAGGTTCGTCTAGTCAAGGCTATGGTTTTTCCTGTGGTCACGTATGGATGTGAGAGTTGGACTGTGAAGAAAGCTGAGCGTAGAAGAATTGATGCGTTAGAACTGTGGTGTTGGAGAAGACCCTTGAGAGTCTCTCAGACTGCACGGAGATCCATCCAGTCCATTCTAAATGAGATCAGTCCAGGGTGTTCACTGGAAGGACTAATGCTGAAGCTGAAACTCCAATACTTTAGCCACCTCATGTGAAGTGTTGACTCATTGGAAAAGACTCTGATGCTGGGAAAGATTGAGAGCAGGAGGAGAAGGGGACTACAGAGGATGAGATGGCTAGATGGCATCACTGACTCGATGGACATGAGTTTGGGTAAACTCCGGGAGTTGGTGACGGACAGGGAGACCTAGCGTGCTGCGATTCATGGGGTTGCAAAGAGTCGGACACGTCTGAGCGACTGAACTGACTGACTGACACTATAGTATTGCCTTGGAGATCACTTGAAATTGTATGAAAGTGAAAGTGAAAGCTGCTCAGTCCTGTTCGAGACTCCATGGCCTGTGCAGTCCATGGAATTCTCTAGGCCAGAATACTGGAGTGAGTAGCCTTTCTCTTCTCCAGGGGATCTTCCCAACTCAGGGATCAAACTGCGGTCTCCTGCACTGCAGGTGGATTCTTTACCAGCTGAGCTACAAGACACCTATATATTCTTAGCACTGTGACTGGCACTTGGCATTCACTAAACAGCTGCTATTATCTATATTTTACTATCATTTTTATTGTTATTACTATAAGTGATTATACCTTCTATTGCAAATTACTGTGCAAATAATTGAAGTTAAATACACACACACACACACAAACTTGCTTTCACTGCCAAGAGCCTGGGTTCAATCCCTGGTCAGAGAACTAAGATCCCACAAGCTGTGTGACACAACCAAAATAAATAAATAAATAAACTTCCAAAATATGATGAAGAGTGCATATTTCAAAGAATGCTAACAATCTTCCTTTTTTTAAAAAGCAGTCTTTCCCCACTATTACTGACCATGCTCCCATGCTTACTCTCTCTCTTTTTCTTTCTTTCTTTTTTTTTTAATCCTAGGCCTTCTCTCCCTGAGCAGTCTCATGAAAACCAGTTTTGCTTTGAACTTCCAAATTTGCTGAGTTTGAGACCGGCAGGCAATTGAATCTGTGAACTTCTCTGTAGTGTAGCCTAAAGCTCTTGATTTTTCAGGAACTAGAAAACAGCCAAGATTAGTACATTCATACTAGGGAAAAAAGCCTTACTGTTGAGGTTTCTGTTTTTTTTTTTTTTTTTAATGGGCATTTACTTTACAAAGTATGAATCACACTCTCTCTTAAACCTGTTAACTGGCATGTTCTCAAAGGTGACTAATATTGCTGAGGTTGAATAATAATCGTGTGAGTTTTTCATCTTTTCAAAAATTATTCACTTAATAAAGAAGAATGGAAGAAAAATTGACATAGCTGCAGTGCAGTAGAGACCCTAAATCTATTCTGAATTGTCTGGTCAGGGCAGTGTGGTTCTTCCAGAAGCTGATTTTTAAACACTTCAAATGACTCTCCCTTCTACTATGAGGAAAGCCGAGGTGTTGATAGTGAGCTGACAGAATGTTAATGATATTAACATTGTCAATGTGGTAATGGTGCCCCTGTTATTCAGTCCTCCCTGCCCTCTGGTTGGGGAAATGATTTAGCCAGCAGTCAATCAAAAAGCTAAGCTGATTTGGGGCAACAGACAGCTCTGCCATTGACAAAATCTATGTGAGCAAATGTGGTAAGAAATTTGTCAACAGGATATAAGCAGTAAGCTCAACACTGTGGGTAATGTGCTTTTTAGACAGTTGAAGACTGGACCACAACATATATTTTAAAGTCTAAGGAGCCCTCTTTTAAGAATGGGTTTTCCCACAGGAAAAAGCAAGCAGCAGTAAGTAAAAGTAATGCATGGATTTAAAAGAAAGAAAGAAAAACTCTTGCCTACTCATGTGATTGGTCAAAAGACAAAAGCTGAAAATCTTGGAATCCACATATAATGTCAAGTTCAAGAGATGGGTCTCAGGATCGAGAAGCAGACTACTCACAGGGCTCCCTCTCACCTCCCTTAAGCATAGGTTAATTTTCAAAACTTTGAAACCCACAGTGATTCTGAACCTCATCTCACCAATTTTTGCAACAAGTGCCAAAACACAGACAAAGACTACCAAATTCCTGGTCATCTTAAAAAAAGGATGACCTGCTGAAACTAATAACTTTAAAACAATGAAGCTATGACAAAAAAATGTCTGGGTTGTTGAAGTTATTCTGAGACAACTTGAGCTCACCATGGTGACACAGGGACAACTGTGAACAATTTCATCAACAGACATGGAAAATACTCATTTAATGACTAGGAACCTGTTTTAAAGGCTCAAGAGGATAAAATTGAGCAGTATCTGATACATAGTAAACATTCAGCTAATGAGTGAACATTACCATTTTTATAACTTACTAAAAAAGGAATATAGATTCGATTTGAATTCACTGACCAAACAATTGAACCTGAAACTTCCAGTATTATTATGATGAGCATATTGAGATGAAGAATACAAGCACTTTGCTTTAAAAAAAAAAATCACAACGGCAAATTTTCCAACATGGTATTTAGATTTTTGAAGCATGTGTATTTCAAAATATGTGATGCTATTATATCCAATAATATACTATATATATATATTATATAATATATCCAATAATATATTATATCCAATATTATATCCAGACTATCCCTTTTCATCCTAGAACCTCCCTACTATGATTTATGAGAGCATTTTCTCTATTTCCCTCTGCTTTACAGTCTTATAAAATTAATCTTGCTTCGTTTACTCTTTCCACCTTTTTAAAAAAATTTAGAACAAGCAAACAATTTGGGGTAGAGAAAGAGAGTCAGAGGTGACAAGCTTCATTCTAAAGCCACTGACTATTGTTTAGGAGGCAGGAAATAGCCTGGCTTACTCCATTCATAGGAGAGGTTTCATTACTTTTTTTTTTTTTTTTTGACATTTACTTTTAAAAGATTTGGGTTATCCTTTCTAACTGATTACACTTTACATGCTCTAAAAAGGTGATTCAAAGTTACTCAACTTCCTGTGAAGATGTATATGAAGAAAAGTTTTATAACTACAAGCACAGCTAACTACTCTTTCAACAATATCCCTTTTGGTGTGTTAAGTTAAAGGAGGATCTTGGATTAGATGACCTCCATTGTCTCTAGCTATATTATTCTGTGATTTAATACATACTTATTGAATGCCTTCACGTTGTAGGTGCTGCACATCGGGGTGGGCATATCGGAATTAACATGCTGGACATGATCTTGGCCATTAGGCCAGCAAGACAGAGAAGTGAATCAATGCCAGACTGTCAGCAAATTGTAGTCAAGTTTTCTACCTTGTGCACTGTTGTATTTTCATGATTTGGTAATGCCAAGCATATTCTTATGAATTCCATCAATAATGTGAAAGAACAAGGGTGAAAATGGGGTGCTGTGGGACTTAGACCAACCTAGAGATTTGGTGAAGATTCAACCTACATATTCATTTGACTTCTGGCCATCATGCCACTGCTGCTAACCATAGCATGGATCCCTTCTAAAAGTCTAGAGTGGCACTGCTATGCAGTTTTGAACTCACAGGCCTTATAGAGAGGTTACTGTTTAAGTAAAGGTAAGATTACCTTCATTCCAGAGATAACTACCCCCATATTCAATTTAAAGGGCCACTGACCTAAAGTAAATTAATTTACTGGCAGGGGACAGAAACAGTGGAAAGATCACCCAGTACAAAGAATCTTACACTAAAAATAGGATCATGGTTCTAATTTTAAAACTGAATCAAGTATTCCACAAGGAAATATCCTTCACTTTTGAAATTGCCAAAACAGTAGAAAAAAAATAAAATAAGCACCGAAATTCATATAACATATATACATGATGATTAGACCTTTTGTTTGCCATTTTCTAGAAGATCCAACCTTTCAGTGGTTGTCCAAGGGGTCTTCCTAAGCAAGAATAATTTCAGTACAGTTTTATCATTGTAATTTATTAATTTGGAGTTTTTAATCAACTCCAACCAAAAGACAGAGTCAATAGTCTACTTTTTCTCTAAAATAAATTGCTATATATTTCATTTTTTTCTAATATAATATCCAAAGTAATGGCTCCATACATTTTAATATAGTTTTCAATCCCCATGTAGACAGTCACACTTTGGTGCCACTTAAATGAAGAATAACCATTCATCCATAACATACAGATACAGAAGGCTCTGGATTTTCATTCTAAAGCACTTAATTACCTGCATAAAGAGAGAAATAAAATAGAATCCAGGCCAAGTTCATGAGGGCTTGAAATTACTTTTCTTTTTCAAAATGAGCAACAAAGATTCCTCAATGTTGCGTGCTGTTGTGTGGCCACATGCCAACTGTAGAAGAAAATGTTAAAAAGAAAAAAGGGATCAGGAATTAAACACAGATATGTAAGGCAAGAAACAACATCCAAAGGTGAAAACTGTAGGCAGTGCTTCCGACCACAAGACAATATAGCAAATTTGAAAGAAAAATATAATCAGCAACAAAGTTAAATCTTCATATTAAATATTTCAATGTGGGCAGCTATGTAATTAAAGGTTATTTTTGAGGATTTCCTGCCTCCAATCTCCCACAAACATATGTTCCTAATATTCTTATGTACATAAGTACTCAGCATCACTAAAGGACCACACAGAATACAGTATTAATTTATGAACCAAACATTGAAAACAAAACAAAAAAATTTTTTTCACATAAATATAAAATGCCATTCTCAAGCAATTCAAGTTCAGGACCATAACTTTCAAGCTGGGCAGGAAAGAAAGCATATGAGAGAAGAAAAAGGCAATAGATTTAACCTTGAAACAAGGTGACTGTCATATAGTTGTTGAAATAATTTACTTATTATCAGATAAAGAATTTACAGTATTTATTCCCTCTAGAGATATAAAATGGTGAATCAATCTGCAGTTCAAGATATTTATTTAAACCCAGAGGAAGAGGATATGACTTTAACTTTTGAAAAACAAAATAGAAAAAAAAATCAGGTCTAATATAGTTTATCTTTAGATACCAGATTTAACATTAAACAGTTCAAGCTAGATATCATTTCTCGTTTTCCTTTCATGTAATTCTGTAATTTATATGAATATACTGTATGTAAAATAGGGATTTAAAAAATTCATGTAGCAGGCAATGCTTAATGTTATACAGATAGCTATTACAATTTACTAAAATACATAAGCTACTGATCAATTCATCTATCCATCCATCCATGCATCCATTTTATTCTTCATAACCTTTCAGTCTACTGATATCAGTTATCCTCTGATTGGCCTTGAAAATGTATGTGTCCCCTCAGAAAATACCTGCACATACACAAAGAGAAGAACAACAACAAAAAAGAACTCTGACGAAAAATTTCTTTAATTGATCATTTCCTTTAAGTAACTGGTTATATAAGGAGAGTCTTTGTTTTGTTTTAGGTCTTATCAAACTTCATAAGACTTACCTTGCATATCTTGTAGGCCTTCAAATGAAATTCTTCTTTAAGAAATGGCATTTTTCTTATATAATCGTTCCCTTGCCTACTCTATGATTCAAAATGTCACGAACTAAAATTTATGCTGCTAATATAAAAGCAGCCTATACACAAATTCATCCAAACCATGTGAATAGAATGGTAAGTTTAGAACTAATCACAGGGTAAATAGATATTTGGATAGACAGAGACACACACACACACACACACACACACACACACACACACACACACAGAAACTAACAAATAAAATGCTTAAAAAAGGATATTGTCATCTTTTCCACAAACTTATCATGTTGACTTTCTGTTTTGGGGAATTGCTTGATGTCACGTTCCAGATGAACAATTTGTTGTTCCATTGCTGCAAGGTTGCTCTTGAGAATTTGAGCTGAAACTAAAGAACAATGTGCAAAATGTTTAGAATACTTTACCAAGTATTCCACAAAACAACTAAAAGAAAACCATACCAGTTCAAATATTTTTTTTAATGTGGAGAATAGTTTCATGAAACCAACTCACATTTTTCTCAATTATTGCTTATAAAATGTCTACTCTCCATGAAAGAAGTTTTGAAAATGTATGATATAATATACCAAAATCATCATGTTTAATATGGGAATGTCATTTTATTCAGCCATTAGCTCAAATGAATCCATTTCTATTTAAATTTATTGATGGACTTCCTAATATTTCATTCTTTAAAATCTAATGTGAAGATTAAAGAGAAACTAGGATTCAAAGAGATCCTATCTATTTAATGCATGTTCTCGGCTATGTAAATGATTAAACGTTAAATTACATAAAAGGATCAAATATTTTTCATTGGTGAAAGATCCTGATTCTTATGAACCAATATCTATGGTTTAAATTCCTGAGTTTAGTACTTTTCATACTCAGACACAAGAAAAATAACTGTTGATGTGAAGAATTTAGAGCAAACCATAGCGAATACATATGCACACACATACACACAAAGCTTCGGTGAGCCATCAAACGGGTTCATTAGTTGTCTGAATTACTCCTAACATTTTCTGCACTTTTCTTTTTCTCTCCCCATTGACAACCAATAATTTTAAATATTATATTCAAAGCACTCTTAAATATGTGCACACTTTCCAGATCTCTCAGGATGCCTTCTTTTCACAGAGCTACCTTTTTTTTTAAAAGCTTATACCATTTTACAGATACTCTATTACTCCATGACTGCCAATTATGTATGAAGACAATTCTATCAATATCAACAGTATTTGACAGAGTTCTAGTTGAAAAGACAAGGTAAGTATTAAAATTTGATAGGTAGCCCATGACATTGATTTTTAAATCCAGGTTTCTGAAATACAGTTCTTTTCATTAAAGGACCATGAAACAGAAATAGAATCATACTACAATTCTTTCTTTTTTTAAGTAAATTGCAGTCTCATTCAGAGGTATATTAGAATTACAATGAATAATTCAAGAGACTGACAAAAATCAACCCCCTGGCAAATTTCAGCCAGTCTTCTGATACAAATTCATCATGCTGACATACACACCTATATAACTCAATGAAGAGAAATTGCTTAAATATACTTGGAAGTTCAAGAGAGTGAAAATCAAATACCAACACTAAAGACAAATTATTTTTTTCCTATTAATCTGTCAGTACAAATAGCTAGGTCCAATTTAGTTCCATTTGTTTAGATCTGACAAACTTGGAGATTATTCCTTATTGGAGAAGTCAAAGAGTTTTGCCCTGCCAAAAATGTGCTAACGGCTCAGTAATCATTGCTTGCTTTATTTAAAGGATGAATTTACTGTGAAGAAAACCATTCTCTCTGAGTTTAAAGCTGAATTTTTCCACTTCAGTTTTTCCAGGAGATTCTTGCTAATTATTCAAAAGGCTCTCCATTCCCACTCACTTGATAGAAAGCTGAAGATATGAAATTGACAAGTTGTTTATGTCATTTAGACTACATGGAAGAAATAAACTCATGATAACTTTCTGCAATAAACAAAATGTGCCCAGAGGCAAAGTTTATGTCACAATGGTAATCCCAATAGTAAAAAGGGGATGATCTGAGGACTGTTCTGACTGTTCGATAAAGAAACAGCCTAATCAAGTTGCTATACACACAAACGTATAGATAACTCAAATAACAAGAGGCATTATTTTTAATTCAGTGAAATTGCTTTTACCCTAAAGTTGAATTCTGAATAAAACAATATTTTCTAGACATCTATCTGCCTCAATTTCACGTCAAATCCTTAGACCTCTATAAATCCCTCTAGAGCTCTAGTCCAAATACTCTAACATTTATAGACACTTCTATTTGTTTAAGTGATCTTCCACATATCACCTTTTGTTTTAAGTGAGAATTTTTTTTTTGGCTTTGTGTACATAAACAGAGTCTCTGCTCTAAACTGTCATGCTACTTAATAGTAAGATCCCTAACTAACATTTTGCTTTTCCCTCAGGAACGTACAGGAACGTCACTCAGTCGTGTCTGACTCTTTGTGGCCCCATGGACTGTAACCTACCAGGCTCCTCTGTCCATGGGATTTTCCAAGCAATAGTACTGGAGTGGATTGCCATTTCCTTCTCCAGCGGATCTTCCTGACCCAGGGATCGAACCCAGGTCTCCCGCATTGTAGATAGTCGCTTCACCGTCTGAGCCACCATAATGGCTTTGCTTTTCCCTCAGTACTTATTATATACTGTACCCAATGAATGTTTGTTGAATGAATATGTATACTTCAATGAGTTTTGAATTGGATTTAAATGTATGCCCACTTCTGCAAATGGATGTGTATGTAGAAGTTAGATACAACAAAAGTAATCAGAAGTTAGAATATTAATTATTAAATGAAAATGAAAAGGAAGTAGGAAGTTGAAGTCTAGGAGGCAGGGTTGCAGGATATGCTTAAATAAAGGGGAAAGTGAAAAACTGAGATAAGGAAGAGAAGTAAAGGATACCTCTTCCTAAGCTTCTCTGTCCTCCCCCTGTAATAAACTATTAATATTATGCTGGAACAAAAGAAAATAAAATACTAGAGATGTGAGAATCCAAGAATTTTAGCACACCTGCAAATTTATAGCTGCATTAAAGAAAAAATACCATTATATAAAATATATCTCCTTAAATTGTTAGAACTATGGTATCTTAGATTTGGAAGTGATATTAAAGGAGATATGGACCAGCCCCCTCAAGGTTTAAAAGCTCAGATTACACAGCATCATTGTTAGACTTCCAAAATAGAAACAGACTCACAGACATAGAGAACAGACTTGTGTTTACCAGGGGGCACAGAGAACGGGGATGGCAAGGACTGGGAGTTTGGGATCAGCAGATGTAAACTATTACACATAGAATGAGTAAACAATAAGGTCCTATTGTATAGTACAAAGAACTATATTCAATATCCTGTGATAAACCATAATGGAAAATAATATTTGTATAATAATCACTTTGCCTCACGGGGCTTTCCAGCTGGCATTAGTAGAAAAGAACTCTGCTGTCAATGTAGGAGAGATAAGAGATGCGGGTTTGATTCCTGGGTTAGGAAGATTCCCTGAAGGAGGAAATGGCAACCCACTCCAGTAATCTTGCCTGGAGAATCCCATGGACAGAGGAGCCTGGCAGATTACAGTCCACAGGGTCACAAAGAGTTGGACATGACTGAAGCGACTTAGCAGGCATGCATGAATCCACTTTGCTGTACTGCAGAAATTAACACAACACTGTAAATCAACTAAAGTTCAATAAAATTTACTAAATAAATAAATAGACAGACAATCTCCATTCCCAGAAAACAGAGCCTATGACAAAGCTTGCATGTAACAGCTTTATCAGTGGTGGGGTTAAATCCCATTAAAACAGGCATGAGGGAAAAGAGAAGAAAGCAGACACAAGAGAGGATGTTACTGAACTGGCTATACCTTTACAGAAACTACAGCTGCTTGCTTAGTGTCTCAGGTTGTCTCCATCAGGGCCACATAATGGCTATGTGAACCATGAAGTCACATGGGGTCCCATGCTTAAAAGTGCCCTGTTCTTTGTTTAAGGTTTTATTGTCAGCACTTTGAACTTCTTAGTAATTTTTCAAACTAGGCTTTGCAATTTCATTTTGCACTGGGCCCCCCAATCATGAAGTCAGTCTTGGCCTCTGCATAAGACAAATAAAGCAACTCCAACTTGAAAGAGTTGGTTAAAGGAGGTGAAAGGTTGACTTGGTGCTCCTTCTCATTTCTTATCCTCTCATTGGTGAAATTCTATTTCAAGAGATGTGAACTTCCAGGTCTGGCTGAGGAGCAACAAAAGTGGCCCCGGATTGGAGAGAGGGCCTTGGCACAGAAGGGATACCAAATGAATTTACAGAGGATTCACTCTATCCCTGAATGCCTTATTTCCTTTTTGACAGTTGCTATAATTAGAAAAACTCTACTTGCTTATAATCAAAATCAGCATACTTGAAGTCTTCTTACCCATTAGTCCTCATTTTGCCTTAAACCAACATTGCTTAAGTATACTTCCTATTTTATAGGAAAGATGTCCTTTGCATCTTCTTAATCTGCCAAGGTTACAAACATCCAGTTCCTTCAACTAGTCCTCCTAAGGTATAAGGGTTAGTAATCACTTATGCTCCTAATCAATAACTAACATTTATTGAGTATTTACTATGTGTTAAATATTATCTATGCCAAAGCTTTTGACTGTGTGGATCACAATAAACTGTGGAAAATTCTGAAAGAGATGGGAATACCAGACCATCTGACCTGACTCTTGAGAAATCTGTATGCAGGGCAGGAAGCAACAGTTAGAAATGGACATGGAACAACAGACTGGTTTCAAATAGGAAAAGGAGTATGTCAAGGCTGTATATTGTCACCCTGCTTATTTATGCAGAGTACATCATGAGAAACGCTGGACTGTAAGAAACACAAGCTGGAATCAAGATTGCTGGGAGAAATATCAATAACCTCAGATATGCAGATGACACCACCCTTACGGCAGAAAGTGAAGAGGAACTAAAAAGCCTCTTGATGAAAGTGAAAGAGGAGAGTGAAAAAGTTGGCTTAAAGCTCAACATTCAGGAAACGAAGATCATGGCATCTGGTCCCATCTCTTCATGGGAAATAGGTGGGGAAACAGTGGAAACAGTGTCAGATTTTATTTTTGGGGGGCTCCAAAATCACTGCAGATGGTGACTGCAGCCATGAAATTAAAAGACGCTTACTCCTTGGAAGAAAAGTTATGACCAACCTAGATAGCATATTCAAAAGCAGAGACATTACTTTGCCAACAAAGGTCTGTCTAGTCAAGGCTATGGTTTTTCCTGTGGTCACATATGGATGTGAGTGTTGGACTGTAAAGAAAGCTGAGTGCTGAAGAATTGATGCTTTTGAACTGTGGTGTTGGAGAAGACTCTTGAGAGTCCTTTGTACTGCAAGGAGATCCAACTAGTCCATTCTAAATGAGATCAGCCCTGGGTGTTCTTTTCAAGGACTGATGCTAAAGCTGAAACTCCAGTACTTTGGCCACCTCATGTGAAGAGTTGACTCATTGGAAAAAAACTGATGCTGGGAGGGATTGGGGGCAAGAAGAGAAGGGGATGACTGAGGATGAGATGGCTGGATGGCATCACCATCTCGATGGACGTGAGTTTGAGTAACTCCGGGAGTTGGTGATGGACAGGGAGGCCTGGTGTGCTGCGTTTCATGGGGTTGCAAAGAGTCAGACATGACTGAGTGACTGAACTGAACTGAAATGAAATATTATCTCCTGTTCAAAGATCATGGCCATGCCATGATGAAGGGGCTTGTATAACTCAATGAAGCTATGAGCCATGCCATGCAGGGCCACCAAGGATGGACAGGTCATAGCGAAGATTTCTGGAAAAAAAAAAAAGTGGTCCACTAGATGAGGAAATTGCAACCCACTCCAGTATTCTTACAGAGAGAACTCCATGAACAGTAAGAAAAGGCAAAAACATATAATACCAGAAGATGAGTCCCCCAGGTTGGAAGGTGTCCGATATGCTACTGGCGAAGAGCAGAGAGCAAATACTAACACCTCCAGAAAAAATGAAGCGGCTGAGCCAAAGTGGAAACAACAGACAGTTGTGGATGGGGCTGGTGGTGAAAGTAAAGTTCAGTGCTGTAAAGAATAATACTGTACTGGAACCTGGAAGTTAAGTCCATGAATTAAGGTAAATTGGACATGGTCAAGCAGGAGATGGCAAGATTGAACATCAACATCTTGAGGAATCAATGAACTAAAATGGACGGGAATGGGAAAATTTAATTTGGATGACCATTATATCTACTACTGTGGGCAAGGATCCTTCAGAAAAAAACAGAGCAGCCCTCATAGCCAACAAAAGAGTCTGAAATGCAGTACTCTGGTGCAGCCTCAAAAACGACAGAATGGTCTCCATTCAACATCACAGTAATCCAAGTCTATGCCGCAAGAACTGATGCTGAATAAGCTTAAGTTGACTGTTTCTATAAAGACCTATAGCACCTTCTAGTGAAGTTGCTCAGTTGTGTCCAACTCTTTGCAACCCTGTGGACTGTAGCCTACCAGGCTCTTCGGTCCATGGGATCTTCAGGCAAGAATACTGGAGTGGGTTGCTATTTCCTTCTCTAGAGGATCTTCCAGTCCCAGGGATTGAAGCCGAGTCTCCCACATTGCACTCAGACACTTTACCCTCTGAGCCACCAGGGCAGGCCAATACCTTCTAGAACTAATACCAAAAAAAGTTTCTTCTCCATCATAGGGGATTGGAATGCAAAAGTAGGAAGTCAAGAGATACCTGGAATAACAGGCAAGTTTGGTCTTGAAATATAAAATGAAACAGGACAATGGCTAACAGAGTTTTGTCAAGAGAAAACACTGGTCATAGCAAACACCTTTTTCCAAAACACAAGTGATCACTGCACACATGGACACTACCAGATGGACAATACCAAAGTCAGATTAATTATGTCCTTTGTAGCTGAAGATGTAGAAGCACTAAATAGTCAGCAGAAACAAGACCTGGAGCTGACTCTGGCTCTGACTATGAGCTCCTTCTTGCAAAATTCTGGCTTAAATGGAAGAAAGCAGGGAAAACTACTAGCCCGTTCAGGTATTCAGTACAGTTCAGTTCAGTCACTCAGTCGTGTCTGACTCTTTGCGACCCCATGAATCGCAGTACACCAGGCCTCCCTGTCCATCACCAACTCCAGGAGTTCACTCAGACTCGCGTCCATCAAGTCAGTGATGCCATCCAGTCATCTCATCCTGGGTCGTCCCCTTCTCCTCCTGCGCCAATCCCTACCAGCATCAGAGTATTTGCCAATAAGTCAACTCTTCCATGAGGTGGCCAAAGTACTGGAGTTTCAGCTTTAGCATCATTCCCTCCAAAGAAATCCCAGGGCTGATCTCCTTCAGAATGGACTGGTTGGATCTCCTTGCAGTCCAAGGGACCCTCAAGAGTCTTCTCCAACACCACAGTTCAAAAGCATCAATTCTTCAGTGCTCAGCCTTCTTCACAGTCCAACTCTCACATCCATACATGACCCCAGGAAAAACCATAGCCTTGACTAGACGGACCTTAGTCGGCAAAGTAATGTCTCTGCTTTTGAATATACTATCTAGGTTGGTCATAACTTTTCTTCCAAGGAGTAAGTGTCTTTTAATTTCATGGCTGCAATCACCATCTGCAGTGATTTTGGAGCCCCCCAAAATAAAGTCTGACACTGTTTCCACTGTTTCCCCATCTATTTCTCATGAAGTGATGGGACCGGATGCTATGATCTTCGTTTTCTGAATGTTGAGCTTTAAGCCAACTTTTTCACTCTCCTCTTTCACTTTCATCAAGAGGCCTTTTAGTTTCTCCTCACTTCTGCCATAAGGGTGGTGTCATCTGCATATCTGAGGTTATTGATATTTCTCCTGGCAATCTTGATTACAGCTTGTGCTTCTTGTAGTCCAACGTTTCTCATGATGTACTCTGCATATAAGTTAAACAAGAAGGGTGACAATATACAGCCTTGACGTACTCCTTTTCCTATTTGGAACCAGTCTGTTGTTCCATGTCCAGTTCTAACTGTTGTTTCCTGACCGGCATACAGGTCTCTCAAGAGGCAGATCAGGTGGTCTGGTATCCCCATCTCTTTCAGAATTTTCCGCAGTTTACTGTGATCCACACTGTCAAAGGCTTTGGCAGAGTCAATCAAGCAGAAATAGATGTTTTTCTGGAACTCTCTTGCTTTTTCCATGATCCAGCGGATGTTGGCAATTTGATCTCTGGTTCCTCTGCCTTTTCTAAAACCAGCTTGAACATTGGGAAGTTCACAGTTCATGTATTACTGAAGCCTGGCTTGGAGAATTTTGAGCATTACTTTACTAGCATGTGAGATGAGTATAATTGTGCGGTAGTTTGAGCATTCTTTGGCATTGCCTTTCTTTGGGATTGGAATGAAAACTGACCTTTTCCAGTCCTGTGGCTATTGCTGAGTTTTCCAAATTTGCTGGCATATTTAGTACAGCACTTTCACAGCATCATCTTTCAGGATTTGAAATAGCTCAATAGGAATTCCATCACCTCCACTAGCTTTGTTCGTAGTGATGCTTTCTAAGGCCCACTTGACTTCACATTCCAGGATGTCTGGCTCTAGATGAGTGATCACACCATCGTGATTATCTGGGTCGTGAAGATCTTTTTTGTACAGTTCTTCTTTTTATTCTTGCCACCTCTTCTTTTTTTTTTTTTTTTTCCACCTCTTCTTAATATCTTCTGCATCTGTAAGGTCCATACCATTTCTGTCCTTTATCAAGCCCATCTTTGCATGAAATGTTCCCTTGGTATCTCTAATTTTCTTGAAGAGATCTCTAGTCTTTCCCATTCTGTTCTTTTCCTCTATTTCATTGCATTGATTGCTGAAGAAGGCTTTCTTATCTCTTCTTGCTATTCTTTGGAACTCTGCATTCAGATGCTTATATCTTTCCTTTTCTCCTTTGCTTTTTGCCTCTCTTCTTGTCACAGCTATTTGTCAGGCCTCCCCAGACAGCCATTTTGCTTTTTTGCATTTCTTTTCCATGGGGATGGTCTTGATTCCTGTCTCCTGTACAATGTCACAAACCTCATTCCATAGTTCATCAGGCACTCTATCTATCAGATGTAGGCCCTTAAATCTATTTCTCACTTCCACTGTATAATCATAAGGGATTTGACTTAGGTCATACCTGAATGGTCTAGCAGTTTTCCCTACTTTCTTCAATTAAAGTCTGAATTTGGTAACAAGGAGTTCATGATCTGAGCCACAGTCAGCTCCTGGTCTTGTTTTTGTTGACTGTATAGAGTTTCTCAATCTTTGGCTGCAAAGAATATAATCAATATGATTTTGGTGTTGAGTATCTGCTGATGTCCTTGTGTAGAGTCTTCTCTTGTGTTGTTGGAAGAGGGTGTTTGCTATGACCAGTGCATTTTCTTGGCAAAACTCTATTAGTCTTTGCCCTGCTTCATTCCGCATTTCAAGGCCAAATTTGCCTGTTACTCCAGGTGTTTCTTGAGTTCCTACTTTTGCATTCCAGTCCCCTATAATGAAAAGGACATCCTTTTTGTATATGACCTAAATCAAATCCCTTACAATTTTACAGTGTTAAGTCACAGATAGATTCAAGGGATTAGATCTGAGAAAGTACCTGAAGAACAATGGATGGAAGTTCAGGGCATTGTACAGAAAGAAGTGACCAAAACCATTCTGAAGAAAATGAAATGTAAGGAGGCAAACTGGTTGTCTGAGGAGGCTTTATAAGTAGCTGAGGCAAGAAAACAAGTGAAAGGCAAGGGAGAAAAGGAAAGACATACCCAACTGAATGCAGAGTTCCAGAGAATAGCCAAGGAGAGATAAGAAAGAAAGTGAAAGTGAAAGTTGTTCAGTCATGCCTGAACCTTTGTGACCCCATGCACTGAATAGTCCATGGAATTCTCCAGGCCAGGATACTGGAGTGGGTAGCCTTTCCCTTCTCCAGTGGATCTTCCTGACCCAGGAATCAAACCAGGGTCTCCTGCATTGCAGGCAGATTCTTTACCAACTGAGTTATGAGGGAACCCTAAGGAGAGATAAGAACGCTTCTTAAATGAACAATGCAAAGAAATCGAGGGAAAACAACACAATAAGACTGACTAGAGATCTCTCCAAGAAAATGTGAAGTATCAAGGAACAAGGATGGGCACGATAAAGGACAGAAATGGTAAGGACCTAACAGAAGCAGAAGAGATTAAGAAGAGTTGGCAAGGATACACAGAAGGACAAAAAAGATCTTGATGACACAGATAACCATGATGGTGTGATCACTCACCTAGAGCCGGACATCCTGGAGTATGAAGTCAAGTGGGCCTTAGGAAGCATTACTAGAAACAAAGTTAGTGGAGGTGATGAAATTCCAGCTGAGCTATTTAAAATCATAAAAGATGCTGTTAAAGTGCTACACTCATGTCAGCAAATCTGGAAAACTCAGCAGTTTCCACAGGACTAGAAAAGGTCAGTTTTCATTCTAATCCCAAAGAAGTGCAATGACAATGAATGTTCAGAACTACCATACAGCTGTGCTCATTTCACATGCCAGCAAGGTTATGCTCAAAATCCTTCAAGCTCAGCTTTAGCAGTGTGTGAACTGAGAACTTCCAGATGTATACTCTGGATTCAGACAAGGCAGAGGAACCAGAGATCAAATTGCCAGCATTCAGTGACTCAGGGAGAAAGTTCCAGAAAAACATCTAGTTCTGCTTTATTGACTACACTGAAGCCTTTGACTGTGTGGATCACAACAAACTGTGGAAAATTCTTAAAGACCAGACTATCTTACTTGTCTCCTGAGGAACTTGTATGCAGGTCAGGAAGCAACAGTTAGAAACAGATGTGGAACAACTGACTGACTTGAAATTGGGAAAGGAGTATGACAAGGCTGTATATTGTCACCCTGCTTATTTAACTTATATGCAGAGTATGTCATGCGAAATGCCAAGCTGGATGAATCACAAAGTAGAATAAAGATTGCTGGGAGAAATATCAACAATCTCAGATATGCAGATGATACCATTCTAATGGCAGAAACTAAACAAGCTCTTGAGGTGAAAGAGGAGAGCGAAAAAGCTGGCTTAAAATTCAGCACTGAAGAAATAAGATCACAACATACGGTCCCATTACTTCATGCAAATAGAAGGGGAAAAGGTGGAAGCAGTGACTGATTTTATTTTCCTGGGCTCCAAAATCACTGTGGATGGTGACTACAGCTATGAAATTAAAACATAAATGCTCCCTGGAAGAAAAGCTATGATCAACCTAGACAGTATAATAAAAAGCAGAGACAGTACTTTGCCAACAAAAGTCCGTCTAGTCAACGTTATGGTTTTTACTGTGGTCATGTATGGATATGAGAGTTGGACTACAAAGAAAGCTGAGCACCAAAGAATTGATGCTTTTGAACTGTGGTGTTGGAGAAGACTCTTGAGAGTCACTTGGACTGCAAGGAGATCCAACCAGTCAATCATAAAGGAAATCAGTCCTGAATATTCTTTGGAAGGACTGATGCTGAAGCTGAAGCTCTAACACTTTGACCATTTGATGCCATTTGACTCACTGGAAAAGACCCTGATGCTGGGAAAGATTGAAGGCGGGAGGAGAAGGGGACAGCAGAGGTTGAGACGGTTGGATGGCATCACCAAATCGATGGACATGAGTTTGAGCAAACTTCAGGAGATTTTGAGGGACAGAGAAGCCTGGCTTGCTTCAGTTCATGGGGTCAAAAAATTTGTGCTTCAGTCCGTGGGGTCAAAAAATTTGTGCATAAAATCTGTGCATTCATATTTTTCTTAAGAAACTTACAATTTAGTTACTTTGCTTTTCTAGAATTGCCTAATACATAAGATTTTTTTTAAGTATTAAAAAGAATTAACATGTGTCTACATGCCTGATTATTTGCCATGAATACATTTGCTACAATTTTAAGAGGAGGTAATACTGATAATGTAACCAATTAGGTCCTAGCTTACATTACTTCCAATAGGTCTTCAGGGTTTGTGCATGCTTTCATGCATATATGTGTGAGAGAGGGAAATACACACACACACACACATATAACATATATATATATAATTATTAAATCTAATTATATATATATATATATATTTTCACTGTAGGTGGTAAGGAGATACAGGGTGGTTGGAGTTCTAAAAACATTTAAATACCAGAATGAGTTAGAAATGATTCTCTACTATGTAGCCCTCGCCTCAGGGTCTATTTTTGTGCTTGTCATTATATTAGTTCACTAATATAAATTAAGGAGTCTTTAATGACAGTGCAAACACTTTTTAGCTCAGTAAATTCCCATTACAGGCATTTTCAATGACTGACTAGTCAGTTAGGTGGCACTTTAAATTTTTTCTCTCATTTCATTTTCTACATCTGCTACTAAATTACTACATCTGAATTTACAACACCAAAAAATTAAATTATAGCTATCAGGTTTGTTATTATAGTTCTCTTCCTTGTATTCCATAAATAACCTTTTAAGTTCAGTACACTCTCTTGAGTTATATGTAGGGAGAAATTTTTCCCCAAAATCTTATTTATCTACTTACATCAGTTAAAAAATATACATATAGTACTTCTTTTCTGGCTTCAAACAAATATAATGAGAGTAGCCTGATTGTCATTCAAAACATTTGAAATGATAGATTTGCTCCAATTCATAATTTGAATAAAAGGAAGTGAAAAGATAAATGTTTTAAGTGAGATTTTATATGGAAAGACTATTCAATTACATAGGACATAAGAGAACTGATATGTATTGAAAAAAAAAAATCACAGTACTTTGGTGACATTCTCTAGACCATGGGCAGAATGTGTAATCTTATGTAAATAAAAATTTTTTCCCAGCAAGTGGAGTAATTTTTTTCTCTGAATTAAATATTTCTATTAATTTTACCCACTGACAAAGCAACTGAGCACTTCTTAACATCCTTACTCTTGAAAGTTGGTATGTGAATAGGTCCAAGTATGAATATAAGCACCTTGCAATTTTCTCGAACTGAATACATTTAGGTGAAGAATTACTATCAGCTGAGCGGCACAACATTAAAGTGACTGATCCAGAAAATATACATAAAAAAGAAAAGGACATTACAAGCAGTGTGAACAATAGGCACGGTTGCATTCTTTCTCAGGTACACTTATAAGTTAATCGTTTCATTTTATATGAATGCTATACATGGAAATGAAGTAAATATGTTAATACAATAACAAGAGCAAAGGCTCAGCACTGTGGGCTTTAAAGAAAGCAAGTGAGAAATGGCACCCAAATAAGAAATCCCTCTAATTGGGAAAAAAAAAAAAAATCCATTAGAGAATGAGTCACTCTCAAGAGGGAGGAAAAAAAACTGTTAAAAAGTCATCTTAACAGAAAACACAATTTAACTAGTGAAAGTAAAAGTGTTAAGACACTCAGTCGTGTCCGACTCTTTGCTACCCCATCGACTGGACTGCAGCCCACCAGGCTCTGTCCATGGAATTCTTCAGGCAAGAATACTGGAATGGGTTGCCATGCCCTTCTCCAGGGGATCTTCACAACCCATGAATTCAACCTGAGTCTCCTTCCTTGCAGGCAGATTCTTTACTGTCTGAGCCACCAGGATCCTTACTAAATGAAATTTAAAAATATTTGTCCTCAGTGTGTGTTCACAACAGCCATCCATTGTTTGTCCTTGGAACATGTGCCTTTGGGGATAAGGTACAGTTTTTCTCAGCTGGATCCATAATATGGCCTGAACTGATGCTGGGAGCAGAGGAACATCCATAACACAACATGTGAACCACTTTATAAACCATAAGCATGTTTAACTAAAAAATAATAATAAAAAAAACCTAAGTATATTTCACTGTCTGGGTTCATACATTTGCATAAGATCTCAACCTGCAAACCTCAGTCTATATGCACTTTTTTTAAAAGAAGAAACAAATGGAGCCTTCTAACAAAAGGACAAAATGAAACAAAATCTTGCTACTAACTATCGAAGGTATGCTAAAAGGATAAATGGGGTAAAGGAAGAGGGAGAGAAGATTTAAAAACCCTCCTAATTCTGATTTGCAGCTCAACATTCTATACCCTGGTCACCAACCCATCAGCACTGGGCAGCCAAGCTGCCAGTGAAGCATGGAGTTCTTTTACCTGATGCCTCTTCTGCAAGTGTTATTCTGCCTGCAGCAAATCGTATGTGTGATTTTTTAAATCAAAGGCTAAAAAACAAAGTGAAATCTCCTATTCTTGTTGACAGTCTTAGCTCTAGGCCAGGATTGGGATGTACAGATGCAAACCAAAGCTTCTATAACGTGATGCTGAATATAGTCTGGTTGGAATAGTTTGTTGTCATTAGGTAGAATCTTTTTCAAAGCTCATTTGTTTTCTTAGAGTAAAAGATATCTGACTCACCCACATGTCAAAGTGGAATAATTTTAATGGATCAAGTCGTGTCTTTACTGAGTTGAGGCTGGACTATGCTGATTGTCCTTCCTTGTAGATTTTATGTGAGTGAAAGGAATGTTATTCTCCTTAACAAAAAGCTTGCCAGAACCTTCAGCTACTTTATGACAATCCTATATTAATATTCATCTGTCAAGTTTATGTAATGCATTCTTCTTTTGCCTTGGAATCAGAACATTAGTGGTAAAAGGGATTCTTGTGAAAGGATGCTACTTAATATTACCTATAACAGGGGGACTTAAAATTAGTAAAATTACAGAAAAATATGTAAAATGTAGACTGTTGACTAAAGGCTAGAAAGGACAAAAGTCTTAAGAGATCTGAAATTACAAGTTTGTAAAATTTGGGATTTTGAGCCTATGTTTATATATGCATTTAGTTTTGAGTTATAATGAATATTATGAAAATGTTAATAAACTAGAAGTAAGAAATGAACACTTTTTTTCCCCCTCCAAAACAACTATCTGCTTCATGAAAAAGCATTCACAGATGTTTTCATCTGAGCAATCACTTAATGGCAACTTTCCTCCTGGTATATTATATCTTTAATACGGTCCGAAAAGATTATGGATTGAGAAACCATTTGAACATTTTCTTCCACGTTATATTTGGCAAGAACTAAATACATGCAGATACTGTCATCATAAAATCATGATGCTATCTTAAAAGAATGTTAGCCTTCGTGAGTGTAATTTTTGTGACTGTAGCTGAATTACCCACAAACTGTATTTCTGACCTCATCAGGGAAATTACTGGGACTATACTATTTGGCCCGGCCTGGACCTAACAGAAGCAGAAGATATTAAGAAGAGGTGGCAAGAATACACAGAAGAACTGTACAAAAAAGATCTTCATGATCCAGATAGTCATAATGATGTGATCACTAATCTAGAGCCAGACATCTTGGAATGTGAAGTCAAGTGGGCCTTAGAAAGCATCACTACGAACAAAGCTAGTGGAGGTGATGGAATTCAAGTTGAGCTGTTTCAAATCCTGAAAGATGATGCTGTGAAACTGCTGCACTCAATATGCCAGCAAGTTTGGAAAACTCAGCAGTGGCCACAGGACTGGAAAAGGTCAGTTTTCATTCCAATCCCAAAGAAAGGCAATGCCAAAGAATGCTCAAACTACTGCACAATTGCACTCATCTCACATGCTAGTAAAGTAATGCTCAAAATTCTCCAAGCCAGGTTCAAGCAATACGTGAACCGTGAACTCCCTGATGTACAAGCTGGTTTTAGAAAAGGCAGAGGAACCAGAGATCAAACTGCCAACATCTGCTGGATCATGGAAAAAGCAAGAGAGTTCCAGAAAAACATCTATTTCTGCTTGGTTGACTATGCCAAAGCCTTTGACTGTGTGGATCACAATAAACTGTGGAAAATTCTGAAAGAGATGGGAATACCAGACCACCTGACCTGCCTCTTGAGAAATCTGTATGCAGGTCAGGAAGCAACATTTAGAACTGGATGTGGAACAACAGACTGGTTCCAAATAGGAAAAGGAGTACATCAAGGCTGTATATTGTCACCCTGCTTGTTTAACTTATATGCAGAGTACATCATGAGAAATGCTGGACTGGAAGAAACACAAGCTGGAATCAAGATTGCTGGGAGAAATATCAATAACCTCAGATATGCAGATGACACCACCCTTATGGCAGAAAGTGAAGAGGAAGTAAAAAGCCTCTTGATGAAAGTGAAAGAGGAGAGTGAAAAAGTTGGCTTAAAGCTCAACATTCAGAAAACGAAGATCATGGCATCTGGTCTCATCACTTCATGGGAAATAGATGGGGAAACAATAGAAACAGTGTCAGACTTTATTTTTTGGGGCTCCAAAATCACTGCAGATGGTGACTGCAGCTATGAAATTAAAAGACATTTACTCCTTGGAAGAAAAGTTATGACCAAACTAGATAGTATATTCAAAAGCAGAGACATTACTTTGCCGACTAAGGTCCGTCTAGTCAAGGCTATGCTTTTTCCTGTGGTCACGTATGGATGTGAGAGTTGGACTGTGAAGAAGGCTGAGCGCCGAAGAATTTAAACGTTTGAACTGTGGTGTTGGAGAAGTCTCTTGAGGGTCCCTTGGACTGCAAGGAGATCCAACCAGTCCATTCTGAAGGAGATGAACCCTGGGATTTCTTTGGAAGGAATGATGCTAAAGCTGAAGCTCCAGTACTTTGGACACCTCATGCAAAGAGTTGACTCACTGGAAAAGACTCTGATGCTGGGAGGGATTGGGGGCAGGAGGAGAAGGGGACGACCGAGGATGAGATGGCTGGATGGCATCACGGACTCGATGGACATGAGTCTGAGTGAACTCCGGGAGTTGGTAATGGACAGGGAGGCCTGGCGTGCTGCAATTCATGGGGTCACAAAGAGTCAGACACGACTGAGTGACTGAACTGAACTGAACTGAACTGATACTATTTGGCAAAGCCATTTTTGTACTTGACTGAGTTTTCCCAGAGTAAGTTCAGTGCGTTGAGTTCACAGATACATACATATACAAAATTGTCGACTTTAACCCAAATTGAATGTAGGTTGTCACGAGGGCAGTGTCAGTACTGAGGTCAAAATACTGGAGTCATTAGAGTCCTCTCCACATTAGTGCTGCTCGGATTGGCAGTTCTACTTAGGGTTACAGGTCAGATAATAGAGGTTTGGGAAGTGTATAGTAAGCTTAGGGTTATGTTTTCCTTATTCATTAACTGACTGTGGATACTGATAAGATCAGTATATGCCCACAGACAAGAGATTCACAATGCAAAGTCAACAAATTACCACTGAAGTCTGTCCATAAATAAAGCAGGGCTTTATCTGGGTGTTATCATTTCCTAAATCTATTATACCTTAAGTGTTTTTGCCTAATAACCTAACAATGAGGAAATGAAGTTTGAGAAGTAGTTGGGGCCTTCGTGGCCATGATAAGAAGCTTAGGTTTCATCCTAAAGTAATGGGAATGTACTGAAAGACTTTAAACAGGAGAGGTTGACGAAAGTTACACTTTGAAAAAGATTCAATTATGGCAGCTATGTGGAAAATGGAGGGAAGGGGTCAAGAATAGTAAATGGGAGAAGAGTTAAGAAACAGTGAGTATGGTCTAGGCAGGAAATGATGGTGACTTGGATTAGGGTGACCAAGGATGGTTGCAGTGTATATTATAGACATACCACTGGCTTGACTGGCGTGGGGGATGAAACCTGAATGGTAAAGGGAAAGAACTGTTAAGAATGATTCCTGGATTTCCAGCGTGAACAAAGGAAATGGAAACATTAGGAGGGAAATTTGTGGGGAATATTCAAAGGTTTATTTAGCTTTGGACTAACCAAGTCTCAATTGCATGAAGCACAGAAGTTGAGATGGCAAATTGCCAGTTGGATATATGGATCTGGAGCTCAGAAGAGAAGTCTGAGCAGGACACAGGAAATAGGCTGGCATTTGCATATAGACACAAACTTCTGTTATATTGTTTCATTATATAATTTAGTCTACAGTTAGCCTTCTGGCTGTATAAATCTAGGTAATAATTCCTACATCCTTGACTTCTTCCAAGTACAAACATTTCTAGATGTTGGGTAAGGTCACTTTCCTCTGGGCTATGCTTGTAATTTATTCCTGTTTTTCTTCTTTCCTCTGCTTTGCTGAGTTACGCTAAACTTTCACAGCTACCATGGATACTTCTATTAAGCCATTTTTCTCCCAAAGTCTTGCTGTTTTATTTCTCTTGAAACAAACACTGTCAATAAAAACCACACAGCTAATTGCTCTTGGAGGTGGGGGGAGCATACAAAATAAAACAGCGCATGCCTTTGAAGCACATAGTCAAGAAAATTTCCTTAAAAGAAGAAGGAGAAATCAGAAAGACTCGGTTGTTTTTCCTTCAGAACGCACATAACTGGTACATAAACATTGGCACAAGTGGAACAGTTAAGGGGGGTTTAGCCAATAAAAGACGAAGTAGGTTTCATCCTTCCTTGGTCCTTCTCTCCCACCAGAACCATTTGAGGTAGTCACAGTAAATATGTCTTCTTCCTGCCTGTAGCTCTACAATCTTTTTTTTTTAATTTTTAATTTTTAATTTTACTTTACAATACTGTATTGGTTTTGCCATACATTGACATGAATCCACCACGGGTGTACATGAGTTCCCAATCCTGAACCCCCCTCCCACCTCTCTCTCCATATCATCACATCTTTTAGGGTATACACATTTCTAGCTTTCACTGTTGTTTGTTTTTCTTTGAATGGTCATCACAATTAATTGCAGAGTTTATTATCAGTAAACTGTTCAAGGCCAACAGCAGTGCTTACCTGCATTTCAATCAGAGTGGAACAATATAATTAACACTCCTGAGTGTACTGAGTAGAAAGGGATGCTGCACACATCTTGCTTTAGTTCCCAAGCAACTCTGTTGCTGCCCCGGATGTGATAAAGTCCTTCTCTCCTTCATTTTTTTAAAGAACATTTATTTATCCCTTTATCTTTATTTTTAAAACTTTTAAAACAAATTTCACCTTCCATCAATTTCAAAAGGTCCATCACTGTGCCTCCAATCAGTCAGCAAGTTACATTGGCCCTATAATCTCTGGCCTTCAGTATTTTAAAATAAATGTTTAACAATTATGGTTCTTTTACCAAAATTATTTTTGCCAACTTATAAAGGATTTAGAAATCTTCTATGCAGCTAGTAATGGGTAAGAAAACTCAAATAAGAATTCCACCCAACTGGTCGTAACTTTCAACCCTGGACAACCGAAAAATAACATTTATTATGTAGACCTCTCAATTTGCCACCAAATCAAAAACACCATTTCAGTATTAAATATGGATGCTTAAAAAGTTTCAGAATAACATTGTTTAAGCTGTGATCATAGGAAATTCTAACCATGACACACAACCACATGCATGCTGATAATACATATTGACAAAACATCTATGTTTTCAAACCAGTTTTTCCAGGAGCTCAAACTAGACAAACATTATAAAGCATGCTTTAATATTGAAATATTATATTCAACTACAATTAATATTAATTTATAGAATGTGGTAAAACACAGGAAGAAGAGGGCCTAGCACACAGGAAATGCTGACTAGTGTCAGTAGAACTGAAATTGGAATTCGAATGAACAATATCCTACTAAATATCCTACTAGCATATCCTACTAAATAGTCCTCCTAGAGACACACTTGCAAATTGGTGAAAAATGGTGTCCTAAAATCTGGTTCCATACCATTCCAGACTTATTCTTTAAAACCTAAACCCTGATTTGCCACCACAAAGCTAATATTATGGTAGGAAAAAACATGGCCTTTGGAGTCAGAGACACCTATTTTGAATTATTTACCCACAACTTACTATGTGATTTGGGCCATGTTGGGCTTCCCTGACAGCTCAGTTGGTAAAGAATCCACCTGCAATGCAGGAGACCCCGGTTTGATTCCTGGGTCGGGAAGAGCCCCTGGAGAAGGGATAGGCTATGCACTCCAGTGTTTTTGGGACCCCCTTGGGGCTCAGCTGGTAAAGAATTTGGCTGCAATGTGGGAGACCTGGGTTGAATCCCTGGTTTAGGAAGATCCCTTGGAGAAAGGAAAGGCTATCCACTCCAGTATTCTGGCCTGGAGAATTCCATGGGGTCGCAAAGAGTCGGACACAACTGAGCAACTTTCACTTTCACTCACTTCACCTTTTTGAATCTTAATTTCCTCATCAGTGAAATGGGGAAAACATTGCTAACTAGCCTCATAAGGTTATCATGGTGATTATATGAAATATATATGACGAAGCTCTTATCCTATTAGGTAGCACATTATAGAATTATAAAGATGTTATTTCTTTTTGTGCTCCCGTCACATACAGGATCAATATGACTTTAAAAAGATGACTCCACCTCTTCTCTCTCGTTTTCATTTAAGGTCATTCTTGCACACCGAACACTACTGAATTGCCATCCTCAACTTCTCTCTCACATTTCCCTCCATTGGCTCATATTTTTCTGCCTAGAATATTTCTGCTACCCTGGACTAATGAACTCCCATTCTTCTTTTGAAAGAATATAAGCCACTTTTAATTTCTTTGTGGAAGTTTTAAGCATAGTTTTTGCGTTTATGACAGTTATTAATGTACAGAGTCAAATCATCCTATAAAACTGCTTATTAAAACAGCACTTGCTGACTTGTCCCCCTCATTTCCCACAACCCAGAAGTACTTGCTTTCTTTTAGTTGATTAAAACAAAAACAACAAAAAAAATCACGCTCCATATTCAGGGAAAAAACTCAATGTTACTACTTCTTATTTTATTGTTTTTTCCTTTGCAGCTTTATTGAGATATAATTCAAACACTATCTAAGTTTAAGTATACTGATGTGTTCATTTGACACATTTATATATTCCAAAATGATCACCACCATTGCTTTAGTTCACACCTCCGCCCTGTCACATAATTATCTTTGTGTGTGTGTGTGTGTGGTGAGAACACTTAAGATCTACTCTCTTAGCAACATTCAAGTTTATCATACATTTTTAGTTATAGTCATTATGCTGTACATCAGATCCCTAGAACTTCTTAATCTAATAACTAGAAGTTTGTATCATTTGACTAGTGTCTCCCAATTTGTCCCAAACAACCCCCATCCCCAATCTGGTAATAATCACTCTACTCTCTTTCTCAGGAATTCCCATTCTTCTCTAGTCAGTTCATCTATGGAACTTTTAATAACATCTTTATCTGTAATGATCTCATTTTCAATACTCTCATAGTACTTTTGATTCTTTTATAGCATTTTTCCCCTTGCATTCCAAAAGTTTATATGGCTACTTCTCTCAAGAGAATTTTAGTTCCTTGAAAGCAGAGTGAGACTATTCAAAAATATTTCCCTATTCTCAGTTTTAACACTTCTCATTTAGTGAGTACTTAAAAAATTTTATTTGAACTGAGATACCATGCTTCTCATTGACCCAATTAGCAAACATGATTTTTAAAATGCAGACTATTTTCAGTCTATAGAAACTCTTCTATAATGTAAACTAAAAAAAAATTTAAGAAAAGATAAGATTGTTAAACGGATTAAAAATATTCGTATCTTTGATACAGTAATACTAGTTGTTGTTAACTGTCTTCAAAAGAAAAAAAAAGAAAGAAAGAAAGAGAAAATGAAGCTAAGCCAGGAATTTGGGCCAAAGAAAGTCATATGGTATTCTCCGAAGTGGCACAAAAATGACAATCTAGATGACCAGAGATAAGGACATAATTACGTAAAAACTTGAGTAAAACGATGCGAATGATGATTATACAGCCAATAGTGTAAAGTTCACAAACTTTGTAATAACAGAAAAATACTTGTGATTTCTTTTATATCAATTGAAAAAGAATCATCATATAAAAGAGTATGCACAGTAGGATCTTATATGTGTAATGCATCTTGTTTTAATAACTTCTTTGGGAAACAAAAGAAACTCCCTAAATTTGAATGGTACCTCCATATCACTCACATGTTTATTCTGCATTTTGTAGGGGATAGAATACTGGAACACAGGGTGAATCTGATAGTTAACAAAGAAGGGAAGGGACCTTTTTAAGTGTATAGGGAGATTCTATGAAGCAACACCTACCCCCCAAAATCACTGGATGTATTTTGGGTTCTGACAAAAATAACTACCTTAGAGGCACAAAGGATGGTTTAAATCAGTCATCTTCTATAAGGCCCATCCTTCCAAGTATCTGAACTCTTAAGCAGAATTCTCAGTCTATTCAAATATGTTCCTGAAAAGTCCCTTCACCCTTGCTAAAAGAGACTCATCAAATATAGAAGGAAGGGCTACAGACACTTTTTAAATAGCACATAGTTTTAAAAGTGATGCAAAGAAAAACTGTTGAAACTCTTCATTCATCTATACAAGTGGGAAAATACTAGGCAAAGCAAAGCCCAGAGAGTTTGAAGTATTCTGGCAAAATTATCAACAAGCACATATACACACAATCTGGTTAAAGGCCCTTCAGATTTCTCAAATATCTCATGATCATTTATGAAATCAGGGAAAGGAATTTGAAAATAATCACCTGTATACATGCACAGCAAGATAATACCTTGCATACTGTATGCTCTAAAATATTATAAATACATGTATAATTTTTTCTAAATCAAGAGTTGGCCAACTACTTGCCCATAGGCCAAATCTGCCTATTTTCATATGGTCTGCAAGTTACAAATACTTTTTTACATTTAGAAGTGGTTGCAAAAAAAAAAGAAAAGAAAAGAAAAGAAAACCTGTGACACATGAAAACTGTATGAAATTCAAATCTGTGTCCATAAATAAAGCTTTATAGGAACACTGCCACTGACATATTGCCTATGGTAGCTTTTGCACTACAGCTGTAGAGCTGAGTCCTTGTGATGAGGATGTTGTGTGTTCAGCAAAGCCTGAAATATTTAATGTATGCCTCTTGAGGGAAAAGTTTACTGACCTGTATTCTATTTTATTTAATTGAGACATAACTCACATATGTCACTGTATTAGTTTTAGTGTACAACAACATTTAGTGTACAACACAATGATTGGAGATGTATCTATAATATATATAGTGATGACCACAGTAAGTTTAGCCAATATCCATCACCTCACAAAGTTATAAAATTTTGTGTTTGATGAAAAATTTTAAGATCCAGTCTCTTCTCAGCTCACAAATATATAATACAGCATCATAACTACAATCACTTGCTGTCCATTCCATGCATCCCCAGAATTTGTTTATCATATAACTGGAAGTTTGTACCTTTTAACCATTTTCACTCATTTCACTCACTCCTCACTCTTCACCTCTGGGATCTAGCCTGAATTCTAGATTAACAAAAATATACTCTTGGGAGGGACAACAACAATTTTCCAGCCTAAATCTCTCAGAGAGAAATCAATAGAGATGTCTCCATATACATAGCCAGGTTCTAGATTTCTGGTTCTTCTCTATCATAGTGTGCCTGAGTATCTGTATAAGACCTTATTTCCATCCTTCTGAGGATAAAATGTATACTGTGAAATTTCCACAAGGTGAAGTTGGTGATATAAGTTTATTCTGTCAATGCATCAGTAGAATAATTATTAACAGGACTAAAAAAAGCATTTTTATAAAGCTAGCATAATATCACATGCAGACAGGAACAAGGCACCCTTGGCAAAATTTATTTGAAAAATCTTCAAATTAAGTAAATACAATATAACAGCAAGAGCTACATGCAGAAACTAAAGCCAAGTCATATAAAACAGTCAGTATTAGAGGAAAAATCAGCTATTATAAAGTAGTATGAAATTTAATCTCAATGGACAAATGATTATTTCACAAAGTAACACAGAGGGGTCCAAATCAAATTCCCTGGTATTTTACTACCTCCAGTATTATATCTCTACCATATACTTCCTTTCTGACTTTTCTAAAGATATAATGTGGTGGTTTAGTTGCTAAGCCATGTCTGACTCTTGCGACCTCATGGAATGTAGCCTGCCAGGCTCCTCGGTCCATGGGATTTTCTAGTGAGTTGCCATTTCCTTCTCCAAAAGATATAATAATTGACCAAAAAGTATCCTCTATGACTTGTGTATTTGCAGTTAATGTCAGCAATACATGAACCATGAACTTCCAGATGTTCAAGCTGGTTTTAGAAAAGGCATAGGAACCAGAGTTCAAATCGCCAACATCTGCTGGGTCACGGAAAGAGCAAGAGAGTTCCAGAAAAAAACATCTATTTCTGCTTTATTGACTATGCCAAAGCCTTTGACTGTGTGGATCACAAGAAACTGTGGAAAATTCTGAAAGAGATGGGAATACCAGACCACCTAACCTGCCTCTTGAGAAACCTATATGCAGGTTAGAAGTGGACATGGAACAACAGACTGGTTCCAAATGGGAAGAGGAGTACATCAAGGCTGTATATTGTCACCTTGCTTATTTAACTTATATGAAGAGCACATCATGAGAAACACTGGGCTGGAAGAAGCACAAGCTAGAATCAAGATTGCCGGGAGAAATATCAATAACCTCAGATATGCAGATGACACCACTCTTATGGCAGAAAGTGAAGAGGAGCTAAAAAGCCTCTTGATGAAAGCGAAAGAGGAGAGTGAAAAAGTGGGCTTAAAGCTCAACAGTCAGAAAACGAAGATCATGGCATCTGGTCCCATCACTTCATGGCAAATAGATGGGGAAACAGTGGCAGACTTTATGTATTTGGGCTCCAAAATCACTGCAGATGGTGACTGCAGCCATGAAATTAAAAGACGCTTACTCCTTGGAAGAAAAGTTATGACCAACCTAGATAGCATATTCAAAAGCAGACATTACTTTGCCAAAAAAGTCTGTCTAGTCAAGGCTATGGTTTTTCCTGTGGTCATGTATGGATGTGAGTGTTGGACTGTGAAGAAAGCTGAGCGCTGACGAATTGATGCTTTTGAACTGTGGTGTTGGAGAAGGCTCTTGAAAGTCCCTTAGACTCCAAGGAGATCCAACCAGTCCATCATAAAGGAGATCAGTCCTGTGTGTTCATTGGAAGGACTGATGCTAAAGCTGAAACTCCAATACTTTGGCCACCTCATGCAAAGAGCTGACTCATTGGAAAAGACCCTGATGCTGGGCGGGATTGGGGGCAGGAGGAGAAGGGGACGATAGAGGATGAGATGGCTGTATAGCATCACTGACTTGATGGACATGGGTTTGGGTGAATTTCGGGAGTTGGTGATGGACAGGGAGGCCTGGCGTGCTGCAATTCATGGGGTCCCAAAGAGTCAGACATGACTGAGCAACTGAAATGAACTGAACTGAAATAACAACAACAACAACAACAACAACAAAAAAAAAAACCAGTACATCCAGATGTTATGAAATGTTAAATGAACTATTCCCTGAGTGCAGTCCACATATGTTTTGTAAGCCAATTAACTCTTCTGGGCCCTTGGTAGGTACCAATAAGAACTCGTTAAGAGTAATTTACTCAAAAAGCGTTAGAGAATATGCCTCAAAATTTATCCCCAAAAGTCCAGTAAACAGTCACTTTTGACCTCTGATCTAATGTATGAAATACTGCCTAAACAGATTCTAACTCAGTAAAATATAGTGAATTCATAATGTACCTTTAGGATTTGCTTTGAGAATATTCTAAAATGTCACTTATAGGAGTCTTTAGGGAAGGTATAATAAACAGGGGGCAGTCAGCAGGATAACAACAAAAAGAAAGTAAGAAAGCTGGTCTTAGAAGACAGGAATCCTGCTTACTTTCCATATGAATTTGCACAAGACACTTAAACCTCTTTGAGCCTCTGCCTTGCTGACTCATAGGGTGGCTATGAAGACAAATGAGTTATGGAAACTTTTTGTACACTGTGCCTGTGTCATAGAAAAGCTTGACTTGATGGTATTAGACATGTTGCTACAGGGAAATTGTAGTTTTGTAATTTTCTACAGGATGGGAAGAAAACAGCTTCCAAACTCTTTCTCTTTAAGTTTCCATGTATAAAGGTAGTATTCAGAAAGCAAATCGCAGTAACGTGGGATATAGTTTTCACAGGAAACATTTCAGGAAAGCCTGTATTCTGTAACACAGATAATTGTATTCATTACAATTCTATCCACTCATAAAACAGTTAATTTTAGGCCCAAATGATATGATATAAAATTTCTAGGTAACTGGAAAAATTATTTGAGGTCAATACTACAATGCTGATTCAAATCCAAATACAAATTGTCTTCCACTCTATAGAGCAATATGACTCTTCTTACCAAACTGTTTCATTTGCTGCCTTCTATGCTTTATTCTACATCTGATACAAGCCTTCCCAAGACCCTCTGCTCTTTCCTCTATAGAAACTCTTTATTTTAAGGTATTGCTTTCACATCAAGGACTTCCCTTGTGGCTCAGCTGGTAAAGAATCCGCCTGCAATGCGGGAGACCTGGCTTCAATAGATCCCCTGGACAAGGGAAAGGCTACCACTCCAGTAGTCTGGCCTGGAGACTCCCATGGACTGTATAGTCCATGGTGCCACAGAGTCAGGCAGGATTAAGCGACTTTCACTGTGTTACATCAAGGCTTTTAATATTATATAAAATCTGAGGACTCCAAGATGTATATATGTAAGCCCTCTCCTCCTATTTGAGGAGCAGTCTTCTCTTCTCACATGCCAACTAAACATATCCCATTGGGTGATCCATGTTCTAACAAGCAACATATCCAAACCAGGGTGACCACTTTCCTCTAGAAACCAAAATCTATTTCTGATTTCCTGTTTGCCCCAATGGTATGTATCACCATTCTTTCAGCTGTCATTTCTTAAAACCACAGAGTTAGATTTTATTTTTATCCTTTTAATTAACCACATCCAGCCAGTCACCAATTCTCATTGATGATTATTTTTCAAAATGACTTTTAGCATCTATCTTTGCCTTTCCATGGCAACTGCCACTTTTTTGAGACTCACATCACCCAAAGGTTAGACTACTACAACTGTCTCCATGCTTTCAATCCATCTCACAAATGCCTCAAGGGGCAAATATGTTCTTCTTAGAACACTGATGTCACCATATTACTCCTTGATTCTATGAGTTAAAATTCAAACCTTTAATTACATTTGAAGTCCTGAAAGCTATGAGAGGTTACCGAATGCAATTAGAAACCAATGAATATGACTAATATCCTGAACACAAATCAACAGGTTTCTAGAATCCAATGAATTAAAGTAATACAAATTAATAGAAGATTACCATGCTATCTTAAAGATAAAAAGTAGTCACAGTCTCCATGGTGGACATAAAATGAAACAGCTTCTGTAAACTTCATACACCAGCCTTCTTGTCTCTGAGAATTAAAAATGCACTAGTGTCCTTTTGATAAACACGTGAACGCTGCTAAACATAAATGGACAATGTTGGATGCATGCTATGTTGCTTTTCTCTCTGAAGCATGGGATATTAGCTGTGACTTAAATCAATTCTTTAAATATGTAAATCACAATTCATGTAAAGATCTCTCGCTGATTTAGCAAATACCTGTTCACAGCTGCATTTTTAGCATGATGTACAGAGAGAAATCTCATTTTGCCACGATAATCTTGTTTTATTGCATTTCTACAGTTTCCTCTTTGCAAACTGTTACTGCTGCTGCTGTGCTAAGTCTAGTGTCACCCTTTAATGAGTAGCGAGGTACAGGAATTCTAATTTTATTTGAGGTTTTATTCATTTAGGGGAAAAAAGTTTTCCCTATTACTTCTCAGAAATACAAAAACTATGTCTTATTTACATAATTGTAACCCACTCATTTTCTTTTCTCCATTAGCAGAATATTGCTGCCTAATAAAGGGTATGATCTTAGAAAGAAAAAAGTGATCATACACTAATAAGTAGTACTAGTGAAAGTAGTAAAAGTGAAAGTAGAGTCTCTCAGTCGTGTCCACCTCTTTTGCGACCCCATGGACTGTAGTCTACAATGCTCCTCCATCCATGGGATTTTCCAGGCAAGAGTACCGGAGTGGCTTGCCTTTTCCTTCTCCAGGAGATCTTCCCAACTCAGGGATCAAACCTGGGTCTCCCATATTGTAGGCGGATGCTTTAACAACAAGCAAAGTTGGAAAATACTTTTTTTTTCACTTGTCTTACTAAGCATTAAAAAGCAGAGACATTACTTTGTCAACAAAGATCCATCTAGTCAAGGCTATGATTTTTCCAGTAGTCATGTATGGATGTGAGAGTTGGATTATAAAGAAAGCTGAGCACCGAAGAACTGATGCTTTTGAACTGTGGTGTTGGAGAAGACTCTTGAGAGTCCCTTGGGCTGCAAGGAGATCCAACAGTCCATCCTAAAGATCAGTCCTGAGTGTTCATTGGAAGGACTGATGTTGAAGCTGAAACTCCAATACTTTGGCCACCTCATGCAAAGAGCTGACTCATTGGAAAAGACTCTGATGCTGGGAAAGATTGAGGGCAGGGGGAGAAGGGGACAACAGAGGATAAGATGGCTGGATGGCTTCACCGACTCAATAGACATGACTTTGGGTAAACTCCAGGAGTTGGTGATGGACAGGAAGGCCTGGCATGCTGCAGTTCATCGAGTTACAAAGAGTTGGACACGTCAGAGTGACTGAACTGAACTGAACTAGACATCAACAGAGTTCATTTTCTACATGAATTCTATCCTCATAAAAAATAGTATTTTCAAATTTTTCACCATAAACCCAGGATCTAGCATATCACCCCAATCATTTTAGGACTCATGACCTCATAGTATTTGCAGTCAAAACTTTAAATATTAGGCAGGAAAATGATCATTTTTCCCCTAAGATTTACTCCAGATACTTGCTGAATTTTCTAATATAAATTCGGGGGAGGGCAAAACTTAATAACACAAATAGTTTAAAGTCTTAAACATTTGTCTAGGAATAACTTGGACGTTCAAAACTGGATATCAATTGTAGGCAGTTTCATGTAACTGTGACTTAGATTCACTAAAATGAATGCATTAAATGGGTTTGACTTTTTGATTATTGCCTCTTATGTGTTCTAAGAAGAATCTTGCTTTGTTTTAGTATTTACTATTGCATATAACTTTGACTTTGCAAGAGTTGAAATACACTAATAACTGTTTGAAATGTCTTTTAAAATTTACTCTTTGTCAACTTGATTAAATTCTTTGCCACCATTTTATCAGGGAAATTCTTTCCTGTCATCTTGAAGGTCAGAGACACTTTTCATTCTTCTTACTGGGCCTAACACAATACATTGTATATAGTATGACTAAATAAATTGGGTGGAATGAAATGGGTGAAATGAAAAGTCATGTTATTATCCAATAGCCTAAGCCTTGGTCAACTAAGAATAAACTAACCAAGTCCTAAATCATAATGAATGGAATGGGAAAATACCTTTATATTATTCATGTATCACACAGCTTCAGTGATTTCATAAGTCATAACTGTGCTCAGAACACTTCAGGGCCATAAATAACTCAGGTATTTTGTAAATGCTGATCATATTATGTGAATGAATAAATGTGATGTATTTTCTATATGTCTTCCCTGGTGGCTCAGATGGTAAAGCATCTGCCTAAAATGCAGGAGACCTGAGTCTGATCCCTGGGTCGAGAAGATCCCCTGGAGAAGGAAATGGTAACCCACTCCAGTACTACTGCCTAGAGAATCCCATGGACAGAGGAGCGGGGTGGGCTACAGTCCACGGGGTCACAAAGAGTCAGACACGACTGAGTGACTAAACAAGCATGTCATACTTATACATACTAAATGTGACTACTGGAAACACACACAAACACACACACACACACAGACACACATGAATGTATGCATGCCTGCTGACTAATGTCCCCAAGGGAATTCTAAATATAAATACAATGGTTTAACTGGGTGAAACTGCCATTCATGGGCTAGTATCTACATGTTAATGTTTAGGTGATGGAACATGTTCTAATTTCATCCTAAGAAGCAGAATTCTTTTGACTTCACTGACCACCTGAATATTTGAATTACGTGCTTTTAAAGAAACATTCAGTCTTCATCCATCAGAAACAAGTCTTGATATGCTTTAAATTATATTAGGTCATTCCTAATGTAGCATTTATTTTTGTAGTCTTATGTTTTATCAGTTATTCTCCAGTTTATAATGGAAAGGGTGTTCCATTGATAACATCTAGACTTTCCAGTCTTCCTGAGCTATTCTTTGATTCAGTCATTAGACGTGGGTAAGCATTGTGGGATTGGTACCATAATTATACTTTTTAGCTCTTCTTTCTCTTAGTTTCTAGATAATTTATGATCTGCCTTTTACTAGTTGAGTATCTTTTATGGCTCTCTATGAGTTTCTTTATACACATACCATGGATAGATCCCACAAGAAGCCCTCCTTATTTATCTCTGATTTAGCATTAAGATTGCCAACAAAATTAAGCTCAGGCCAGTCTATGCTGTTGGTAACGTACTCACACGGGTAACAGTATTCACAAGAGAAAGAAAAAAGACAAATACCTTTAGTCTGGTTGTTTGTTTTTCAATATTTTAACTGCAGAAAATGACAAAAGCCTATAGAAATTAAGTTAATCCTGGGAGAAGTAATAGAGTCTTCAAGATATAAATATATATGCCCTATTTTTACAATCCAGATAGAAGAGAAAATGATGGACTTAAAATATGAAGTTAACATTTCTAAAGTTTTCAATACACTAGACATGACTAGAAAGACAATTAAAAAATCAGGCAGCATCAGTGAGCCAAAGAGTTCAGTTAAAGTAGATGTTCATAAAACATGATATACATCATAAATATTTTAACCAAGAAAAGTATAAATAATATTCAATTGCCAATCTTTTTGATGTAGAGTTAAGGTATTCTATTTGAGTTATGATCCTCTGATTGGCTCTGTGCAAAGATTTGCTTGCATATAAACCATACAAAGGAGAAAGAAGTGGCAACCCACTCCAATATTCTTGCCTGGGAAATCCCATGGACAGAGGAGCCTGGTGGGCTATAGTCCAAGGGGTCGCAGAGTAGGACATGATGAGCAGGCACACACGAACCACACTAAATATGCAATTTAAGCCAGTTTCTACATTGGTTTCTAGATTTAAGTAGCTAGAACTTAAATACATTCATGAAGCATTCAGAGTACAGAAGGGTTTTGAAATTGGTGCCTATCTTTTAGCTTTTCTTACCTACTCTGATTAGACAGCAAATTTAAAATGACTTTATCAAGAATTTCCAAAGCATTCAACACAGTTTTCATAAAAAATGGCATACTTTTTAAGCACTATTTATTGGTTCACCAAATATTTAATTGAAAGACATAATTGAACTAACAAGTACAATTGACATATATAAGAGGCTTGGACGGTAAGCACAATAGTATCATGGCAAGCCAATATCTCAGATGTTACACTAGATGTGAGCAGTGGCCATGAGGAGATACCCCACATCCAAGGTCAGTAGCAGCGCCTGTGCTTCACTGGAGTGTCAGCAAATTTGGAAAACTCAGCAGTGGCCACAGGACTGGAAAAGGTTAGTTTTCATTCCAATCCTTAAGAAAGGCAATGGCAAAGAATGCTCAAACTACTGCACAATTGCACTCATCTCTCACGCTAGTAAAGTAATGCTCAAAATTCTCCAAGCCAGGTTTCAACAATACATGAACCAATAACTTCCAGATGTTCAAGCTGGTTTAAGAAAAGGCAGAGGAAGCAGAGATCAAATTGCCAACATTCACTGGATCGTCGAAAAAGTAAGAGAGTTCCAGAAAAACATCTATTTCTGCTTTATTGACTATGCCAAAGCCTTTGACTATGTGGATCACAATAAACTGTGGAAAATTCTGAAAGAGATGGGAATACCAGACCACCTGACCTGCCGCTTAAGAAATCTGTATGCAGGTCAGGAAGCAACAATAATCCAAAATCACTGCAGATGGTGACTGCAGCCATGAAATTAAAAGACGCCTACTCCTTGGAAGAAAAGTTAGGACCAACCTAGATAGCATATTCAAAAGCAGAGACATTACTTTGCCAACAAAGGTCCATCTAGTCAAGGCTATGGTTTTTCCAGTAGTCATGTATGGATGTGAGAGTTGGACTGAGTTGAACTATAAAGAAAGCTGGTGAGGTGAAGTTGCTCAGTCGTGTCCAACTCTTTGCAACCCTGTGGACTATAGCCTACCAGGCTCCTCCATCCATGGGATTCTCCAGGCAAGACTACTGGAGTGGGTTGCCATTTCCTTCTCCAGTGGATCTTCCCAACCCAGGGATCGAACCCAGGTCTCCTGCATTGGAGGCAGACGCTTTAACCTCTGAGCCACCAGGGAAGCTGAGCACTGAAGAATTGATGCTTTTGAACTGTGGTGTTGGAGAAGACTCTTGGGAGTCCCTTGGACTGCAGGGAGATCCAACTAGTCCATCCTAAAGGAAATCAGTCCTGAATATTCATTAGAAGGACTGACGCTGAAGCTGAAACTCCAATACTTTGGCCACCTGATGCGAAGAAGTGACTCATTTGAAAAGACCCTGATGCTGGGAAAGATTGAAGGTGGGAAGAGAAAGGGATAACAGAGGATGAGATGGTTGGATGGCATCACTGACTCAATGGACATGAGTTTGAGTAACCTCCAGGAGTTGGTAATGGACAGCGAGGCCTGGAGTGCTGCAGTCCATGGGGTCGCAAAGGGTCGTACACAACTGAGCAGCTGAACTGAACACTAAAAGTGCCAGGATGTACATGAGAACTGCTTACTAACTGTAAAGAGTCAGAGTGCCCTAGGCTTCAGTCAACACCTTACATCCAGTGAAATATGAGCACTGATTTCTCAGGAAACCTGGTTACAAGGAAGTGAATTAAGAGAATTTCTACCATAAAAGTGAGAGAATGACAGCCCAATAAGAGACGCTTCCTTTCCGAACCTCTCAGTGAGATAATTTTCAATTCTTGGAACATTCAAGTATTTTAAATTGGAAATTTTATAAGACAGATATCTTTCTAAAATAAATGACTCTTGTAAAGATTAAGATGCCACTGATCTTGGAACTTATATAATCATAGAAAAATTTATTCCTCTGTCAAATCTATGTTGAAAAACTCAGAGAGAACATAGCATATTTCCCTTAAAAGACATATCAGTTCATCTGTAAATAATTTATTGACTTCATAAACAGGTGTCAAAAATCAGGAAGTGTAAAAGCAACATAATATGCAAAGCATCTCTGTTTCACCATTTTCCTCTCAAGGCTGAAAAAAGAAAATGAGACGGTTGTTAGATTTGCACACAATTAAAGAGAAGTAGGATCATTAGAGACAGAAAGTGGTTTATTGATGGGACTCATTGCTCTCAGTCCATAAATGAAACCATTTTACTCCTAATGACCATAACCACCTCCTTAATCCTGACAGTGCTAAATTACAATTGGATATTTAATGATCTCAATCTTTCCCTTAGTTTATTAAAGCATAAAAAGATTAAGCAGATACTAAGTGACCTGAAGATAGTTAAAGAAAGACCATATCATAATTTTACTGACTAAACTCTGTAGTAATTAACAAGACTGGTGTTTGTCATTACAGTCTAACTAAAAATCTTGAAATGTTGAAATGTGCTATTTTCAGAAACTGACAACTAACAACTGACGTAACACTATAACCCAAGTAAATTAAACACCATCTTGTTTTTTCTCGAATAAGAGTCTAATTTTGGTCGGGAAATGGTGGCTTTTCATGAGTACATGCAATTACACTTGACAGTCAAGACTAATCCAGTCTTGTGTTTTTCGTTTGATTTTAAACTAAAAGGATAATATTTATAGTTATTAACAATTTTCTTTACTTTAAAGCTAGACTCACAATCTGTTTTTTGAACAATGACAAAAAAAAAAAAAAGAAACAAAAAAGCCTCTAACTTCAGAAATATATAACCATTGCTTCTTGAATTCCTAATGCTGAAATTCTCCCATCTATGAACTTACAGATCAAATCCCTAAACTACAAGGAGTTGACTGTTAGTTTAAAGTTGCTACTCATAAGTACTGTGATAGAACTAAATTACTTTACAATTTTTTTTATTGAACTAAAGTTGATTTATAATATCATGTAAGTTTTAGGTGTATAACACAGTAACTTATATATTCTTTATATGTGTATTCTTTTTTAATTTCTTTTCCTTTATAGTTTATTACATAACATTGAGTACAGTTCCCTGTGCTATAATGTAGGTCCATGTTGGTAGGACACTACTAATTTAATTCAAATACAAATACTGGTTTTACTATGTCTTAGGGAAAGTTTATTAATGTCAATTACTCTACATGTTTTAGTAATTAGAAAATACACAGTAAAAAATGGGAAAAAGGCAGTATAAAAGTTATCAAAAATGACACTGGTAACTTGACCTATACAAGATATTTGTAGAAACGTCCAATCAAATAAATGAAAACATATCAGAAAGTAAATGAGAAATTAACAGTGTTAAAATTTAAAATAACCCATGGTGACAATAATGATATGGTATAATCTACATTTTCAACCCAAAAGGCAATGGGGTAAACAGTTACAAAAAAGCAAAACCAAAAACACAAAGCTCATATAAGTCAATTGGAATGGCATCTATTTAAGAAAATAGGAAACACATTATTAGTAGGCTAAAATTTAGGAAAGGAGAATTGGAAATTAATCTATAACCAGTAAGAGCACACTAATATAAACTGCCTAAAAATTACTGAACCATATGTATACTAAGAAAATTTCTTCATTTACAATAGTAAACATTACATAAGAAGAACACATCACTTTGGACTCAGAAACAAGGAAAACTCAAGGACACGAGCAAAAACCTTTTTGCAGTTTAACAAAAAAAGCATAACTTTCAAACAAAAATCACAAAAACAAAGCATAATTTCCAGACAAATCCCTCTCAGAATTCAGTGGTCACATTATACTGCTGCTGCTAAGTCGCTTCATTCGTGTCCAACTCTGTGCGACCCTGTAGACGGCAGCCCACCAGGCTCCTCCATCCATGGGATTTTCCAGGCAAGAACACTGGAGTGGGTTGCCATTTCCTTCTCCAATGCATAAAAGTGAAAAGTGAAAGTGAAGTCGCTCAGTCATGTCCGACTCTTAGCAACCCCATGGACTGCAGCCCACCAGGCTCCTCCGTCCATGGGATTTTCCCGGCAAGAGGACTGGAGTGCGGTGCCATTGCCTTCTCCCACATTATACTAGCAGTGTGCTTTAAGTTTGTGAATGAATGAAGTCTAATATTATGACTTTTAGACCTTCCTTTAAGAATTTTCCACAATATCATATGTTACAGTGAATGTAACAGAAATCCAAGAGGTGGGTAATTTTTAACATTTTTTCCATTGAAATCTATTTTTATTCCTGTACATGGGTTAACCTACTTTGTTTGGAAATATCAATATTTTGTCACCATTGATGACTTGTTTTTTCTATTTGATAAACTTGATTTTCCTCTTTTCTTCAAATACCAAAATAAACAACAAAATGAAGGAACAAGCTTGAATGTGACTGAGATACTTCTTAAAAATGATATTTGCTACAGTGTAATTAATACTATTAGGTTTGCTGTAAATAACACTTTGATATTGTAATGACTTCATCCAAATACAAAGTCCAGTTCAATTTTCATCTTAATTCAAAAAACTACGGACTTTCAGACTAAAGAGACAGATATTTAATAGTAATCATCTGTGTACTTTACAGAGTCGGTTCATTCTAATCTTAAAAACTGTCTCAGGAAGAGAAAAAGTAGGCAGCAAAATCATTTTGTTAAGTTGTTGGAGAACTTTAAATGCTGTTACTTTGGACACAATCTGGAGCAAGAAATTTCAGTGATCACTGTAAGTATAAAATTATTTAAACACACTATTTAGCGGCCTCTCTGTTATATCAATTATATTTATATATAACAGAGTTACCTCTAAGTAGACGTATTAGCAAACGAAGCTTTGGTTAATAAAATACATATCAACCAATCTCTGACAGCACTTTTATGAAGATAAATCCCAACACCTGTGCAAATACTATTTTTAATTGAACCAGACACTGATGATTTGGAAAACTATATATATCATCTTTGTTTAGCTGTAATATGAAACATACATGTACATGGTTTATAATTTATGTTACCCAAAAAATATAAAGAATAAAAAAATGTACAGATCAGGTTGAATCATACCAAATTAGTACTTTATAGTTCAGAAATGGTTAAATATTCAGCAATTATATGTGGTTTGACCTAATACAATATGCTTTTTTTTCAACCATGCCATATGGATGAAAACTTCAAATCAATGCACTACATATACCTTCTAAGGGTATTTTAGGCACTGGGAATGGCAATAGTATTTGCAAAGAATGAATTTTTTTTTTTAATTTTAAATTTATTTATTTATTTATTTTTAATTTTTACTTTACAATTCTGTATTGGTTTTGGCATAGATTGACATGAATCCATTGCAGAAATATAAGACTTCAGTCAAGGACCTATTTCAACTTAAATTAGGCCATTTCCTGTTTATTATTTTTTTAATGGAAACCATAATTTCAAGTAAAGATGAGACAAACAAATGCTCACATGAGTCTTACAACCAAAGGAAAAAAGAGAGAGAGAAGAAAGACCCACTGAACTGTTTTTAACAGTATTTGTTCCTCCTATATAAATAGATTGTATGGCAGAGCTATTTATGTTACACACACACACACTATACACACACACACACACACACATATGTGTGTGTATGCACATATGTTAGGAGACCAAGCACAGTAAACACTTTTTCCCTATATAGCAATCGATTAATTATAACACATGTAAGGGTTACTATGGGATTATACGGAATCATTTGTGTGAAATTTGAAAATTGTAAAGCACTACAGAATCAAAAGAATATTTCAATTAAAACATGCCATTTAGACAATGCCTGGAAAGAATGCTTTTATAGAAACTGTTTTCAAAAGGGGAAGCTACGTGGTGACAGCAGATGAGCAAAGTGTGAGGCTACAACCTAAAAGGTGGAGCTGCTGAAAGAGTCCGGGACTGGCACTTGTCAGCATAGCTACCTGCTGGCAGAAGGGCTGCGCAGCGCCTCTCTTGCAGCTCCCCTCTGCTCTGCACCACGCTCGCTGCTCTCACCTAATTCACGCTGAGCCACGTCTCCTGCTCCTCCCCGTTCTGTCCTGCCACTGTCAGTCTGCTACTGGTGTGGTGAGGGAGCGGATGGAGGAGCACAAATGTTTATCAGCACACCCAAGTCTTCAGGCTCTTGCTCTGTTTGCTCTCCTCAAGATTCAAGTTAAATAATGACATTAAAGGTCATCTTTAGAGTTCTTTTTCTTCCTTCTAAAAATTGTAATCCCTGGTAAAGTCATCCCCCAAATGAGGGCTTGTCAAACTTATGTGCTTTCAGGCTTTTACAAACAGAATTTTTACTTCTGTAGCTGGAAAGTAAAATGTAGCAGAATCCAGGGCATAAGGCCTGAATGGAACTACTTTCAACAAAAGATAGCAAAAGAAATAACATTTGGACAAAAGGTGAGGTACATCTGGGAAGGAGGAAAATATATTATATAACAAATGTCGCTTGACAATAAATATGGGTGTAATTTTCTACTCCCAGTGTTTATTCTGCAAGCAATCTCAAACTATAAACTGTCACCCCCTTCCTACCATAAAAGGAAAATAGCCCTAAGAATTCACTGAATCACTGCTATGATTCTGCATGCCTGATGAGAGACCCATTTTCTGTTTTAACTTGTCCTTGCCAATCTTCTAAGTGGTCTATAATTCTCAATGATGAGTATTTTGCAGATGCTAAATCTAATCATTCTGACATCTATAAAAGATATTCAGTGGGTGAGTGAGATGAAAAATGATGGTGCAGAAATATGAAAAGTCTATGTTGCGATAACAATACGGCTACAACTATGGGTTACCATATTCCTTCAACAGAGGTAGCTTCTCTTCAAAGCTCTACTTCCATTTGGGTATTACTGATATTCCTGAAAAATCATCACACATAAAGCCTGTATGTGTATATTTGTTCCTATTTATTCAGTGGGTTTAGTTTTAATTTTAGCTATGAATCCCTAAGATTTAAAATGTGGCTGTAAAATGTAATTAAAAAAATGATGACAACAACAGCAGTTATAAGATCTATTGGACTATGGGTACATTTTTTTCTTCATCTTTACATTTCAAATTTTGTGAGGTATCATGGAAGAAAATATGTGTGCCTTCTTTTACTCAGTTTTGCCCCAAACTTAATGACAACTAAAAAAAAAAAAAACTATTTCCAAAGTGTATTTCAAAGAGTCAACAAGCAAATTATTTACATGTAATGTTCTTATAAGAAAAGATAGTCAGATAATTTAATATACAATGCTGACTGTCTATCATGTTATTGCTGTTGTTTAGTTGCTAAGTTGTGTCCGACTCTTTGCAACCCCATGGTAGCCTGCCAGGCTCCTCTGTCCATGGGATTCTCCAGGCAAGAATACTGGAGTGGGTTGCCATTCCCTTCTCCAGGGGATCTTCCTGACCCAGGGATCGAACCTGTGTCTCCTACATTGGCAGGCAGCTTCTCTACCACTGAGACACCAGGGAAACCCACTGTCTATCATAGAAAACCCTAAAATAGTAAATATAGCAGAGTTTTAAAATTTACTATTGAAATAGTTACATTCCTTTTCCCATGACTTGTTTTCAGAAGAATGTCCGAGACACAGGAAATGACATTTTTATGCACAACCTAACCTATGCCTGACTGCTAATTCCATACATGCAAAAATATATCATATGAAAGTTTAATAACTTCTCTGAAGACTGTCTACCAGAAGTCTAGTTGAAAGAGGCCAAAGATATCCTATTCTGACCTTGATAAATAACACTGTTTTAAGTATGAGTTATAGTGTCCCATAGACAAGAAAATCTTATAGAATCTATATTGAGTATGATTATTTTTCTTGTATTGTCAGGCAGTATTTAGTTTTTCCTGCTTGGTTGGAAAGCTAAAATTGATAAAGTCAGTGGAATAAAACACATATACATATGAGATATGTGAATAACAACTGAGATCATTAGTTTATTACATGTGCATTTTGTATCACTGCCTTCAAAAATTAGCTTAAATGTAAACTCTCATGAAAAGCTTGTCCTAACTTCTCAAAACATAAATGATGAGCACGAGCCTCTGTACTCCTAGAGCATACCTCAGTTCTAATTTTTTGGAAATCCTAAATTTCTTTCTCTAAAAGTTAACTGTGTGTGCATCACTGAGTTAACAACAACAAAGAAGTATTAATTAACATAGTGGCATAATTTTGCTAGAGCAGCAAATTGCCAGAAAATACTTGATTAGTTATGGGAAAGCATGAAATGATGGGAAAACATCTCCACTCTGAGTAGGAAGAGAACAGTGGCTTTCAGAGGTGCGGTCCCAGTGGTGGATGAGTCAGCAACTGTAGAGCAGACCATGGCAACTTCTAACTGAATAGCTCTGGGGTGTGACCGTGAGGGCGGCGGCCTAGGTACCCATGAGGAACCCAGAAACCGAGCGGTATCTCCTTCTTTCCCATTGTACTCCGTGAGATTTCAACGTAGGGTTCATAGGAGTCGGTTAAGAGTTTAATTAGAGTTTTATGATAGTGACATAAACTGTTTATCTCTTCTGTGTGGCCTGAGGAAATAAGATGAATTTGAAGTGAAGACATGACACCATAGTTTTTATTTTTATTATTTTTTTAATTTTTTACTTTATTTTACTTTATGAATCGCCATTCTAAGTTCAATACAGGATACAGGATGCTTGGGGCTGGTGCACGGGGATGATCCAGAGAGATGATATGGGGTGGGAGGTGGGAGGGGGGTTCAGGATTGAGAACTCATGGACACCATAGTTTTTAATATGGTCTTGATCCTCTGTACTGATAAGTGTGAGTGGTATAGAGAAGATTATGGGCACGACTCTGGTTCTTTTTATGGGAGCTTGGAAGGCCTGCATCAAATATGTTCCTTTCTATTTGATTTTTGTCCTCAGCTTCTTGAACTTTAACCCATGCTGTAGTCTATATTTTCTTGTGTTAAACTGATAAATATTATTAAACTCAATTCCACACATTTTGATTAGGTGTTTAATATGGAAAAGAAATATTGCGTTAGGTATGGCAGAGGTCTTAGTTTTATGTTTACCCCTTTCCCCTTTCTTAATTTTGACTCTAATAGTTAACAGCAGGCAATCAAAATACACTTCAAGACAGAAAATCATGAGTTCCATAAAAGAATTACAAGAAAAGTGCTTGACTGTTCAAGGAAGACACCACAGCCTCCAGAGTGGGTACTGACAATGAACAAAAAGCATCTAAGATGAAGCTCAAAGGATGGCAGACTTTATTTGAAACATGGAATCCTTCTCTCAGGGTCAAACAAATGTCATGACCTGATTCTTCTTTCCTACCTACCCCACTTATTCTCGTAACCAACATTTGTCACCTGTTTGAGAATCTGTACCATGCATGAGCTGACAATTTTATCTCTAATCCCCAAGAAAAAGATTCCATATAATTATGAAATATCGTTAATACAGTCAACATCTTTTTGCAAAACATTTGCTAGAGAGCAGAATGGTGCAAGGGGTTGGAGGAATTGGAGAGATGTTGGACAAAGAGTACAAATTTCCACTTAAGAGAATATGAATAAGTTCTGGGGATCTAATGTACAGCCTGGTGTTTATAAATAACAATATAGTGTTCTATACTTGAAAATTCATAAAATACTAGATATTAAATGTTTTCACCACAAAAAAAAAGGTGATATTATGTAATATGTTGGATGTGTTAGCTAACATCTATGGTGGTAATCATATTGCAGTATATAAGCTGATCAATACACTGTACACATTAAACTCACACAAAATTACATAGTAATTATATCTCAATAAAGCTGCAAAAAAAAGTAAAATAAAAAATAGAGGTTTCCCACAGAAGAGTCATTAATTGAGGCCTTATAGTATCTGCATTGGTATATAATAACATTTCTGGTTAAGAAGGAGAAGGCAATGGCAACCCACTCCAGTATTCTTGCCTGGGAAATCCCATGGACGGAAGAGCCTGGTAGGATGCAGTCTATGGGGTCGCTATGAGTTGGACATGACTGAGCGACTTCACTTTCACTTTTCAGTTTCATGCATTGGAGAAGGGAGTGGCAATCCACTCCAGTGTTCTTGCCTGGAGAATCCCAGGGACGGGGGAGCCTGGTGGGCTGCCGTCTATGGGGTCACACAGTCAGACATGACTGAAGCGACTTAGCAGTAGCAGCAGCAGCTGGTTAAGAAACACTGAATATAACATCTCACAAATAAATCTACCAGTTCTTGGACTGATCCAAATGTTAAAAATTCCTTCAATGGCTAAGTCCAGTGAGAAAGTCTCTTATATTAGGAGAAAGGGGTTAATCACTATAAGAATAAGAAAAAACAGTGTAACTTTGGACTCAATATTTGATTGCTAAAACTATTAGGCCAATTTCAAATTTTTTTAAAGCAAGTGAGATATAAATGAAAATAAACTACATTTTTTCCTCAATAAGATATACATGTTCTATATAACTATATGAGCCATATGTAAATATGCATGTGTGCCTATATAGGTAAATATGTTTTTTCCCATTATGGGAATCTAATTAACTTAGGCAGCAGAAAGTAGCAGCTGTCTAGTAACACCAATAAGCAGATAAGCCCACATTATTTCTCTAGTAGACTTTAATACAAAATATGGGATTCCATATATCATCTTGCAGTCCCTTACTGTACAATTTCATGGCCAAAAGACCACATGAATGCCTACGGGAGGAAAGAAAGAACACGAGCTGAGGATTTCTCTCCTTAGCCTTCTTCATTTTAAATAATTATATGGCTGAGAGTGAGCTAAGAACTCGATTCCTTTTCCTTTTTTCCACAGGCAGTGATATGATTCACTTCACAGAGATACTCATGGTTAGAACCAGAAAAGAACTGGAAATTAACAAGTGGAACCTGTTTCCCTCTTATTGCACATGAGTGATTCATCTCACTTTTAATAACAGCTGAATTCTTGCATGACTGGGAAGAAAAATCTCAATGTAGAATGTTGACCCAGCTCAACAAAAAGCTTTTAAAGCAATGAAGTGCTGAGATTCAATGACACACAATTACCTAATACCCAAAAAAACTATATAACAAGAACCCTGAGAGGAAGACTGCTGGTTCCCTCTCTCTTAGAAGGAGACAGATTTAATGAGATAATTGTATTTCCTATATACAAGTTAGTATTATATTAAAAACAAAACAAAATCAAAACTTATTCATCTAGATGCATGCTATAGAGAAGCTGAATATCAGAGATTTGTTTTTAAGCAAGATTAAGGTGCTAAGGTGCTTAGTCACTCTGCTGGATCCAACTCTTTGTGATCCCATGGACTGTAGCTTGCCAGTAATCACTCATTCTCAGAGAAATGCTAATCAAAACCACAATGAGGTACCATTTCATGCCAGTCAGAATGGCTGCTATCCAAAAGTTTACAAGCAATAAATGCTGGAGAGGGTGTGGAGAAAAGGGAACCCTCTTATACTGTGGGTGGGAATGCAAACTAGTACAGCCACTATGGAGAACAGTGTGGAGAGTCCTTAAAAAACTGGAAATAGAATCGCTATATGACCTAGCAATCCCACTGCTGGGCATACACATGGAGGAAACCAGAATTGAAAGAGACATGTGTACCCCAATGCTCATTGCAGCACTGTTTATAATAGCCAGGACATGGAAGCAACCTAGATGTCCATCAGCAGATGAATGGATAAGAAAGCTGTGGTACATATACACAATGGAGTATTACTCAGCCATTAAAAAGAATACATTTGAATCAGTTCTAATGAGATGGATGAAACTGGAGCCGATTATACAGAGTGAAGTAAGCCAGAAAGAAAAACACCAATACAGTATACTAACGCATATATATGGAATTTAGAAAAATGGTAATGATAACTCTGTATGCGAGACAGCAAAAGAGACACAGATGTACAGAACAGTCTTCTGGACTGTGGGAGAGGGCGAGGGTGGGATGATTTGGGAGAATGGCACTGAAACATGTATAATATCATACGTGAAACGAATTGCCAGTCCAGGTTCAATGCATGATACAGGATGCTTGGGGCTGGTGTACTGGAATGACCCAGAGGGATGGTATGGGGAGGGAGGTGGAAGGGGGTTCAGGATGGGGAACACATGTACACCCATGGCAGATTCATGTCAATGTATAGCAAAACCAATACAATATTATAAATTAAAAAGTAAATAAATAAAATACAGTGTGGGAATCTGGATGGTAGATATTACTCTGCATTTATATTTGTATCCTCAAGATGTCTGATATAGAGACTTTTAATAACTATTTATTGACTGAATTAGTGAGAATAAAATTATAACAAAATGATTCTCTACAGTAAATCAAGAGTGCATTTGCAGTTTGTCCAAGCAGTACATTCAGACCTTTGCTAATATTTAATACAGTTAAGAATTACAGGAAGCATTTTTAAAGATATAAAACAATATTTGATGCATCTTAGCATCTGATAATGCAAGGCAAAATTAAAAAACATATCATGTAGCAGTATTTAGATGGCTTTGGTAATTGAAAGCAATTTGACACAGAAATGAAAAAAGATTATATTAACACTATAATGCCACATGGTGTGCATATTTTAGCATTTCAAGGGAAACGCTTTTCTCAATCTAGAGAACAAGTGAAAACAGAAGCAGTCTTAAAAGAATATGATGAGTAGTACAGAAAGGGGTAAAATCATAAGAAAGGAACAGTCTTTCTCTCCTTTGGTTTGGAGAAATTCAACTGAAATTAGAGCCTAATATATGCCTATTATTTCATCTAATATCTTACAATTAGTTTCAGGCTGCCTTGTTAAAGTTCATAGCCTCCAACAACAATAACATTTGTAATTCCTTTCTCTATAATGAAGGTAATTTCTATCAAGGAAATAACATTGATCTACAATCAAACTTCAATGTGAATTCCAATTTTTAAAAAATTTCTTAACATCAACAACTCATACTGCTTTTCCTACACATTTCAACCATTCCTTTACAGCATACAGACAAACTTAAGGATAATGACAGTGGTATAATGATGAAAATACCCAAACCTACCTCTCAACTATTTAACCGAAGTTGAAAGTGAAAGTCGCTCAGTCATGTCTGACTCTTGCAACTCCATGGATTGGAACCTCTGTCCATGGAATTCTCCAGGTAAGAATACTAGAGTGGGTTGCCATTCCTCTTGCCAGTCCATCTTCTGAATCCAGGGACTGAACCCTGGTCTCCCGCATTACAGGCAGATTCTTTACCAACTGAGCCAGCATAGAAGCCCATGTAACTAGCGACTTCTTACAAATTTGAAAAGTTACAAAATGTAATACATCACAAATGCTCCTGCGTAGGAAGTGAGCAGAGCACTTTTTATGTAGATTACCTAATTTGATTTTAGCAACACTGTCAAAGAAGTAAATATGACAATTATACTTACTTGGAGAAACCTAGTGATGAGCAAGGGCTTCCCCGGTGGCTCAGTGGTAAAATGTCCGCCTGCAATGCAGAAGCTGCAAGAGACAGAGGTTCGATCCCTGGGTGGGGAAGATCCCCTGGAGGAGGGAATGGCAACCCACTCCGCTGTTCTTGCCTGGAGAATCCCATGGACAGAGGAGCCTGACGGGCAACAGTTCATGTGGTCACAGAGTCTGGCATGACTGCAGTGACTTGGCACACATGCAGTGATGAGAAAAGTTATAAGCACACTGAATCTCATACAACTAGTCACTTGCAGAGCAAAGATTCTAACTCAGGTCCTATGACTCTAAATCTTATGAAATCTACCCAGCTATAAAACATTACTTTCATTTTTGATAATTAAAAATTAAAAAAAAACAAAATTAATACTATTTAATACCATATAGTTTACCTTTATTTTCTTTTGAGAAAGGGGAAAATAGGATCTTGATTGAGGTTACCTTAAAATTAATATAATTTTTTTTTCCATAGTTTTTATTTTTATTTTTTTTTCAAATTTATCTTTTTATTTATTTATTTTTTTATTTTACTTTACAATTCTGTATTGGTTTTGCCATACATTGACATGAATCCACCACGGGTGTACATGTGTTCCCAAACCTGAACCCCTCTCCCACCCCCCCTCCCCACAACATCTCTCTATTTTAAAAACCAAAGACAATGCCAAAATTTGGCCTCCTTATTCATGCATCTGATGATTTAAGAAAACACTCAAACCAAAGATTCTAACAAACTTTTCTTGAATAATCTACAAAATGGAGTCAAAATCATTATTTCTAAATGCCCGAAAATGCATACTTATAACATTCATTAAATATTTGTCATACTGCCATCTTCTGAACAATTTTACCTATTTCTCATTAGAGTTCACAATGTTAATTCAAATGGCATTTTTAGACTGATAAGGGATAGTTTTTGCTCAGTAAAAAACAAAATAAAGATGGTATATCATATTATTTCAGGTCACATGAATAATGTTTATGGATTTTAGAACTAAAATTCATCATTCCATGGAAGAGTAAAATCCCAAGATGCGAGTAAAATACGTATGGAAATGGTCCTATTCTTGTCCTTTTACCAGACATGGAGCTTGACTGATAATTCTTTATAATCCTTTAGGCCAACTCTTCTATGTATTTGTGGGTCTCTGGTTTGCTATTTTTCAAGTTTTCTTTTTTTTAAATACTAAAAGAATGTTTCTATCCCTATAAAGAAGGGCAAGCATTCCATATTTCAAATTTGGTTAGGTAGCAAACCAGCACACATTACAAAGTGAAGAGCTTCAAACCCAAGACACTTTAGGCAACACTGCACGACATGCTAGATGCCACAACTTATTTACAAAATGCTTGATGGCACCACAGCCCTCTAAGATGCTACATAAAGACTCAGAGAAAAGACAAAAACCCAGAGTTCTACAGACTCTGGTGTTGGGTCAGGGAAATGGTACATGGGGTGGGATTCCTATGTCATGAGGGTGCCGTATGACAGTGGCTGGGCAGCAGGATGTAGGAATCACCAGAGAAAACATCAGCTGCTAGATGGCGATCCCAAACCTAAGGAAGCACCCACAACTTGTCCTCCAGTGGCCAGCATGATGCAAGGCTGGCCAATGTCTTCATTCCTTGCTCATAAAGTTTCCAATTTAGTCTACCAAAGGATTCACCTCCTTTCTCCACCTCATTCATACCAACCAATAACCATGCCCCTAACTCTACAGTGGAATATAAAGGGGAAATGTAATTGTTACCAAGCTTTTTGTTTTGTATTATCTGTTTCTAAGATAAGAAAAACAACCATTGAGATAGTCCTTTTACTACAAATAGATAGAATAAAACCCTTACCCTCAACTCACCTTGTGTAACTAAAAAAATAAGAGTATTACTTTTTAAATGAAGCTGGAGAAGGGAAGGAGTGTCAATATGTTGTTTAACTAAGTAGATATGTTTGCAAAATAAGGTAAGATAGGATTGAAACAGAATAATTCCCAATATTACATAAATTTGTACTCACTCTTTATGCTGATCTACTTTATGTGTGATTTTAATCTATCACATGGTCCTCTTTTAGCAAAACAATATTTCAGTTTGTCAAAGATAAAGTGCACTGTGCATTAATTTCACTGTTTTGTCCATTTCCTTTGCCAACAGGGACAAAGCAAAATGTAAAGATAAGAGTGCTTCATAACAAGTTCACCCCAAAGTAGCTCCTGGCCCCATCAGAGGTTAATGAGATATTCAACCTAAGAAATAAATAAAATGACATTTTGGGATCATGTTTAATGAAGCGGGTACCTACAGAAGCTCTAGATTGCAATAGTGTTCTCATAATCTGTAGAGAATACAGCAGGAACATGTCATCAATCATTGGGACAATAATGGTACTCTGTGGAATAGAGTTTCTTGTTATGTCAGTACCATAAAGTAGTTTGCATGTGTCTGTGTTAATTCCATAAGTCAGTGTGTCATCAATTGTCATAACCACATAAAAACAGCCAGTGTCTGTGAAACTGAATGAACAAAGCCAGGACAGATACAATGCTGCTGTAAGGTGAGGTGAGAAATAGTATAATTTTCCTAAAATGGAAATGAAAGTTGAGTGTAGCATGTCTAAATGAAATGCTAAGAAGCTGTCCTAGTTAAGAAGAGATTTTTGTACAAATCATATCAAAAGGAAGATAATAAGTGGTCCTAACAGAAATGATGCACTTAGCCTATAATTACAGCTGGGAAGGGCATACAGTCTCATTTGGCATGTATAATTCCAAATCAGCAAGATATTTCACTTAAAAATTAAGTGAGAATAATGTTAAAGTATCTCGATATTTGCAAATACAAATATACTAAGTGATAGTTATACTTCCTGATAAGATTTTTAAAACTATAATCATATAATGATAATGAGAGAATGAGGAAACATTAAGACTGAATACATGTTATTTAAAAAATTCATAGGCAATAAAGAACAAAATACTTGACCTCACTCAATAAATGGACAAAACAGAAAAGAACTGATGAAGTCAATTTTAAAGATGGGAAAACACTCTCCTTCATTCACAGCCACAGAAATTTGAATTACAACAAAAGACATTTATGACTATATTTATTGGCACGATTCTTAAAAAGCTTCATTTTTATTTTAAAATTTCTACTGAATTTGTTTATTTTCACATATGCCTCAATCTCCCTTTGAAAGTAGGAGTAATAATAAACAAAACAGATACAGATTACTGGCTTCCCTGGTGACTCAGATGGTAAAGAATCTGCCTGCAATGTGGGAGACCTGAGTTCGATCCCTGGGCTGGGAAGATCCCCTGGAGAAGGGAATGACTCTCCAGTATTCTTGCCTGGAGAATCTGATGGACAGAGGAGCCTGGCAGGCTACATTCCATGGGGTCCCAAAGAGTCAGACACAACTGAGTGACTGACACTTTCACTGTTTTTGAGGTTGTGGTGAAAGTCATAGATTTATTTATTCCTGATGGGTGATATAATCTTCCTGGAAGACATTTTGTTCCAGAAACCTCAAGAGCACAAGAAATGTTTACAGATCTTGGCACATTTAAAGGAAATAATATATATATTTAAAGAGAGAAATTGGGGTACATGTGTCTCTTTCTATTCTGGTCTCCTCGGTGTGTAGGCCCAGCAGTGGGATTGCTGGGGTGGATTCATGTCAATGTATGGCAAAACCAATACAGTATTGTAAAGTAAAATAAAGTAAAAATAAAAATTAAAAAAAAGAGAGAGAAATTGTACAGCTTTTTTAATGGTAAAAACATAGAAGTCTTTGTGTCTTATAGAATGACACTGATTTAATGAAGTTAAACACATTAATTGGAGTCAAGATTATATAATAATTACAAGGAAAATGTAGCAACACAGACTATTATGCTTTAAAACTATTAACTATAATAAATGCAAATGAAGACCATATAATCTATAACATATCTATGAACAAAAACTTGGGGGGGGGCATAAAATGGAGACAAAAAGAACTAATCTATGTCTTAGATTATTGAGAGAGGGGATATTAAAAATACCCTTTCATTTCTTTAATGTTGTTTAAAAAATTAAAAAGAGAAATTAAAATAATGCAAAGCCTTACATAATATTCCACTTAGTTCTGGGCCAACAGAATGAAAATCCTACTCAAAGATATTTTCTGTAAGAACAGTTGTTAGAATATTTTATTATCTTTAAACACTCAAAAATTCCACACATTCCTCCCTAAATATATATTTCCAAAGAAAAGAGACTGTTTTACACATTACATTGATACAGAATTGTGTTAAACATTCCCTTTTGGCTGAAGTAGCTAACAGAGAAAAAGCAACCCTTATCTAATAGTAACTAAGGCATTAATTAGATCCAAAGTAATCTGAAAACAGACTGAAACAAATTAAAGCAAATTAAAATCTATTTTGAAGCAAAGTTTATTCTTCCAATCTGAATCACAGAATAGGTCAACTCCTGTAAAGTTAATCTGCCTTCAGGCAGGTGAATATATAATTTACAAAGATAAATGGGTTTCTATTCTCTTCTTGAGTTAGATTAAGCTTTTTGAAAACAGGGACTGTGTCTTATTTACTATTATACTGCCTATGACAGTGTTGGTCACACAGTAAGTTCTGGATAGATGGACAGAAAGAGTATTTAAAGGGAAAGAAAACAGTTCTTATTTCCATGATGATTCACCCTGGTGGCAGAGTCCTTCCTTTTAAAAGTTAAAACAAGAATTTCAGTAAGAAACAATCACAGCTACATATGGTTTTATCTAAATGGGTAGTGCCTGGTAACCAACACTTACTGAAAGTATTATTTTTGTGTAGCTCCTAAAAGTTTATTAATCAGGTATTGAGTTGACTCATTGGAAAAGACTCTGATGTTGGGAGGGACTGGGGGCAGGAGGAGAAGGGGACAACCGAGGATGAGATGGCTGGATGGCATCACTGACTGGATGGACGCGAGTCTGAGTGAACTCCAGGAGTTGGTGATGGACAGGGAGGCCTGGCGTGCTGCAATTCACGGGGTTGCAAAGAGTCGGACACGACTGAGCGACTGAACTGAACTGAACTGAACTGAGCAGAAAGTGGGCTTCCCTGGTGGCTCAGATGGTAAAGAACCCGCCTGCCAATCCAGAAGACACAGGTTCGATCCCTGGGTCGGGAAGATCCCCTGGAGAAGGAAATGGCAACCCATTCCAGTGTTCTTGCCTAGAGAATCCCAGGGACGGGGGAGCCTGGTGGGCTGCCGTCTATGGGGTCACACAGAGTCGGACATGACTGAAGCGACTTAGCAGCAGCAGCAGCAGCAGCAGCATGATAACGGGTTGGTTAGAAGCAGTACCAAAATTCAATAAAATGACAGTAGGTTTGATTCATTTTCCAAGAGATTGGAAGTGGCAAATATCAGGAGGCAATGAGGTGATAATTGGAGGTCGCTATGAGACACTGAGAATAGAATGAGTGAGATGCCGAAATCCAAAATATAGAGCAAATTTAGAAAATATAGTCAAGGTAATTAGTAACAAAGACATAGAAACAGGGTCACAGGCCATTAAAATAACTCTGCCAAATGATATTATTCCTGCCAAGGATGCTTTTAATGCTTTTAATCACATTGAGTGTGCCTGATACCATCTTAAAAGTACTGTCGTCTAACCCTTGACGGGTATGATCATCTTGACTTTTTTGGTCAGATATAAAGTCACCCATTTTTAAAAGTTAGTTTTAGTATAAGCTCAGCAGTATAAGCTCAGCTGAGCTTAAAATGAGTCAAATACGAAATACTGATGTTTAATTATTCTTCACCCCTCACCATCACAGGAGATATAAGGAAGACATACAGATATTATACATTTGACTGTTTGAATACATGTGTTATACAAGGCTCTCTATGTTTTCTAATGTATGATCCAAGGTTTTCAATGTGCCTATTTGGGAAAGATTTTATAACACAAGTATCTATTTTCCCTATTAAACTTCACAGTGAGTACGAAACAGCATTTTAGGACCCCATGATAAAGTATGTTCATAATCATTCCACCATTTAAATAGGTTGATCTTTTTATGTCATTTCCAGAAGTAGAACAGAAGAGGCAGAGTTGAAGGATACTATTAAAAAGTATATATTTTATTATACTTGGTCTAGCTCTTTTAAAAGTAGGTAACATTTAAAAAGTACTTAAGTCCAGAAAAGAAATTGAAGAGATAATATATTCAGATTTCTTCATGGCCAAAAGAGTTTCAAATAATTCAATTCCATAGAAATAAGAGTAAAAGCCAAAGTGTTAAGTTGCTATTAACACCAACATGGTATAAGGAAGCCTCCTTTTACTCCTACTTCCCCCAGCCCTGGCTCAAATCAGACCGGAAAACAGCAGTTGGGATGCAAAGGTCTCAGCTTCAATGCTGAGAAGACTAACAAAAACTAGACCGTTCAGGGACATTTAAAAAAAAAGAATAAGGAAAAATAGGCACTGCTTCAGTAAAGGGGTAAAGAGTATGATACAAAGGAAAAAATGTCACTAGAGTAAGCTTTCCATAAATGTTTGCTTCGGAGACTGAAATGCAGACTTATGCCACTCCATATCTTAGTATATATTATAAATACACAGGTACACACACAGACACATGAGTAGGTATAATTTTTCATTGTTATTCAGGTGCTCAGTCGTGTCTGACTCTTTGAGACCCCATGGACTGTAGCACACCAGGCTTCCCTGTCCTTCACTATCTCTTGGATTGAGTTGGTGATGCTATAGAGTCCATGTACATATAAGGAATAAAAGCAGTTTAAATATATTATGATAAAGCAAGCTTCATATGATCATTTCTTGTGCTATGATTACCCAGAGATTGAACCCAGGTCTCCTGCACTGCAGGCAGATTCTTCACCGGCTGAGCTCCCAGGGAAGCCCGAAACATACATATAATATCTATACCTATAGATATATAATCATTAAACAACCTTATGGGGTGATTGTCAGATTCTAGGCTAGCTGACTATTATAAAGAAAGACTGCAAAAATGGGAGGCCAGAAGGCAGTGAGCAATGCCTTCCTAGAGAAGCCTGCTGATGGTTAGGCTGTCTTCCTCCCACCTGCTATCAACCCAAATATACCCTCCCAAGCTACCTTAATCTCTGCTTGTTAATTCTATGAATGTATTGACCGCTCATCTTTAATAAAGTTTGAGCACAGCTCACATGGCAACCTAACATATTTTGAGATACAAAGTATGTTTCCTGCTTTATTTTCTTAACAATGTATAACACTGTCAAAGTTTGAGGGGGATACTGAAATACAAAGGAATGTGTGAGGTAATCACTACAACTTTACAATAAAGAAGGACCACATTGCTTGCCCTATGTAGGTGAAAGTCAACATAAATATGTGATTTAACCCATCAAGTGCTTACTTGTCTATACTCAATACTGCACTAACAGATAAAAATGTGGTAACTGGTATGGATTGTTCACCTGAAGTCTCATGAAATGAAAGATCAAAAGGAACAATATGCTTAGGGCATTGTTGATGGTTTGTAACTTGCAATAACATGCTACATAAAGATATTATATAATTAGGTAATCACATAAGGATATTGATTATAGCAAAGAAGGCAATGGCCCCCCACTCCAGTACTCTTGCCTGGAAAATCCAATGGACAGAGGAGCCTGGTGGGCTGCAGTCCATGGGGTCACTAAGAGTCGGACCCGACTGAGCGACTTCACTTTCACGCATTGGAGAAGGAAATGGCAACCCACTCCAGTGTTCTTGCCTGGAGAATCCCAGGGACAGGGTAGCCTGATGGGCTGCTTTCTATGGGGTCACACAGAGTCGGACACGACTGAAGCAACTTAGCAGCAGCAGCAGCACCATTGATTATAGATGCAAATATATTAAATATAAATACAAATACATTTGTGCTTGTATATACATATGTATATATGTACACACACATAGTATACATATTCAAATTAAATACGGTCTAGTTTCAGACTCTTTGGAAATTTTTATGGGGAAGACCTTTGTGACCTTATTCAATATTGGACAATTTTAGCTTAAAAGAGATGTTAAATATTATATTTCATGCAAATAGATTATATTCCTTACACTATATTCCACGTATACTCTCTATACACACACACACATATATATATATATATACACACATTTTTTTTCTTTTCTTTTCTCCCCTCACTGATATGACCAGCATATTTTAAGCAAAACATACCATCCTTAGGATACTTATAGAGCTCTCTGCTGCTGCTGCTGCTAAGTTGCTTCAGTCGTGTCTGACTCTGTGCGACCCTGTAGACGGCAGCCCACCGGGCTCCCCTGTCCCTGGGATTCCCCAGGCAAGAACACTGGAGTGGGTTGCCATTTCCTTCTCCAATGCATGAAACTGAAAAGTGAAAGTGATGTCTCTCAGTCGTGTCCGACTCTTAGCAACCCGATGGACTGCAGCCTACCAGGCTCCTCCATCCATGGGATTTTCCAGGCAAGAGTACTGGAGTGGGGGGCCATTGCCTTCTCCATATAGCTCTCTAGAGTAATCCAAAGAGTTGTTTTGTGTTTTTTTTTTCTTTCTTTTAACATGAGATGAGCTTCTCAACAAATGACACATGCACTAGAATCATTCATTCCTATTATCTTTTGAAAGAAACAAATGGTGTTCAGCTGACTGTCATAAATCTGCCAGTCTCTCTGCCTGAGTCCTGAAAAGCTCTCTAAGTGATGCAAACATAACTGGCTTGCTTCAAAATACCGAGTAGTCCTTTCTTTTCTATTTATTTTTATACAACTAGAAATACACAAGGCATGGAAAATGGCAAAAAGAATCCAAGTAACCAGTTTTGAAAGAACAACCTGGACAAATGGCATTAGCAAATATCTTAGTCCTTGACAGTTAACTTGGTTGTGGTCAGGAATACCTCAAACTTAACCTAGGGGAAAGGCAAAAGTGTAGCTATTATGATGGGGAAGCTACTAATTCTGTAAGGATAAATATCACCCTCCCCTGCCCTTTGGAGAAGGGAATGGCAGCCCACTCCAGTATTCCTGCCTGGAGAATCCCATGGACAGAAGAGCCTGGCAGGCTATAGTCCATGGGATCAAAAAGAGTTGAACATGACTGAACAACTAACACACAACTCCTGTCCCTGGTAAACAAAAGAACTGAAACAGATGTCACCAATAGTATGTGAGGTGCCTTAAATGTATTTTCAAATGCAGATGTAGCACATTTTCTACTACAAAATTCTTTTCCTCAAAAGTAAGCTCATTAAACTGAATCAATTGTTACTTGCCTGAAGGAAGTTTATAACTTAAACTGTAACTTTATGAGAGATAAATAACCACTCAAATGTTTCTTCTTTTTATGGACCTAGACTGTTCTAATTAGAAGTATTCTTAAATTAGACATATATACAAATTGAAACACTTAACATTGACGGATATTAGGAAGTTTGGACAGAGAAGGCGATGGCACCCCACTCCAGTACTCTTGACTGGCAAATCCCATGGACAGAGGAGCCTGGTGGGCTTCAGTCCATGGGGTCACGAAGAGTCAGGCACGACTGAGCGACTTCACTTTTACTTTTCACTTTCATGCATTGGAGAAGGAAATGGCAACCCACTCCAGTGTTCTTGCCTGGAGAATCCCAGGGACGGGGGAGCCTGGTGGGCTGCCATCTATGGGGTTGCACAGAGTCAGACACAACTGAAGCGACTTAGCAGCAGCAGCAGCAGCAGGAAGTTTGGAGGAAATATGTTTAAAAAACAATCATGTGTAAATGCAGAAGGAAAATGAAATGGAAGGAGAAGAGAAGGTGACTTCCTGTGCGGCCACTGCCTAGCTCTTTTACTAACTACACACACCCACTAACTCTATTTCCTCTCAGGTGTCAGAAGAAAAACTGTTTTTTATATAATTCACAACTGTGTAGTGAGGAGAAATTATATTCCACATGTGATGCGTTCTGAGTTAATAGAAGGTTATCCGCATATCATATATACATGGCTATATACACACATAGTGGCTCAGAGGTAAAGAATCTGGCTGCCTAAGTAGGAGACGTGGGTTCAATCCCCAGGCTGGGATGATCCTCTGGAGGAAGGCATGGCAACCCACTCTAGCTTTCCTGCCTGGAGAATCCCCATGAACAAAGGAGCCTGGTGGGCTACAGTCCATGGGGTCACAATGAGTTGGACACATATCAGCAACTAATCACAAACATACATATACTTTATAACTGTTATATGTAACACACAGTAAATAGTTTCACAGATCCTGATAAATCCATCAGTCTCAGTAACAAATAAAGGAACTAATAAGATATTTTGCTATATTCAAGGGAATGGGTCATATCTTTTATTAAGAAACCTTTTTTCCATTTGCATTTTTTGAATGAAAATCAGATGTGCACCAGCTTCAAAAATATATTCTCAACACAGAAATCTTTTAAATAACTATACAGTGGTATCCAGACTATCTTCTATATTTTTATCTTGAAAGTAGTTGTTGGTAAAGGCAATAGTGAACATTTTTCCTCTTTTTGTAAGAAACTTCCAGAATTAGCTCATAACCTAAGCATTTCATGTTACTTCTTTCTTGGTATCGCCACCATTTCTCTATTAACATTTGATGACAAATTCCTCATTATTAGTTTTGTGAATTTCAGACTACTAGAACAGTATGTTCTTTCAACAAATTTCTGTTAGCATTTGATTATATACTAATGCCTATAATCTTCTGTTATATCCTGTTTAGCTTAGAAACAGATAAGAAGGCAGTAACATGGAACTGTATGAAAGAAGATAAAATACTGAAAATTCCCCTTTTTATTATTTTTTCTTCAAGCACATGCACTCCCATACGTGTGTGTGTGCAGATTATTCTCTGCCTGTGATTATAACTCCAATTCTGAGTCGCAGACCCAGTGATAAGCTACCAGGTAACTGGCAGTTTCCTAAGACACCAGTGCTATATTCTTTCATATGTTGTATTCCATAGATTTTAATTACATGTAACCTAGTCCTGCCAGGATTGCGTTACTTTATTTTGAAATTTTATTTTCAAAAAAATGACATATCATTGTTTTATTTGCATTCATTTTTATCTGCCTATAAGTTCACTATCCAGCTATAGATATAAGCTCTTCTGTTTATAAATGTACAATATCATTACCCCATGGATGCTGAGTCCTTTTTAAAAAATAAAATAGCGTTATCAGCCTCCCTTCTTTGTCATTAACATGCAGAACATACGTCCATGCGATGAATTTGCAAAATGGCTTCCCAGGTGGCGCTAGTGGTAAAGAATCTGTCTGCCAATGCAGGAGACATAAGAGACACAGGTTTGATCCCTGGGTCGGGAAGATCCTCTGGAGAAGGGAATGGCAACCCACTCTGGTAGTCTTGCCTAGAGAATCCCATGGGCAGAGGAACCTGGTGGACTACAGTCCATGAGGTCACAAAGAGTTGGACACAACTGAAGCAACTTAGCACACTCACACACAGGCTGTCATGAGCTATCCTAGGGTTTGTATCAGCAACTTATATGCTTTCACTTATTTCCAATTTTGCCAGTGAGACTAAATGCAGTTCAGTTCAGTAGCTCAGTCGTGTCTGACTCTTTGCGACCCCATGAATCACAGCATACCAGGCCTCCCTGTCCATCACCAACTCCCAGAGTTCACCCAAACTCATGTCCATCGAGTCAGTGATGCCATCCAGCCATCTCATCCTCTGTCGTCCCCTTCTCCTCCTGCCCCCAATCCCTCCCAGCATCAAAGTCTTTTCCAATGAGTCAACTCTTTGCATGAGGTAGCCAAAGTACTAGAGTTTCAGCTTCAGCATCAGTCCTTCCAAAGAAATCCCAGGGTTGATCTCGTTTAGGATGGACGGGTTGGATCTCCTTGCAGTCCAAGGGACTCTCAAAAGTCTTCTCCAACATCACAGTTCAAAAGCATCAGTTCTTTGGCACTCAGCCTTCTTCACAGTCCAACTCTCACATCCATACATGACCAGTGGAAAAACCACAGCCTTGACTAAACGGACCTTTGCTGGCAAAGTAATGTCTCTGCTTTTCAATATACTATCTAGGTTGGTCATAACTTTCTTTCCAAGGAGTGTTTTTTAATTTCATGGCTGCAGTCACCATCTGCAGTGATTTTGGAGCCCAAAAAAATAAAGTCTGACACTGTTTCCACTGTTTCTCCATCTATTTCCCATGAAGTGATGGGACCAGATGCCATGATCTTTGTTTTCTGAATGTTGAGCTTTAAGCCAACTTTTTCACTCTCCTCTTCTACTTTCATCAAGAGGCTTTTTAGTTCCTCTTCACTTTCTGCCATAAGAGTGGTGTCATCTGCATATGTGTGGTTATTGATATTTCTCCTGGCAATCTTGGATCCAGCTTGCGCTTCTTCCAGCCCAGTGTTTCTCATGATGTACTCTGCATAGAAGTTAAATAAGCAGGGTGACAATATACAGCCTTGACATACTCTTTTTCCTATTTGGAACCAGTCTGTTGTTCCATGTCCAGTTCTAACTGTTGCTTCCTGACCTGCATACAGGTTTCTCAAGAGGCAGGTCAGGTGGTCTGGTATTTCCATCTCTTTCAGAATTTTCCACAGTTTATTGTGATCCACACAGTCAAAGGCTTTGGCATAGTCAATAAAGCAGAAATAGATTTTTAATGGCAATATCTTATAAAACATTATAAGCGATTTTGCTGTCCTAAGTTACATTTTAAAAGTAAAATAGAAATTTATCCTGACATCTGTAATTTCTAAACTGTTAATATATCTCAGTGTTATGTGTGTTTCAACTACTTCTCAGAGTATATCATTTGCCTATTAATTTTGTTTATATCTTTTTTTGCATTACAGACTTTACTCTTTGATATATATCTGGTAAACTGTACCTGTATTTTTTTCCCCTAAGCTTTCAGGCTTAGCAAGCCCATACTCCATCCAAATTTCAGACAACGGTCATCTACAGCTTGCTTTCTTTCTTTTATTTTCTTAACTTACATGTTTTTAATCTAGATTGAAGAAATTTAGTTTATGATATGGTGTGAGGTTAGGACCTACACCCTCCCCACCCAAATAGTTTAACAAATTATTACAGAACTATTGATTAAGTAATCCATCCTTGGGGAACACAGATAGAATCTTAGACATGATTTTGATGAATTTAAAATAAAAATGGACTTTAAAAAAATGAATGCAGACTCTTTTACTTGCTAACATAATTAATATGCTTCTATATAGTGTTAAGCTACAAAATGGTTCATTTAATCGAGCTTATAGCTTTATACTTAATTCAAGTTTTAACTCTAGAACAATACGATTTTATCTCTTCCCTCCCTTCACATCATGGTGTTTGAAGTAAGTTACCCCAGAAGGTGGAACTGCTAAAACAGATTTAACAATTTGAAAATATTTACAGGATATTATAATGAGAATGGGATGCTTGATTAAGAATGATATCATGCAGAGTCGGAAGGTGGGAGACATTTTAAGAATAATATGTAAAGAGAGACAATAGCATGGATCTGAGATATGGAACAAATGCGAGATTTGCAGTCATATGAGCTGAGATCTCAGTCCTGACTCTGCCATTTATTAGCTAGTTGCATAGCTTAGGTCACACAGATTAAATAACTGAGCTTAATTTTTGTCATTGACTAAATGAGAATAACATCATTTATGTCCTCACAGCATGGCTGAGAAAAATGTCTGACAATGTAAAGAATGCATTGAAAACCAAAAAGAAATAAATACATTTTATTATATATAAAGTATCATGAATGTAAATTATTATGATCATAACAAACTTATTTATAGGTCAGAATTAGAACCCATCGTATGTGGATTTAAATTTTCCACCTGGCTTCATACAGAAAACAAACTGACTAGGCATTTTCTTGGGTCAGATAGTAATTTATAAGGATGCTAAAATCCTGCTTGATAAAGAGGAAAATAAAATAACTGAATATAACACGTTATTAAATGTATCATATCAGTACCCATTCCATTGAACTTATCAGCAGAAACTTCACTGGAAAATTAAATAGCTTTTCCAGCACCAGGAGGCAGCCAAGTAGAATGCAATCAAGGCCTTGTGATTTCAAATGATGGAGCGGGGAGAGCGCTGGCAGTGATCCGTATGCTGAAGTCCAGCCCACCGAGCTCACTCAGCTCACCTTTGACCGTCACGCTTGCTAACGAGCAACATGGGAGAGCATCCCCAGCTCCCCCTGATGTTGCTCATCTAAAGCTGCTCTCATGTATACTTCGAAAAGTTTCTAAACGTTGAACTAGATCAACTTTAAACACTATTGGTGGTATTAAAGGTGCTTGGTTTTGACTTCCCATCATTCTCATAAAACAAAAGTAGGCCCACAAAAAAACCTCGAAAACTTTTCCCAATCAGTACTAGCACAACATTCTAGAATCCACCATCTCCCTATTTTACCCTTGTGATGACCCATGCCACTATAACTAAAAATCTGTGTCCCTCAAAATATGGGTGGTTTAGAGACCAGTGCATTAAACTAACACAAAGAACAGGCTACAAACCACCATGAATGCACACAGTTTGGTTGAAAAACACAGCACACCACTGGCAGTTAAGCAAGTGACGAGAAACCCTGATTAAACTCAAAATCTGTTTTTTGCTACTTCTTTGTTATTTAAGATTGGTAAACCCATTTTTCCACTGCAGATATGAAACAGGTATTCTCCAACAGCACTGGGAGTTTGTGTCCTAAGCCAAAACACCCATGCACACAGCACTCAAGTAAACAAGCCAAGGAAAAGTGCTCAGAGTAGGCAGCCTTTACTGCCCATGTGGTGACAGTCTCCACCTCTGCTTTTATCCTAAGAACTCTGCCTTCATCATACCTGCCTAGTTAAGCACCTCTCAAGGGCCTTACTGTATAGCACCAGGCAACACACACTATCGCTAGCTTTAAAGGTTACCTTTTCTAAAAATAAATCCTACTCACTTTTTGCTTTCTTTTTCTTTTTGGCTAGGCAAAGGGCAGGATTTTTTACTTTGTTAGTTACTAACTTTTTTCTTCTTTGAGACTTTAGTTTTGTATTTGAGTCATTTGGGGTTGATAATTTTTCATAAACCCAATGATTTCCTTTGGGAATAGGTGGTTTTAAATATCATTTACAATTCGCTAACCATATTCCTGAGATATATCTGGAGATGTAGTGTCTAGCCATTACTTAGCATTGAAGGAAAGAAAGGAGGAAAGGAGAGAGGGTGGGAAGGAGAAAGGAATCTTGAAAACAGAAGAGAAAATTTGCAGAGGTCAATTTCCTTCGTGTCATTTCTCAGAGCCTTCTCTCTGGTTAATATGACCCATGGGACCATATCTTTCTTGTATTCTTCCAAATACTACTCGTGCTAGAGCTCTAGTCAAGACTAGTTATTGATTATTCTGGGTTCACATATGGCTTTTCGTTAGTCAGCCTTTCTCCTGACTTTCTTTTTTCAACAGCCAGAATGCTGTTTCCATTCATCTCTTGAACTTGCTTATACATCTAAATTATTCGCTCAGCTTTTCTCTTTCTATATCTACCTAATTTTAAATAATTGCACACTCCCTTCTTTTTCTCCAGCTACAGTAGCTGTCTTGACAACTCCTCTGGCTGTTGCTTACCTTTTTTCATTTCTTAGGTTTCCACTGGCACCCTGGCAGGCACATTCTCATAAATATCTATGGAATCCAAACAATGGTGGCAGTTTCAAAGCAAGCAACACAGAAATTCAAAATTTAACAATTATTTTGCACCAGTCTACAGACAGAAGGTTTTCCATGCTGCATGATGTGATATAAATGTGCTTCTATTACCATAAAAAGTTTTAAAATTATTTTTTAAAGCATGCACATACAAATGTAATTAAAATGCTCTGTAGCATTATCAATTCAAAGTAATTTAGACAACAATCTCTGTTGCTTTTACTGAGAAACTAACATCTGTCTGTTATTGCAGTTATGCAGAGTAAAGAACTCAATTAATTTCATTCCTGTGGCAGTTAAACTATGTACTCATTACTGAACAGTCTGAAGTTAAAATCAATTGAAACAGTAGAGCAAACGTCCACTAATTTTTCAACAAATTAGTTGCACTTCCCTTTCCTTCTCATCCCCAAAACTACTGGTTAAACAGGAAGAAGCAAGAGTAAAGCCATTTTCTTACCATCACAGCCATTTATATTGGATAGAGTCTACTGCTTGTGCTTCCTCCATTCCCCATCATATTATGTTCCTATCTACCCGTAACATTCTCCTGAACCCATTCTGTGGAAAGACTCCAATAAATATGCCATCACCAAACTTGAAGACTTGACATCCTTTTACTTTTCAACTTTGGAAAAGTTGATAATGCTGTTTTACTCCCTAATGCTCTTACATAAACAAACAAACAAACAAAAAAAATGCTTTCTCTCTTTGGCTCCTGAGATGTGGCATCAGTTTTATCTTTTCTCTTTCTTCACACTCTCTTGGCAAATTCTTTCCAACCCCCATTCTAAATGGAGGCATTATTCTCCAAGATTTTATCTATAAGCCCTTCCTTTTCTGCTCCAAACACTCTTCTTTGAATTCACCTATTATCTTTTTGACAAAAATTCCCAAGTATCTCTCCAGATAGAAACTTCTAACTGTATGCTTAAAATCACCCAGAGTATGCTAGCACCATTACAAATCCATCATAATTTTCATCCTGCTCTCTTCCTCTGGTAGATATCATTCCTAACTGCCCGGTTTCCCCAGAGTATCCCTTTTATTCAACTGACTTGGCTCAAAGCTTTCACTTATTGTCAGATTCTTTTCCTCCCTTGTCCCATATGTTGTCAATTTCCCAATTCTACTGCAGGGCCCTCAGGGCTGTTTCATTCCCACTGCTACAAACTAGCTAAGATACTTGGTCACATCTTTTGTATTCTAGGATGGTAATCTCCACTCTATGAATCCCAAGGTCATCATGTTACTTACTACTATACAAGTTACTCTTATATTGAATTGATATGGGAAAAAGAAAAAAATAAAATAAAATGTAGGTAGAGTGGAAACTCAGGATGAGGTCATTCCTGGTAAAAATCATTTAGCAATAAAACATCCCTTTCATTCCAGAAATAGGAATTGAGAAAGTAGGCCTCAGGTGGATAAGCAAGAGAACGTAGCTTTTCTTGGTCTATAGTCCATGATCATAAAATCCAGGATGATTATCCCAAATGAGTATCAAATGACATTTAAAACATGGATGGAGACCAAATTAAGGGTTTGAAATAAAGCCTTTCATTTTCCATAGGTCTCCACATGGAATGGGTCAGGCCTGGTGGGCCACATTAGCTAGAGGGGGGATTCAAATTCTACAGTTTGCAAACCAGATTTTTTTAGATTTCTTATACTTTCCCTGCTTCTCCCTTAGCAAAAGTCTTGATTAAAGTATCAAGGTTTCTTAGTTGTGTCAAAGAAAATGAAGCAGCCCCAACCCTGTCCCGTGTGGGTTTATCAAACAAAAAGCTTTTATGACCTTATAAAACATGCTGAAAATCAAGAAGTAGCACGGATTATGTAAAATAACTGATGCCACATTACTGACAACTTTTAGAGAAAAAGCAATTGAACAGTAAAAATAGAGAATATTTTTATTTCACAATGACTCTGGGCAAATTCTCTCCATGCCATTGTGAGAAAGGCATATGAGTGGGATAACAGTACAGTTGGATAGATTTTCATTTGGTTGAAAAATTGAATTCAAAGTCTATTAATTATTAGATTGATGTCAATCCAGTAGGAGGTTTCTGATAGTTAGTTCCAGGCATTTCTTCTCGTTCCTGTCTTTTTCAGCATATCAGTGACACAGAAGATGTTTGAAGGTATACTTGTTAAATTTGCAAATGACACAACATCTGAAGAGATCTAATAAGATAGATGACAGAATCAGGATTCAAAGTTTTTGTAAAAGGTAGTAATGCTGAACTGAAACTGAACAAAATTAACTTTAACAAGGATAAACTCAAATCTTACAGGTAGTTTGTTGTTTTTTTTAAATCAATCACATAGGTCCAGGATTTCGGATTATCTAACTTGATTGTGGTTTGTACTTTTTTTTTTTAAAGAAACAAGGATTTTAGTTGTCCACAGAGTCAACATGTGCCCACTGCAAGATGCAATGACTATAAAAGGTAAGTGTCTTGGTCTGTCATTGATAATCTAAGATGGGAACCTATACTCAACAGATTTGATTTTTAAACCTATAATATGTAAGACATCATTCAGTTGTATTCTGCAAAGATAATGGCTCTATTTGGAGTGTTAGGTTAAATAATGTATGACATTTTAGGAGGAGTTTTGATAACTTATAATAAATGAGAAGGGGAGCAACCAATATTCTGGAGAGGTCAGTGATCAAAGGACAGTTGAGGAAACTATATATACAGACTGTAGAAAGTACCTTGGGAAAAGTGAACAAAATGGAAAAGAACTGCAAATATTTCAATAGCTATCATGAGAAAGAGGTAAGTCTTACATTCTGTATTGTCCCTAAGGGCAGAACTGAGTGAGAGCTTACAGGGAGACAGATCACAATTCAGTACAAAGAATATATTTTTAATGGAAAAGGAGCCTACAGAAAGTAAGGCATTCCAGTCATTAGACATTTCTCTCTCAGGTGCATTAAGAAAAGTACTGCTGTGCTGGAAAAAGAAAACAAATTAGATGATCCTCTAAGGTCCCCTCAAACACACCAGATTTCATTATTTTATGAAACAAGGGTTACCCCAAACCATATGAGAATCACAACTTCAAAGTTTTCTACCATTTTTCAATCTGCTACTCATTCAGAGTATTACAGTTTGGATGCTATGCAAGCAGAATTCCCGACTGCCCTAACATTACTAAGATAATGTTTCGAGTTCATTTGCCAATCATAATGATTGGTCTCACTGAGCTATAAATGCTTTAACCCAATCTTCCACGTTCCAGAGGCATATTTGTAAAATAGCTAGCTGGATTTTGAATTTCAGTTTGTGATTGTGGAGTAGAGATTTTCTCATGTGAAGCTAAAGGAAGAAAACCTGCCTCATTAGACTATGAGCTAAACAGTTAAACTCTCAGCCTTTCTGCTTTGCAACCTTTCTCCTACTACTCTATGATATAAATTTATACATGTATTTATATATACATGGTATATGTACATCTGCATGCCTGTATGTGTATGTATAGGCAATATGCATGGGTGCACATGTGTTCAACCCTTTGCAACCCTTTGGATTGCAGCCTGCCAGGCTCCTCTGTCCATGGGATTCTCCAGGCAAGAATACTGGAATGGGGTGTCATGCCCTCCTTTTGGGGAATCTTCCCAACCCAGGGATCAAACCCAAGTTTCTTAGGTCTCCTGCATTGGCAGGCGGGTTCTTTCCAACTAGTGCCCCTGGGGAATGTATGTATGTCTAAATGACATGACACTGTAATGACAGAAAAAAGGTGAAGGGAAATAAAAGTGACAGCAAAGCCATATGAGATTAAAACACTGTTTGCAACCAAGATGAGCTCCTAGCAAGTTTTCCAATGAAAAACTGGAGGAAAGCCCTTGTTTGCCAATGGTGGGGAAAGGACAAGAAAAGAAGAAAGGAAAAGAGGAAAGTAAAGCTCATGGTCCTGGTGGCAGATAATTCAATCGAGAAATTATAATTGCATTCCATAAAAGTAAAATTTGTCCCAATGTAATATTTTGTCACAATAATCATCTGATTATTTGGCCATAATTAGAAATATTGGTCAAATAAAAATCAAAATGGGCAGTTTCACCTGGTATGGGGTTACAGTGCTACAGATCAAAAGAAGCTAGTCAGAAGTGAATTGGCATCATCAAATTACATTTTGCTGCTCATTAGTGTTTGAAGATTAGAGCATTCAGTTTCATCATCAAAGAACCCACAAAATACAAATACTGTCCATTTTCTTTCTCATTTTTTGTGGTTCATGCAGCACATATTTGTGTTAATGAGTACATGACTTTTTAAATGATAACTGTAAAACAAAATAGCACTATTTGCATTTCAGAGTAATCAGTAATATCCAGCTTGAATTTTGTCCAGAACTAAAATGGTGCTGAAGAGAATCTGTCTCATGCTGATCAGTTCAAAATCTGAAATTGTAGCTTTAAAAATCTGCTGCAAAATGATAAACATGCTTCTTCCATGTAACATTAAAATGTGTAATAGACCCAGTTTAATGCTATGAAAGCAAAAATAAGCAACGTTCACCTTTTGAAAAGACTGCAGTCTACACAAATTTGACTTTACTCCGTTATCACCCAAGACCTTCTTAACTCCTTCATCTGATCTCTGTCCTTTCCACTGTCCTGAAATTGTCCTGGCAGCATCTGAAATCTGACCAAGGTCAACAAATTCAACAACTTTTTCATTCTCAGCCCATCGATTTTTTCTCTTTATAATTTTAGACTGTCGATTAATCCCTGCTTCCTGGAATTTTCTCCAACAAAGACTTCCTAAACACTGCTTTCACATGATTCCCCCACCCAGCTGCTCTAACTTTTCCTTCTCTCTGTGTGTGTATTAAGTGGCTTCAGTCGTGTCTGACTCTTTGTGACCCTATGGACTGTAGCGTGCCCGTGGGGCTCCGCTGTCTATGAGATTCTCCAGGTAAGAATGCTGAAGTGATTTGCCATGCCCTCCTCCAGGGGATCTTCCCGACACAGGGATCGCACCTGTGTCTCTTAGGTCTCCTGCATTGACAGGCAGGTTCTTTACCGCCAGCAACACTTCTGGCAACTCTCATTTCCGTATTCAAATGAGATAGCCACCAAAGTTCTGTGCTGAGCCTTCTTCTTTTCTCTTCCCTAGGGACCTTTTTAAATTTCATAATTATAATGATTTATTTTGTAGGGATACCTGAAAAAAAGGTATATATATATATATTATACCCTGGCAAATGTTACAGCAGGCAGTTAGTTAGGTGTGAGCAGAGAAATGGGGCCAAGGCCCAAGTGGCAAGAAATCCTCATCTTGTAAACACTGGGGGTCCATCGGCAGTCAGAAGAAAGAAGGGACCTTCAGACTGACAGGAAACTACATGTCTTGGATGATCAGTTTCCCAGAGCAGGCAAATAAAAGTGGGGAAAAGTGGGAATCTCCTGCTTCCTAATGTAACCTTTTGCTCACTGTGCTTTCATTATGATAAAAAGAGCCTCACAGAAAAGAAGTACTCATCATACACCAATGCCCTGACAGTTCTGATCTAAGCAAAATGAGGAAAAAAAAAATCCCTCCTCCCCTCGGGAAAATGGAGCTGGGATGAATAGCTGGACTAGGACCCCCAAACTCCTCCTCGACCCCTGCTATGCTCCTCATAACCTGCTTGCAAAAGAGGCCCAGAGCAGAAGTCCCTCACCTGTCTGCCAGCTCTCTGAAAGCGCCTGTGTGTGTGTGTGTGTGTGTGTGTGTGTGTGAGTATGCACAGGCGCTGTGATCAGTCATGCATCACTCTCTCTTTTCTGATCCCACAGACAATAGCCTGCCAGGCTCCTCATTCATGGGACTTTCCAGGCAAGAATACTGGAGCAGGTTGCCATTTCCTACTCCAGAAGATCTTCTCGACCCGGGGGCCAAACCCACATCTCTTGAGTCTCCTGAACTGGTAGGGGCATTCTTTACCACTGTGCCACCTGAGAACCCACTGAAAGGTTGAAAGTGAAAGTGTTAGTCACTCAGTCTTGTCCAAGTCTCTGCAACCCCATGGACTACTGTAGTCCATCAGGCAACTCTGTCCATGGAATTCTCTAGGCAAGAATACTGAAGTGGGTAGTCTTCCCTTCTCCAGGGGATCTTCCCCACCCAGGAATTGAACCTGGGTCTCCCGCATTGCAGGAGGTTTATTTACCTACTGAGCCATCAGGGAACTTAATAAAAAGGATGTGATAAGTTCACATGTGGTAAGATCCTTTAAGAATCAAGTCCAACATTTGGGTGATGTTTGTCTGTCAACTTGACTTTGAGAATATAAAGGTTGCATTTGGGACAATGAATGCAGTGTTGCAGAGGCATGGTACATTGTTAGTCTTTTGCAGGAAACTTTCAGAGGCAGAGTAAATCTACCGGTGTGCTCCCAATTTAACCATCCTCAGCAAATGTATTGGATTCAAATGCCCTGTGTTCCATTTCAGTTGAGCCCTAGTGCTTAATTTCTTCCTGCTCACTGAGAGTGTATCCTTGCTTAAATAAACTTTCACTTCACTTTCTCAACCTCTGCACGTTTTTTCACAATGAAGAAAGAACCTTAAATTCACTGCAACACATATTCCATATGTACATCTCCTTATTAGGCAACTCTAGCTATATACTCAGTCTATACTTCAACTCAGAGAAGTTCAGAAACCATTTCTCCCCAGATAGAATCCTTCCTTTGAATTTATAACTTTTTCACTTACAAAAAAATTGGTATCCTTATTCAGCAAATTATTCAGGGTCACAATTGCCTTTGCATTTTTCCTGTTCACATAAAAAAAAATCAAGAACCATTGAGTTATTCTTGCAAATGTAGGCAGCATTAATTCCTGCTTTGAGTTCTTCTTGCTTGCGCGATTGCAAAATTCTAATAAGTAGTTCATCCTTCTTCAGTTTTCTCTCCTCCATTTTATTCATATCTGTCAGATCAATCTTCTCAAAACCACTTCTGTTAACATTCCTCTGCTACTTAAAATTCTTCAAGGGTTCCCATACTGCCTTATGAATAAAATCTAAATTCCTTAAAAATGGCATTCAAGGCTGTTATTGATAGGGTTTCAAATTTCCTCTTCAGCAGAACTTCTCTCAATATGATAAACATATCTTACACTTCTCCAGTACTCACTGTTTCTCAGATTTACTCTATACTTCCTTCCCCTTTTATCTTGGTATAATTTTCTTCCTTTTTTGTTCTTAAAAAAATTTGGCTAAGCTGCCTTGCATGTGGGATCTTAGTTCTCTGAAAGAAAGAAAGTGAAAGTGAAAGTCACTCTGTGGTGTCTGACTCTTTGTGACCCCATGTACTATACAGTCCGTAGAATTCTCTGGGCCAGAATACTGGAATGGGCAGCCATTCCCTTCTCCAGGGGATCTTCCCAACCCAGGGATCGAACCCAGGTCTTCCACATTGCAGGCAGATTCTTAACTGCGCTGCTAGGGAAGACCAAGAATACTGGAGTGGGTAGCCTATCCCTTATCCAGCAGATCTTCCCGACTCAGGAATCAACCTGGGGTCTCCTGCACTTCAGGCAGATTCTTTACCAACTGAGCTATCAGGGAAGGCTCATATTGTTCTCTGATGGGGGATAAAACCTGTGACCCTGCGTTGGAAGTGCAGAGTCTTAAGTACTGTTCCACTAGGGAAATCCCCATAATTTATTCTTTCTATCTTGACTTCCAGGCTCTTCTCTTCCCTATAAATTGTCTACCTCCCACAGGCTATACCAAGCTCTCAAACTACAGGAATCCCAACAAGGAATTCCACCACTTCTGTGAAGCCTTCCCTGGCACCTAGGCCAGCCAGAGGTTGCTTCTACCTTCTCTAAACTCCCAGAGTATTTTGTATCACATTTTAGGGTCCATTCTTACTGTTAAGGGTACTGAGAAATGACAGCAAATAGTGAGACGCAACGTAAGAGGTTAATGGATGACTCATGGCCTTAAAAGAGAATAAAATTTTCACAGTTCTGCAGATTACTACTTACTAACATACCATGATCTTTTTATAAAAGCAAAATGTATAGCACATCATTGGTAGCAATCTGTGCATTATGTAAAATGACCAGCTAGTTCAGTTCAGTCGCTCAGTCGTGTCTGACTCTTTGCAACCCCATGGTCTGCAGCATGCCAGGCTTCCCTGTCCACCACCAATTCTGGGAGTTTACTCAAGCTTACTCAAACTCATGGCCATTGAGTGAGTGATGCCATCCAACCATCTCATCCTCTGTCGTCCCCTTCTCCTCCTGCCTTCAACCTTTCCCAGCATCAGGGTCTTTTTTAATGAGCCAATTAGCTGCTTACTTACAAATCCTTTTACCTTGTAAAAGACTAACATTGTCACATGAATTAAAACTAGGATTGGGATGAGGACAGGGCAAGGAAGGCCTTTGCTAAAAGGACAAACTCAAAGCCTCGGATCACCACAAAATAAGTCTCGCATTCAATCAACACACATTTGACACACAGACACAGGCAAATCCCACCTCTACCACCAACACCATTTCACTAGGTGTTTGGTAGAGACTGGGCTAATTTAAAGCACAGAGCAGTAAAATACGTACAGAGGAATATCATCCTGTCAAAGGGTTGTTAAATTATTGTCCTGAAAAGCTTATCATCCTGTCAAAGGGTTGTTAAATTATTGTCCTGAAAAGCTATGGATATATTAGTCTTTACAAATTAATAATAATAACCACCAATACCAAAACAATCACATTTCCTTTCCATATATTAAAACATAATAATACCATCATATATTCTCTGTGCACCATTCTCAGAGAAAGCCCTAAACATATACAACTTTTAAATTAAATTTAATTGATAACTCTGCAGCACAGAGAAAAACCACTTTATGGGTAGAAAACTGGAACACAGAATGTTTATGTCATTGATCAAGGTAAGAAAAAGCATCAAGGTTTTCTTATTCCCAATCTAGTACTTTATTCAGTAGACTAGGAAGAAGAGCCAATTATCAGAGTGAGGTGTGTATAAGTTTTTTTTTTATTCTTTTAAGTAGACTTTTCAGAGGTTTCATAAAAGTGATGCAGAAAAAAGAAACCAACAGGAGATTCCAAAGGAAATGATTGATAGTTTGTTTTTTTTTTTTTTTTGGCAAAGTAGTGTTTCTGCTTTTATTTATTTTTTTTAATTTATTTTAATTGGAGGCTAATAACTTTCCAATATTGCAGTGGTTTTTGCCATACCTTCACATGAATCAGCCATGGGTGTACATGTGTTCCCCATCCTGAACCCCCCTCCCAACTCCCTCCCCATCCCATCCCTCTGGGTCATCTCAGTGCACCAGCCCTGAGCATCCTGTATCCTGCATCGAACCTGGACTGGCGATTCATTTCACATATGATATTATACATATTTCAATGCCATTCTCCCAAATCATCCCACCCTCTCCCTCTCCCAGAGAGTCCAAAAGTCTGTTCTATACATCTGTGTCTCTTTTGCTGTCTCGCATACAGGGTCATCATTACCATCTTTCTAAATTCCATATATATGTGTTAGTATACTGTATTGGTGTTTTTCTTTCTGGCTTACTTCACTCTGTATAATAGGCTCCAGTTTCATCCACCTCATTAGAAATGATTCAAATGCATTTTTTAAATAGCTGAGTAATATTCCATTGTGGATATGTACCATAGCTTTCTTATCCATTTGTTTGCCAATGGACATCTAGGTTGGTTCCATATCCTGGCTATTGTAAACATTGCTGCGATGAACATTGGGTTCCTGCGTCTCTTTCAATTCTGGTTTCCGCGGTATGTATGCCCAACAGTGGGATTGCTGGGTCATATGGGAGTTCTATTTCCAGTTTTTTAAGGAATCTCCTCACTGTTCTCCATAGTGGCTGTATTAGTTTGCATTCCCACCAACAGTGTAAGAGGGTTCCCTTTTCTCCACTCTTTTCAGCATTTATTGTTTGTAGACTTTTTGATAGAAGAAGGCAATGACATCCCACTCCAGTACTCTTGCCTGGAAAATCCCATGGATGGAGGAGCCTGGTAGGCTGCGGTCCATGGGGTTGCTAAGAGTCAGACACGACTGAGCAACTTCACTTTCAGTTTTCACTTTCATGCGTTGGAGAAGGAAATGGCAACCCACTCCAGAATTCTTGCCTGGAGAATCCCAGGGACAGGGGAGCCTGGTGGGCTGCCGTCTATGGGGTCGCACAGAGTCGGACACAACTGAAGCGACTTAGCAGTAGCAGCAGCAGCAGACTTTTTGATAGCAGCCATTCTGACCAGCCTGAGATGGTACCTCATTGTGGTTTTGATTTGCATTTCTCTGATAATGAGTGATGTCGAGCATCTTTTCTTGTGTTTGTTAGCCATCTGTATGTCTTTTGAGAAATGTCTGTTTAGTTCTTTGGCCCATTTTTTGATTGGGTGGCTTATTTTTCTGGAATTGAGCTGCAGGAGTTGCTTGTATAGTTTTATAGTTTCTGAAATGCAGTAATGAAGGAGAAAGGAAGATTTTATAGAGTAGAAGGATAAAAGAAAAGGAGGAAAACAGGAAACAGAAATGGGGCAAAATTGAAGACTTTCGTATCAGTGTTCTATTCTGAGCATGAATTCTGAAGTCAAGCAAATCAGTAAGTTTGGTGAGGAACCTGAAGCCAGCAAAGTTAAAGATACTCAAACATACAAAGTCAAGCCAGTTGGGAGAGAATATTACCAAGTGAACAGAACACTGGAATGCCATGAGGCCTAGGTTCTAATCCTACCCAAGCCACTTAATCGCTAGGTGATATTGACAAGATATTGAAACTCTAAGGCCTCAGGTTTCTCATTTGTAAAATAAGATTTTACAGAACATCTGAAGCCTGTTCCAGAACTAACAGCATAAGACACAGTATTTCAAAAGACGGTATCACACCCAGCTTTGCAAACTTTTCAAAGCCTATAAAGGTAGCTAGATTTGGCACTGCTCTTAATATCAAGGAACTGATGGAATCCAGAATCTAAATTCTAGATCATGAATCTGGTCCTATCACTTCATGGCAAACAGATGGGGAAAATGTGGAAACAGTGTCAGATTTCATTTTCTTGGGTTCTAAAATCAATACGGACAGGGCCTACAGCCACAAAATTAGTAGATGCTTGTTCCTTGGAAGAATAGTTATGTCAAACCTAGACAACGTTTTAAAAAGCTGAGATATCACTTTGCTGACAAAGGTCCAAAAAAAGTCAAAACTATGGTTTTCTGGTAGTCATGTATGGATGTGAGACCTGGACCATAAACAAGGCTGATCACTGAAGAACTGATGCTTTTGAACTGTGGTATTGGAGAAGATTCTTGAGAGTTCCCTGGACTGTAAGGAGATCAAACCAGTTTATTTCCTAAGAAAATCAGCCCTGAATACTCATTGGAAGGTCTGATGTTGAAGCTGAAGCTCCAGTACTTTGGCCACCTGATGTGAAGAACTGACTCATTGGAAAAGACCCTGATGCTGAGAAAGATTGAAAGTGGGAGGAGAAGGGGACGACAGAGGATGAGATGGTTGGATGCATCACCGACTCAATTGACATGAGTTTGAGCAAGCTTCTGGAGTTTTTCATGGACAGAGAAGCCTGGTGTGCTGCAGTCCATGGGGTCACAAACAGTCAGACATGATTTGGGAACGGAACAACAACAACAGAATCTAAATTCACTTGTATTCAACCAACCAAATTTAACACAATAATCATGACAAAGACATTCTAGAATATAATATATGTAAGATAAAGGAGGGTGGAAGAGAAAGACTAAAGATAAAGGAGGAGAAAGAATGAGAGAGAACTCTGAGAAAAGGAATTAAAAAAAAAAACAATAAAGAAGTTATCAAGGGTGTGTGTTACCTGAAACTAAGGCACTTGACTGCCATTCTTAAGAAACATGGGTTCTGAGTAAGAAAAGACCTTCTTTGTTGATGTTGAATGGTAGAAATAGCTAGAGAAAGAACCTCTCTTGTTTAGGGTCACTTTCTAACCCAGATCTTCACAATTGTACCCTGTCACTCCCTCAGTATTGGGACACAAAAAATTAATAAAGTCACATAACAATATACAGAAACTTGGAAGCACTCCACTTGGTGACATCTTCTGAAAACATCTGTGAAAGATAATGCCATCAATTGTTCTATAAAGTAGATGAATGAGTCACAAATAAATACCAAAGAGGATAAGTTGTCAGTTAATTTGTACAGTCATCATATACCTGGAAAATACCTGACTTTTCAAACATCGTTTGTCTGTAAAAATGTTTTTTGTTAAGCTGCCACTAAACTTTGTAGTCTTGCCAAATGCTTAAAATGAATTTATCAGAGCAAACAGCATCTGGCTAAATGAATCATAGGCAGTTGTCAACTATTTTGGTGAAAATCAACTGTAGAAATGACCAAAGCTGGGGAAAAGTTTAAAAAGGCAGTGATTCTAACTCAACCAGTAATTGCATACAAATAATCACCATGCAGGCCGACGTCAGTGTTACAAATAATACTGTTTGCCATTCAGGCCCCAGCATATAGCTGTTCTGACTGCCAGCAGAGTGAAGAAGGCAGTCAAGGTATTTCACTAACAGAGAATGAAATAATGCAGTCCCTTTGAAAAAAATTCAGTTATTTGTGAATTTCTTGAAAGTAGGGCTCAGAAGAGCTTTGTATATATATTTCCCCCCTTTTGTTTTCACTGGTCAAATCACACTTTAAATTTCCTATCATGCCAATCAGTATACAGCTATGGCACCACCTATTGTGACATTACTAAAATGCCGATAGCAAATGACAGCCTATTAAATAGTGGAAGAACAAGATTTTTTTGTTCAAGGAAATATAAATGATTCTTTTCTCCAATAGTACCTACTGAGACCATAATGATATAAAAGGTGGCAGTGAATTGTAAGTCTTAAACTTGTTAGAACTTGTTTTTAATCAAATGGAAATAGATTCATAATGCAATGTGTGCACATGACTATCTTGAGTAGCAGTAGGATTGTGGGTATTAACAACATTCTTTCATCCAAGTGGCCAAAAGCTGGGATCATGGGTTACCAGAATCTGGTTAGATATGCCCTTCAGAATATTCAAAAGAAATTATTTTCTTCACTCTCTCCTTCCTTTCCTCCTTTTCAGAAATGCATGCTAGCATAATAGTGTATTCTGACTGATGGAGTCTCCTCTAAGTCACTAGGAAGGAACGTCGCTCAGTCGTGTCCAACTCTTTACGACCCCATGGACTGTAGCCTACCAGGCTCCTCTGTCCATGGGATTTTTCTAGGCAAGAGGACTGGAGTGGGTTGTCATTTCCTTCTCCAGCGGATCTTCCTGACACAGGGATTGAACCTGGGTCTCCCACATTGTAGACAGATGCTTTACCGTCTGAGCCACCAGGGAAGTCCTCTAAGTCACTAGTCTCTAAAGAAAGCCAGGGAAGGGGGAAGCGGGGGTGGGGGGGGAGGCGCAGCGAGGGAGAAATAGCTCTAAAATGTTGCCTGTTCATGTCAGCTCAAACTGGTTCAGGTTCTTCACCTTAAAAAATGCTTTAAGAGGTTGTTCTAATTTGGAACTTAGAAGGCAGGATCAGTCAAAAATAATTAAAACAACACTGAAATCAATTATGTTTAGTTTATGTGCATTTTAAACAGATACCTACTCTTTGAAGCTTAACTCCAGGAATTGGGTTTCTAAAGATTCCCACTTTGGGTTAATTTATTATTTCAAATTTTATTATTGTCTAGGAAAACAGCAAGAGGAGAGTGAAAAAGTTGGCTAAAAGCTCAACATTCAGAAAACTAAGATCATGGCATCTGGTCCCATCACTTCATGGGAAATAGATGGGGAAACAGTGGAAACAGTGTCAGACTTTACTTTTTTGAGCTCCAAAATCACTGCAGATGGTGACTGTAGTCATGAAATTAAAAGACGCTTACTCCTTGGAAGAAAAGTTATGACCAACCTAGATAGCATATTCAAAAGCAGAGACATTGCTTTGCCAACAAAGGTCCATCTAGTCAAGGCTATAGTTTTACCAGGAGTCATGTATGGATGTGAGAGTTGGACTGTGAAGAAAGCTGAGCGCAGAAGAATTGATGCTTTTGAACTGTGGTGTTGGAGAAGACTCCTGAGAGTCCCTTGGACTGCAAGGAGATCCAACCAGTCCATTCTAAAGGAGATCAGTCCTGGGTGTTCGTTGGAAGGAATGATGCTAAAGCTGAAACTCCAGTACTTTGGCCACCTCATGCAAAAAGTTGACTCATTGGAAAAGACTCTGATGCTGGGAGGGGTTGGGGGCAGGAGGAAAAGGGGACAACAGAGGATGAGATGGCTGGATGGCATCATCACCTCAATGGACATGGGTTTGGATGAACTTTGGGAGTTGGTGATGGACAGAGAGGCCTGGCATGCTACGATTCATGGGGTCGCAAAGAGTCGGACATGACTGAGAGACTGAACTGAATAAATGCTTAATATATGCTGCTGCTGCTAAGTCGCTTCAGTTGTGTCTGACTCTGTGTGACCCCATAGACGGCAGCCCACCAGGCTCCCCTGTCCCTGGGATTCTCCAGGCAAGAACACTGGAGTGGGTTGCCATTTCCTTCTCCAATGCATGAAAGTGAAAAATGAAAGTGAAGTCACTCAGTTGTGTCCGACTCACTTAGCATTTGCAAATACTTAATCCAAAACTCTTATGGTTATCAAAAAGGTACATAAACATAAATCTAAAATGATAGAGATTTTCATAGGGAAAACATATACTTGTTGATTATCTACTGTATACATCATACATTCTAATAGTGTATCAGAGCAACTCAAGATCTCACACAGTTACAACTGTGTTCCAACATGAGGTCGTCTCTTGTGATACAGAAATAAAGTTAAATGGAAGAGACTATCCTTTTAGCTGTGGTATTCAGGGAGGCCTACTTGGAGGAGATGGCAATTTACCTGAACCTAAAATGATGGATGAACAGAGGAGCCTGGTAGGCTACAGTCCATGGGGTCGCAAAGAGTCGGACATGACTGAGCGACTTCACTTCACTTCAAAATGATGGATGCGATTTAGATTTTCAAAGAAATCTAGATGGAGAGAATATCATATAAACAAAAGGAAAAAAGTGCAATTGTGAACAGTGAATCGAAGTTAATTCAGTTCACCTGGAGTACACAGTCCGGAGTGAGAATTTTTAGGAGACATTCTAAACTAGAGGACTGCATCTTCAAACCACAATGGATTTCGATTGTTAAAGAGCAGTATGGTAAGTTCTATGCATATGTAATAAAAATAAAAAAGTCCCCATCAGGTATATCTGTTAAACTCTTTGTTTGAACTCCCTTCTCATCATCTAAAATAATAACTTAAAAAAAGCTTTATATTTACTGTGACTTTTCAAACAATGCATTCTTACTGGGAAATATAGGCTAGATAAAAAGGAAAAGAATATTTTCTCTTACTAATGCTTTAGTAAAAACAAAGTCTGAAAAAGAAGGTGGGAGATGCAGATGATTCTGTGAGCAGTGATAATACCCAAGTTATTTGGCATTTTGAAAATCTAACCTGAGAAACTACTCCTGACTGTCAACTGAGTTCCTAAGTAAAACTGACATCAGGTAAAACATCATCTCCACAGTCCCTTTTGCTGGAAATCACAACAGAAGCTTCAGAAAATAATTTTTTTTGAACTTTTATTTTATATTGGAGTATAGCCAATTACTATAGCTTCAGTTCAGTTCAGTCACTGAGTCGTGTCTGACTCTTTGCAACCCATGGATATGGACTGGAGCATGCCAGGCCTCCCTGTCCATCACCAACTCCCAGAGTTTACTCAAACTCATGTCCATTGAGTTGGTGATGCTATCCAACCATCTCATCCTCTGTCATCCGCTTCAGATGTACCATAAAGGGCTTTAGCCATATGTATACATGTATCCATTCTCCCTCAAACTCCCCTCCTACCCAGGCTGCCACATAACACTGAGCAGACTTCCCTGTGCTATACAGTAGGTCTTTGTTAGTTATCCATTTTAAATATAGCAGTGTGTATACGTCACATTCCTCAAGATAGTAAACAAACTACAAATCTACAGAGATCAAGTATCTCAAGGTGAAGAAAGAAAAAATAATCTTTGTATTCAGAAATTTGACTCCTCTCCAAATGAATTTAAAAATCTTTTTAAATTCTAGAAATCTATTTTAAACCATGTATTCCATAAGCCATCAGTATAACAGGAACAAAAGTTCCTCACCTACAACACAAGCATATATATATATATGTATACATATCTAAATGGGTTTGTGAACCCATGGACTGTTATCTGCCAGGCTTCTCTGTCCAAGGGGTTTTCCTGGCAAGAATACTGGAATGGGTTGCCATTTCTTCCTCCAGGGGATCTTCCTGACCCAGGGATCAAACCCAAGTCTCCTGCATCTCCTGACTGGCAGGCAGATTTGTCCCATCTGGGAAGCCCTCTAGACTGCATATAAAGTTTCTATTTTCACCTATAAGATATATGGTATAATAAAAGTTGTGTGACCTATAATTCAGTGAAAGTTAATTTCTGATTTAAAAACTGCGATAAATACAAATAACAGCTTTGGATTCCATCCACATCTCTTCTATGGATGGGACCACTTCCTGTCCTCTTCTTGCCTTCCTCTTCTTGCCTACAGTGTGCTGCTTGACCCATCTCCTATCCCCAGAAACCTTTCCAACTGTTTCTATGGGAGCAAGTCTTCTTATGTTCTCTCTCTGTATGACATGGTTTCCAAACTTACTATCATCAGAGTATTTCACTTTTGGACCTGTCCAAGTGAACTAATTGTTGAAACTGTTAAGAATATGTCAGTGAAATTCAGAGAACAAGATGGCAGAGGAGTAGGTGGACGTGGAGTACATCTCTCTCCATGGATACATCAGGAATACACCTTGAGACACAGAAGTGCATGCAGAACACCAACTGAGAGTGAAGGAGGAAACAGAACAGGCTCTGTCTTGAAAGCAGGACTCCATCTTGGGCTGGACTATGGACTTTGAGCTATGTGCCCAGTACCTAAGGAAATGACATACCAACTGGAAAACCAGGCCCCTGGAAGGAAGAGCCCCGGGGCTCTCCATTGCCTAAAACAATACCCTAATTATCTGTGTAACTGAATAGAATCATACATGCTATTATGCTCACTGGGGTATGACCACAGGCCTATTGATAATTGTCCACTGTTAACATAGGCTTAAGGCATATGAATCACGGGTTAAGTTTGCTTGTTTCTTTCTTTTTCCTTTGTTCAGACTAGTTTAAGGGAACCTTATACACTTAGGGTGTATAAGGTTTTCACAAAAACTGGTCAGGGTCCTTGGCTAAGAGGAGACTCTGCCTTGGGCCCTCCTTGTAATAAACCGCACGCCACTATCTGCATTGTTTTTCTGAGTGAGTTTGTTTCCTGGAACACGTGACTACAACAAGAGCAGACAGGCGTACCTAACCAGTGGAAAAGAATATATAGAACCATGCTAAACTCGGTAGGACGAAGGAACTAGGAGGAAAAACAGGAGTGTTAGCAGGACCGGACCTGCCCTTGGCAGATGGGAGAACTGAAGCAGGGCTCCGATCCCCACATCAGGGCAGTTGTCTGAGTCAGAGGAGAAACACTTAAGGCTGAGAGTGAAACCACTGATCAGTGGCAGCCCAAATGGAATAAGAATCAGACAGTCCTTGCCTCAGCCGTACATACCCGGACAGGAACATCGGTCCCCTGGAAGGCGCAACAGCTGGGAGCTGGAGTTTAGGGATTGTGGAGCAATCCCAGGACAAGGGCTGATGTTGATGGCAGAGAGACTGATTGAGGGGATGTGAGGGAGGAGATTGTAGTGGGAAATACCAGTGGAGGAAAGCCAGGCAACCATGGAAGCAAGGTGATACTGCCGAGTCACACATAAGGGGTGGAGCCATCACCATAGCCTCTCTCTCCCCAGGTGCCAGCATCAGCAGCTGAACAATAGAGAGCCTGGCCCATCAAACGCCTGACTAACTGAACTACACAGTAGGACCCCACCCAGGGTGCCCCTTTAAGTGCCTGACACACCGAAAAACAGAGAAAGACTCCAGGCAAGGGAACCCTCTAAGTGCCTGATTGGGTGGAAGTACAGAGAAAGACTGGCCGAAGAGGCCTTCTGATCGCCAGCTACAAGAGGCTCGAAAACAGACTCTGATATGGTGATGACTACTGTGGCGGAGCCAGTCCATATCCCTGTACATTTGGGGCCGCCAAGGTCCCCGCAAGCCAAGCACCAGTTCTGGGAGCTGTGGATATTGGAGGCAAGAACACACAGGTGTAGGACCAGACGAAAATCTGAGCTGCCCCCACAGCAGGCCCAGAGAGCAGCGTAGTGTTGGAGGGCATTCTACGGAGGTAAGGTGGACTGTGACTCTCAGGGAGGGAAAGTGACTCAAGAAAAACGTTTAATGTTCTTATATTTTGACATGTTCTATAGATTCTTTTGGATTATTTCCACCCCCCGCCTTTTTTCTCCCCCTCTGTTGTAGTTGCCCATTTTATTTGCACTATGAAATCCAATTAAGCTTTTGAGTATTTTTTTTCTCAGTCACATTTTTTTATTGTTGTTATAAACCCCTGCCTCTTTGTTGGGCTTTTGTAGTTCTGTGGAGTTTTCCTTTTTTTTTTTTTTTTTCCTTTTCTCTTTTTTTAAAATTTCAACTTTAAAATTTTTAAACCTATTATTATGTTTTCTATATTTCTGTTGGTTTTTCCTACTGTTCTTTTCCCCTTGCAATTAATCTTTAACATATATAAATCTTATTTATCTACCTCTATTTAACTTTGTGTATTGATTCTTTCTTTCTTTTCTTTCTCTCCTTTCTTCTCAACATATCTGTCAGTTTTATTTTCATTGCTTTATTCCCCAATTGGCACCTTGCTTTAGTGTGGTTTTCCACTTTGTGCTTTAGTTACTTATGTTTTGGTTCAGTTCAGTTCAGTTCAGTCGCTCAGTTGTGTCTGACTCTTCATGACACCATGAAACGCAGCACGCCAGGCCTCCCTGTCCATCACAAACTCCCGGAGTCCATCCAATCCCATGTCCATCGAGTCAGTGATGCCACCCAACCATCTCATCCTCTGTCGTCCCCTTCTCCTCCTGCCCTCAATCTTTCCCAGCATCAGGGTTTTTTCCAATGAGTCAGCTCTTTGCATCAGGTGGCCAAAGTATTGAAGTTTCAGCTTTAGCATCATTCCTTCCAAAGAAATCCCAGGGCTGATCTCCTTTAGAATGGACTGGTTGGATCTCCTTACAGTCCAAGGGACTCTCAAGAGTCTTCTCCAACACCACAGTTCAAAAGCATCAATTCTTCTGCACTCAGCTTTCTTTATAGTCCAACTCTCACATCCATACATGACCACTGGAAAAACCATAGCCTTGACTAGATGGACCTTTTTTGGCAAAGTCATGTCTCTACTTTTTAATATGCCATCTAGGTTGGTCATAACTTTCCTTCCAAGGAGTAAGCATCTTTTAATTTCATGGCTGCAATCACCATCTGCAGTGATTTTGGAGCCCATAAAAACAAAGTCAGCCACTGTGTCTACTGTTTCCCCATCTATTTGCTATGAAGTGATGGGACTGGATTCCATGATCTTAGTTTTCTGAATGTTGAGCTTTAAATGACTATTTTTCACTCTCCTCTTTCACTTTCATCAAGAGTCTTTTTAGTTTCTCTTCACTTCTGCCATAAAGTGGTGTCATCTGCATATCTGAGGTTATTGATATTTCTCCCGGCAATCTTGATTCCAGCTTGTGTTTCATCCAGCCCAGCGTTTCTCATGATGTACTCTCCATATAAGTTAAATAAGCAGGGTGACAATATACAGCCTTGACGTACTCCTTTTCCTATTTGGAACCAGTCTGTTGTTCCATGTCCAGTTCTAACTATTGCTTCCTGAGCTGCACACAGATTTCTCAGGATGCAGGTCAGGCGGTTTGGTATTCCCATCTCTTTCAGAATCTTCCACAGTTTGTTGTGATCCACCCAGTCAAAGGCTAATTAATTAATGTTCCCATTAAAATACACAGTATGTCAAGGTTTATATTGCTTTCTTGGTTTACCTTAAATTTGCAAACAAAAATGTTATATCTTTTTCAACTATGTATTTTATTTTACCCTCAGGGGTCTTACAATGAAAAGAACAAGGGATATAGAAGTAGCTAAAATTTTAACTATTTAGAACATTCAATAAAACTACCTGCTCTTTCTTGTCTTCCATGTTTACACATACTAAGGATAAAGATATCAAATCAAAAATACAATCTTGAAAATTTTGTGATCAACACTTAAATATGGAATAATGATTATTCCATCAAAGTTTAGAGATGCAATTCAAAATAAGATGAGCCTAAGTAATCATGTTTTTAGAGTTATTTGTAAAAGACTACAAGATGCAAAAAAGTAAAAGAACATGTAAAGATAATAAAATTAATGACATAATATTAATACATTATTTCAGAGTGCTTTATGTTTAATAAGTGAATTTTGACCTTCATTTTTAAAATGGGACTGTGAAAGTGAGTGAAGTCGCTCAGTCGTGTCTGACTCTTTGCGAACCCATGGACTGTAGACTATCAGGCTCCTCCGTCCATGGGATTTTCCAGGCAAGAGTGCTGGAGTGGATTGCCATTTCCTTCTCCAGGGGAATCTGCCCGACCCAGGGATCGAGCCCGGGTCTCCCGCATTGCAGGCAGATGCTTTACTGTCTGAGCCACCAGGGAAGCTGAGCAAACATAAAATACCTGATCAAAATCACCTGGAAAGCTTGAATAATAAATCAGTTTATATATAACACTTTTCTCTTACTTCATGTCCATATAGAATACCTAGTTAATATCATAATCACCTGAGGGATAAATATGACCATCTCTATTTTTCAAATTAAGAAATATTATTGTACAACGAGGAAACAGGAACTGAGAAGTTAAATGGCAAAACTGATTCACTGAGTAGATAGTAACAAAGTTGAAACTAAAAAATATGTACGTTATGATTCTTGTCCTTGGCCATAGTATTTCCAGCATGTGTTTCTTTCAGATATGACTGTACCAGAATTATTTGCCACAGATTATTATTAATATCTCCTGTTAGGAGTCAGAGATTTTTCCCTCTCTTAGTGCATCTGCTAGTAAAAATGCCAGCTCCATGCCGATTGTTTAACATGGAAATACTCTAAAGGAGTTTGGATCATATAAAATTAGAATAAGAAAATCTTATGTTTGCTATTTACTATAATTTACCGCATTAACTTGCAGAATCCAAACTCTAGAAAAAGACCCAGTTCAGTTCAAGAAATCACACCAGCTGTGTAGTCCATATGACTTGGTCCCTGTGTTCAAGCCATTTTGAAATAATGTAAAAAGTGGAAAATTGAGGCAACTTATTAGGTAGATCTGACATTGTTCTTTACTCTTCCCAAATCCCCAGCCCTCACATTCCTAAACCAGATTAATCCTTACTGATGAACCCATCAGAAGAACGGGTGGTGGTAAAAACTGCAATGACAGTAACCACCTTGCTTACCAGATTCTACCACTTTCCCCTAGAGGCACAAGGGAATCTCCAATCAGGACAGGAGCTGCCTCTTCCTATGACTCTGTTGTGGCTACAGAGAACTGGCTTTTTCTTCATTTCTTTCATTATTCTCTCTTCTCTTATTCTCCCTCTCTATCTTGACATTACTACTTAACATCAATCCTTGAACCTCTTACATCAAATATGTCCCTGTATTTCACTTCCGGAGTCAATCACATTATAATATTTGCTTTATGAATATTCACTTTTCAACTAGCAAGCTTGAATCCACAATGAGATTAAAATGAGCAATATTCCCACATGTCCTCTTTCTTGACATTGAAGCAAAGACACAATGATAACAATGACAGCAACGACAGGATCTTGGTGAAAATTATAACTCAGGATGTGCTCAGGACACATTAAGATTCAATGATATACTAGACAGCATAATACTGACAACAGCTTTGGAAAAGATCACCCTGAATGTTTACATGGTATAAAACATGCTTGATTTTTTTTTCTTTTTAATATTAGAGCCTATCCATTCACTCTCAGACTAAAAGACACTTTGATAAAATCCTTAAGTGACATACAACTTGCAGAAAAACAGTAATTATTTACAATACCATCAGATCAACTCTGAAAGCAGTTATTTACACAATGCATGCGATCATTAAGCACAGGTAAAAACATGAGGACCTTTTGAATTAACATATAATATCTTTCTCACTTTTCATCACTCATTACACATTTTAAAAATACAAATGCCTACATCCATGGCGCACACAGGTGACCTGTTGAATGCATTTTCACAAACTGAAAAGACCCATGTCACCAGGATCCAGATCAAGAAACAGAATGTGACCAGCACCCCAGAGGCCCTCACGTGTTCCCTTCCAGACAATAACCCACCCCCAAAATAACAATTTACAATGATTTCTAACACCATAGATTAGTTTTGCCTTAAATAGCTACTTTAAAAAAATTTTTGAATATGTGACTAATGTGTAAAGTTGAATTGAACTTCTGCGGATATATTTTAGTTATTTTAAGTACCCAGAAAGTTTCACTGGGGTTAAATAAAGATAGCTAAGATCAGGTGGAGGTTTCAAAATCACTCACTGAGCTGAATTTACTATGCCAATAGGGTGTTAGCATCTCCCCTGAAAAAGCAGACTTATGATAACATACATTATCACAGAAAGCATTACACCAGGATACAGCCATTATGCAAAAGAGTTTAGGATACTGTAATGCAAAGAGTATAGGATCAAGGACCAAACTAAGAAGAGGGGAAGTGAGAGACCCCTGAAAGCCAAAACAATTGCAGAAGTCTTCATACCTTATGTTCACAAGGGCTGAGAGAAGAGGGGGGACTTTCTGTTAGGAAAAATAGGGTTCCCAGGAGGCGCTAGTGGTAAAGAACCTGCCTGCCAGTGCAGGAGACCTAAGAGACATGGGTTCGATCCCTGGCTCAGGAAGATCCCCTGGAGCAGGGCACGGCAACCCCCTCCAGTATTCTTGCCTGGAGAATCCCATGGACAGAGGAGCCTGGAGGGCTTCAGTCCATGGGGAAGCACAGAGCTGGACATGACTGAAGTGACTGAGCATGCAAGTACGCAGGTGCTGAGACAGGCTGGGCAAGAATGTGGGTTTGAGACAGATGAGCTATGCATACAATTCTCCAGCAGGGATTCTGGGTTCCAGAAGCTACAGTACCCTGACAAATGCCTGTAGGTCTATAAAAAAAAAAAAAAAACGTTGACTTATATTGAAGCATTTAACTAAAGTCCAAATGACCATGGTCTCTGCTTCCTTTCACTGTTCCCTGAAGGTAATCTTTTTAACATAGTTTTCTCTAGAAATGACAATGAATTAGATGGTTTACATGTTATGAATTCAACACACTGGTTGGTAATGATTAGATTACTGATCAGCAAGAAAACATGACTTTCTGTCCTAAGTCCTTTTGACATTTCAGGTTGAAAATATATTTTCTATGCATGTGCTGGACTACGAATAATTTGAATTCTTTTAAAGAAATTCACTTTGTTTAAGAGAAATTGGGGTGACTTGGTGATAGTAAAGAAGAAAGAAGTATATCAAAGAGGAAAATGTATGAATCAGATTCCTTAAAACTTAAAATTTAATATTCTTATAAATTTTTACAAGATATTTATGCTGTCAATATGACAGAAGACAATTCACTCAGTAAAATTATTTGAAATAGTGTGGGAAAAGTCCAAATAAAGCTGAACAATTTAACTTTTTAATTAAACTGATGTAGCAGCAGTAGACTCAATTTTACTCAGACTATTAACATCTAAGTCAAGTCAATCCTGTTGACATTTTGTAACATTGGTTTATCATCATTCTGTGCTTCTAAGATCAGAGCAAAACTCAAAGTTTAAATCTGTTAGGAAATCCTATGGGTTCATACATCTTGGGTCCATTGTACCTTGAATGAATTAAACACAGTGGGGTTTTATTCCATAACTCAAAAGATTTTTCAATAAAATATCTAGTAGACACTATGAAAGTAATTTTTTTCAACCATTAGAATAAAAGAAGTTTCAGCAGTTAGTTAGATATTACATTAAGACAGTTGGCTGCCACTAGTTACTATGAGACTTTTAATCCTTCAGTTCAGTTCAGTTCAGTTCAGTCGCTCAGTCGTGTCTGACTCTTTGTGAGCCCATGAATCGCAGCACGCCAGGCCTCCCTGTCCATCACCAACTCCCGAATTCACTCAAATTCATGCCCATAGAGTCAGTGATGCCATCTAGCCATCTCATCCTCGGTCGTCCCCTTCTCCTCCTGCCCCCAGTCCCTCCCAACATCAGAGTCTTTTCCAATGAGTCAACTCTTCGCATGAGGTAGCCAAAGTATTGGAGTTTGAGCTTCAGCATCATTGCTTCCAAAGAACACCCAGGACTGATCTCCTTTAGAATGGACTGGTTGGATCTCCTTGCAGTCCAAAGGACCCTCAAGAGTCTTCTCCAACACCACAGTTCAAAAGCATCAATTCTTCGGTGCTCAGCCTTCTTCACAGTCCAACTCTCACATCCATACATGACTACTGGAAAAACCATAGCCTTGACTAGACGGACCTTAGTCGGCAAAGTAATGTCTCTGCTTTTGAATATGCCATCTAGGTTGGTCATAACTTTTCTTCCAAGGAGTAAGCGTCTTTTAATTTCATGGCTGCAATCACCATCTGCAGTGATTTTGGAGCCCCCCAAAATAAAGTCTGACACTGTTTCCACTGTTTCCCCATCTATTTCCCATGAAGTGATGGAACCAGATGCCATGATCTTTGTTTTCTGAATGTTGAGCTTTAAGCCCACTTTTTCACTCTCCTCTTTCACTTTCATCAAGAGGCTTTTTAGTTCCTCTTCACTTTCTGCCATAGGGTGGTGTCATCTGCATATCTGAGGTTATTGATATTTCTCTCACCAATCTTGATTCCACCTTGTGTTTCTTCCAGTCCAGCGTTTCGCATGATGTACTTGGCATAGAAGTTAAATAAGCAGGGTGACAATATACAGCCTTGACGTACTCCTTTTCCTATTTGGAACCAGTCTGTTGTTCTGTGTCCAGTTCTAACTGTTGCTTCCTGACCTGCATATAGGTTTCTCAAGAGGCAGGTCAGGTGGTCTGGTATTCCATCTCTTTCAGAATTTTCCACAGTTTATTGTAATCCATACAGTCAAAGGCTTTGGCATAGTCAATTAAGCAGAAATAGATGTTAATCCTCACTGTTCACCATAACCCTTTACAGTTTGGTGGCCACCATAAGTTTAGATCTTCTCCATTAAGAGGTTGATCGTTTTCAAGTTTAACTTTCTCCTTGAAAAAAAGTAAAACATGGACCAGGAAATACTGTTAAGCCCTGGTGTTCTCTTTATTTCCACTTATTTTGTTTCTCCTCTTGTATTTACAGTAAACAGTAATTTTCAGGTTGCTATTCTCAACTTGCCAACTCCCCAAAATGGCATGTTTCGAAATGTATGTGTACGAAAAGGAGACACAAAGATTCAATGTAATAAATTTATTGAACATTTACTTCTATCTGAGCATATATACTTCTCTCCGAGTTGCTATGCTAGCACTGAGTCTGTTGGGATAAATGGGGCATATTCCTTGCCACTTATGAATTCAACCTAGGAGGTACAGAGAGAAGAATACAATGAAATTAAAAAATGCAAATGTGGTAGGTGTTGTATTACTAATAAGGCTAAAGTGCTGTTGTAACGCAGAGAAAGGAAAGGGTAATTCTGTCAAAATGGGGCTGGAGAAATTGGACCATGATACAGATGAAGTGGCATTTACACTCCAGTAAATTTTTATTTGGTCAGTGTTGATTTTCCGCATGTTTTCCAATGTGTAAATATGAATCTCTGTTGTATATTTTAGACCACAAAAGAATTAAAGTGCAACTGACATGTATGTGATAAAACAATGGACAAAAGTTCTGCAAACTTTCATTGACTGTGTGATTGTGGGCAATTCCTTCATCAGTCTAGGCCTCAGTTTGTTCAACTGAAAAATGATGAATTTGGACTAAATGGCATCTTGGGTTTCTTTTAGCAGGGACTAGATTAAATGTCAACTTTTGTCAGCTCTGGAGTTTCAAAAAAGCTTTTTTTTTTCCTCCCTCACCCCCCAACTTTTTAAACTCTGCTATGACTTTACTTTTTTCTTTTTCTTCATTTGATAGATTTTTCCCCTATAGTATTTCCTGTAATCTAAACTTTCATCATTACTAATCTCGTGAAGAATTCAGAATGGATAAACAGCTAATCGGAGTCACTAAACTGACACGGAAAGAGGGCAGACAGCAAAAGGTCATTAAAATCTATAATAGTGGATTTAAATCATAGGAGACTAACACTGCTTAGAGAAAACTTAACCCGCTTTTTTCTTATAGGATGGCACCAATTTAACTGAAAGGAAACCCATTTCAGATTTACATAAAAACTTAGGATTAATAATGCCTTCAAATATATTAATATTATTTTCCCTTTTTGAATGGAATAGTTTTAATTAAGTTTTGCTAATCCTTTTGGTTTAATCCCTGGAGCTGACTTATAAAACACTAAGGTTTTGAATCAAACTGTAAAAATCATCAAAGCTGAAAGTTATAGTGATAGCCACGGGCAGAGGGGGCTGGGGGCAAACAATACAGGATTTATCAACTAGGTCTAGCAAACTAGCAATGCTTTAGACAATATAGATCTATAGGTCTATTAGATATAATTATATATATATATATAATCTTTAAAATTAGTCATTGGGGAAAAGGTAATGGTGATTTATCAAATATATTTTCAGCATTTTACAGGCATTAGATTTTCTATAGCAACAGCTTTTATTTTTCTTTCTAAAGACTCATTGGTATGTCAAACATGAAGGAGAGGATCTGGAGATTTATCATTTAACCTAGAAGAAAATGACCACAGAAATATTATTTTATTAATCCCCCTGGTAATATAATTACAATGTACTATTTGATTCTGAACTTCATAAGAGTGATGAGATGATCTGTTTAGAAGGCACTCTCAGCCCTCACTCTGCCTGCTTGCCTCCACCCTGCCTGCAATAATAACTAAATAGATAAATAAGTAAAACCAAAGCAAAACAAAACCACTTTCCAATTCTTTAGGCAATGCTTCATAAACTTTTCCCAACCAAGTGCCCCTAATGAAAGAGAAGATTGAACATGCTCCCCTAGGGATCTGCAGTAAGTGTGACATTTCTTTGAAGTCATCTGTTTTATTTTAAAAATTCATGTGAATTTTGCATTCCACTCCATAACATATATCTGTTTTATGAAAAATGATGTGCTTTCCCCCTATATCTTTGCATTACAGAGCTCTAGGAAAATATGCTAAGTACATACCATCACCTTTCATAGTTCAAGATGCACATAAATTTTAGAAGGTTAGCTTTACATGGAAACAAGGCAGTTATAAGATACATTTTTTCCATGGATCCCACATATTTCCTACTTTTAGTTTTCTTTTCACTTCAAGGTAATTTTTTCCCTCTGTCAGTTACTTTGAGGTATATACCTCAAGTAATGAGCTGAAATACATCTATTTGTTATTCCAGACAGAAGAGATACTTATTCTATTAAAATAGGTACTTAGGTTCTAACAATCAAAAAATCTACAAGGGGGAGGAATACATACATACACTAGTATATATACAAAACATAAACAACAAGGGTTTATATCATAAGGACTATATTCAATATCTTATAACATATAATGGAAAGTAATCTGAAAAAATATACACATATATATAATTGAATCACTTTGCTGTATACCTGCCACTAACACAATATTGCTAATCAAGTATACTTCAAGAAAAAAATGCAAAACAGAGGATTTTCAAAGGTGTAGGAAGAAAACAAAACACAAAAGATAGATATTAGTAGTCATACAATCGTTCTTTAAATATGAAAAATATAAAAATAATATAAAAATCATTAACTAGTTTCAACTTTCCTGTACCACTCCAGTTTAGAAAGAAAGGTACTTTTTTCTTTGTATAAGCAGTAATTTCACAAGGAGATAGTCCGTAATTACAGAAAATAATTACTATATAGTGTTGATCTATTTTTATTTTTGCTGGTTGGCTGTGAATACAGATATGCTAGCTACATCCACAGTATTGGAGGTGACAGAATATGATTCAAACAGGACTGAAATCTATATTAAGCAAACAAACATGCTAAACTTAAGCACCAAGGGAAAGTATTTAACTACAAAGAAGAAATTGGCTTAACCTTTCACACCACGTTCTGTTTTTTTCTTGCAGTCTAATTTCACAAGTATTTTCTCATAAGGGCTCAATAGTAACACATTTTAAAAAAATAAGGAAAGGTATCCCGAACAGCGATTTGACAAACGTCAGGTGTCTTAGAGGACAGGGCACTTGAGATTCTCAGGCACAGGATGTAGCGTGATACACAGAGATAGGATTGTTAGAAAGGAATAAAAATGGCTCAAGTGAAAGTATGTCTGGGCACACTGAAAGAAAACCAGAAGGAAATGAAAGGGGGATGCAAGTGAGTGGAATATATGTAAGAACGTCTTGAGTTGAGAACTCTGAGTCTCAATTTTATAGGGAAAGAAAAAGAACTAGTCACAATAACTTGAGAGGGGATTGCTGAAGCCCAACAGTAAGAAAGGAAGATCTTTTGCAACAGTGTTTTGAATATAATGACATTCATTTCATGAACACACAAAAGCAGAAATAAGCAAATATATCAGAGAGGTTTTGCTCTTAAAATGGATAGGAAGAGAGAAGTTGGTGAGATTGTAAAAGAAAACTATGTAAAAGATTTGCCAAAAGCCCAGAACAGAGTATAATACATACTTGGCTGAGAATGGAAGGATTACAAGTAGCCTTATAATTACTCTCCACTAACAAGACAATAGTAACAACTATAATATTCATTAAATTAAAGGAGTTAAAGAAATCCCATTAATTTCATTAAAGAAAAACATTGGGGATGTGATCAACAATAGCAGAACGGCAGAGATGACCACTGGCCACCGAACAATATTATACATATGACATTCTGGGTTTTACAGACACACTTGTTTTCTACTTTGAAGGACACTAACCAGTGTATATGGTTTGTAGTAAACTCAGGAAGCATATGCTTTTCAGTCTTTACTGAAAGTTCTCAGAGTTATAGAGAAGTGGAATTGTGTTGCTCTGCTCAGTCGTATCCGACTCTTCGCAACCCTATGGACTGTAGCCCTCCAGGCTCCTCTGTCCACGGAATTTTCCAGGAAAGAATACTGGAGTGGGTTGCCATTTCATTCTCCAGAGAAGTGGAATTATCATAGTGCAATTTCAAATAAAAGCTTTATTGCTTACTTTTCTGATCCAAGAGGAAAAATGTACTCCACATCTATTGTTTCACATTCAAAAAAATGTTTCCTTGATCCTTCCTTTCATTCACTTTTCAACTTCTGGCAAAAATAAATACTCACTAACCAACAAAGCTAATCAGCTCAAATTAAAGTCTGGAGACATTTCTCTTCTTCCTCAGTGACGTTTTCACCTATCCTAACACATTCCACGACTGTGCCTTGCTGATACTGTTGACTGTCTGGACGGCATACTCCTTTTCCATGTCTGTAAAAATCCTAATTTTCATACTTCACCTTTTTGGCCTCTTTCACTTAACTATCCAGTCAAAAGTATTTTCCCTCTCATCTAAACTACAGTCTATTTTCTTCTAGCACTTCTCATATTCATCTCTGTTTTATATAGGATTTGTATACACGTCTTTAGTCTAGATTTTAGATGCATCCTAGGAAGAACTATCCCACAATTATTTTGATATTACCAACAGCCCCACTGTATGGTTCTTTTGCAAACAATATAGACTTAAGTGTTTATGAAATGAAGGAACAAACTTATTATCTGATCAGAGACACAAAAGCTTCAATAACCTAGAATTGCTAAAAAAAAAAAAACTCAGTTAAAAGCAGGTTATTAAAATATACTATGTTGTCAACTACAAACTAAGGAAAACTATTTTCCTGCTTTTCTTAGGTCAGTAACCAAACAAAAAATATGATTAATGCTTATAGATTACCATTTAAAGTATAATATTTAGGCAGGATGTAGTTTCAAATCAGTTATGAATCAATTACCTTTGCTTGCACTTTCTACATGCTCCAGTTCATCAGTAAATTTCAGGATATCCCGGTAATTTTCCTCACAAATTTCAGCAAGAAAATGCAAGAGGGTGGTCTTTTGATCTGCTGATTTAGTATCTCGGATCTGAAATGGAACAATGATAACTATTTTTAGTATTTTTCAGCAATATAAATATAGACTTTTACTTAAAGAAGTGAAATGAATGAATGAACTCAATTCATTATAATTAATATAACTTTAAAAAAAATGTCTAGGGTAGTTTCTACTGGGCTCTAGTAACAATGCGCTGGGTTTTAAAATGAACTCATTTTTAAAGAGAGAAAAGTGACCCAAAATGTAAATAATAATAATAATAATAATAATAAACTTTCATCTGCATTTCTTAAAATGTCTAAATCATGATGGCAAAGTGAACTATTCTTTTCCTGAGAAAAGAACAACCACTTAAGTATTGATAATAATAGTCCAAGTTAATGCATGTGTCTGTTATCAGCATTTTGGTCTTTGTACAATTTCAAAAATATATTCTTAAAAGCTGGATGCATCTATGAGGTTATATTTACTTCAGCCATCGTCTATGCAAATTAAAAGAGCAAGTGTATTGTATGCTCCTTTACTTGCATGGGCCATCAAAAAAGAATAACTGAAGGCTTTTTAAGCCGATTTATAAACAGAATCTGACCACACAATCATAATATGTCAAATTTTATTTCTCTGCTTACACATTGTATCTTCTTTTCAGAGACACTAGAAAAGAGATGCTGCAGTTAGAATGATAAAAAAACTTCAAAGTATAGGACCAAAAAAATCTATAATGAGAATCTAAGTATTTTCTTTAATATAACTGTTATATAAGACTAAGCTACAAATGAAATCAAGGATTTACTTAGAAACAAAGGACAAATATGGCATGAAGTATCAAGTTTTCTCATTCTACTGGATGTTTTCATTCTATAATCCTTAGATGATGGGTTTGTCCACTGATGTCCATACTGATTTGGGGATTTTAGCTTTAAGGATTACTGTTTAGAATAAATGAATATTCTTTACAAACAGGCTTGTGAAAAGGCTTGGAGGATATTTAGGTAATTACAAAGTAATTTAATCCTTATTGTTTTAGTGGCTAAGGAAAAAAAAATCACATTTACTCAATCAGGTCCATACTTTTTGTGTTACAGTTTATTAGAATAACTGTTAAATTCCAATGATATGAGCAACGTAAAAGAAATGTTAGTCTTAAGGCTCAAAACAGCCATAGGAGTCATGATGCTGGTAATTCCAAGGCAGGTAAAAATACTTAAAATTTTGCATTGTTATGCTGATGCACTAAACACTTTTAAGTACTACAAAGTTGAAATGACACAATTCAAGAATAAGCTATAAGAACAAAAAGCAACAAAAACCTAAAGAGCAATTTGTCTTAAGTCAGGCTCGCAGCTGTAGAAGTCTCTGTAGGAGGTTCACTTTCCTAAAGAGAGGTCTTTTCTTGAGATTAGTGTTATATGTTCACAAAGTGCATCCCTTTCAGAGGATGCTAGCTACTCCAAGCAATAAGGAAATAAACATTTTCTTTTTTGTTGTTGTTGTTTCTTACAAACTACTTTACTTTCTAAATGTTCAAGCTGGAGTTATAAAAGGCAGAAGAACCAGAGATCAAATTGCGAACGTCCACTGGATCAATGAAAAAGCAAGAAGAGTTCCAGAAAAACATCTACTTTTGCTTTATGGACTACACCAAAGCCTTTGACTGTGTGGATCAAAACAAACTGTGGAAAATTCTTCAGGAGGTGGGAAAACCAGAGCAACTGATCTGCCTCCTGAGAAATTTGTAGGCAGTTCAAGAAGCAACAGTTAGAACTGGACATAGAACAACAGACTGGTTCCAAATTGGGAAAGGAGTACATCAAAGCTGTATATTGTCACCCTGCTTATTTAACTTATATGCAGAGTACATCATGTGAAATGCTGGGCTGGAAGAAGCACAAGCTGGAATCAAGATTGCCAGGAGAAAGATCAATAACCTCAGATATGCAGATGACACCACCCTTATGGCAGGAAGTGAAGAAGAACTAAAGAGCCTCTTGATGAAAGTGAAAGAGGAGAGTGAAAAACTTGTTTTAAAACTCAACATTCAGAAAACTAAGATCATGGCATCTGGTCCCAACACTTCATTGCAAATAGATGAGGAAACAATGGAAACAGTGAGAGACTTTATTCTCGGGGGCTCTAAAATCACTGCAGATGGTGACTGTAGCCATGAAATTAAAAGACGTTTACTCCTTGGAAGAAAAGCTATGACCAACATAGCATATTAAAAAGCAGAGATATTACTTTGCCAACAAAAGCCCATCTAGTCAAAGCTATGGTTTTTCCAGTATTCATGTATGGATGTGAGACTTGGACTATAAAGAAAGCTGAGCGCCGAAGAATTGATGCTTTTGAACTGTGGTGTTGGAGAAGACTTGAGAGTCCCTTGGACTGCAAGGAGATCCAACCAGTCCATCCCAAAGGAAATCAGTCCTGAATATTCACTGGAAGGACTGATGCTGAAGCTGAAACTCCAATACTTTGCCACCTGATGCGAAGAATTGACTCATTGGAAAAGACCCTGATGCTAGGAAAGAGGGAAGGTGGGAGCAGAAGGGGATGACAGAGGATGAGATGGTTGAATGGCATCAACGATGCAATAGACATGAGTTTGAGTAGGCTCCAGGAGTTAGTGATGAACAGGGAAGCTTGGCTTGCTACCGTCCATAAGGTCGCAAGGAGTCGGACATGACTAAGCGACTGAAGTCAACTGAAAAATATTAGGTACTTAAAGAAATTGAAGGCACATCTTCCTAAAGGAGGGAAATTGATCTGTATTTTATGAAATCTATGGAGACAAACTACTTAGACACAGAGAGACAAACACAGGGCCCAATAATAAAAACCTATGCAATTTTTTACGATACCACACTGTAGAAGAATATCAATTTTCTTTTTAAAAATGCACAAGGCCAATACTGGAAAGGAAAACACAAGAATAGAAAAATAGCACTGTGTTCGTATGGCAACCTTGTGGGTGATTCAAAAACTCCCTTTTTGACATGCATGCTTATAAGTGCTTAATTTTAAGAATTCTCAGATGTGAAGCATAACATTTCAGTTAAATATCTTTATCAAAATCAGAAAGAGTAGTCAAGAGAGTTGCATGACTTTTCTAGATTTCTAACATTGCCTTCAAGGCATGGACAAAGATGGCCACATGCTTATCTTGTCAAGCTGAGAAATATTTTAGTTGGTATGGGAGATGACTTGGTAAATCTGTATTGAAATGTTTATTTTTTAAATAACATTACACCAAGAGTCTATCTTGTGGTTTCAAACTGGCAGGGAATATTAATGACAAATATGCGGTCTTTTAAAAATTTTTCTCTATGTCCATGACACTTAGACCAATCATTTAAAAATGAACATATAATATCAAAACATAAGGGTAAAGCAACTTTACATATTAAAGTATATATACTTTGTATTATCAAGGCTTCAGTGTCTCTTACTGTGTCTACACCATCCACACATTAGTCATCGTCTCTCTCAGGACCTATTGAATGGTTCAATGTCAAGTACAGAAGGCAACTAAGAACACTCACCTTCATCACTTCTAATGGCTAAAGGCATTTATCCAATCATTTGCTCTTCCAACTGTACTTGCTAGCTATAGACATCTCCTGGGGTAGTATAAAGGCAACCTGAGTATGTTCAAAATCACTTCCAAAGTGTTTGGGTTAGTTTACTAATAAATAAAATTAACTTTGTTTTGATATCAGGTTAACTCAGTATAACATGCAAAAGGATGAACAAAATGGCCACCCTATAATCCTCTGTCTTGTACCTATTTTCAAACAATATAATCACAAATAGCTTCAGAAATTGGAATTATTTGAAAAAGCTAAAAACATTTTATAATATCTTAATAAAGTCAGTTAGCAGTGAATGACAGCAATAAAAATAGAGCAATTCACTATATTCACTGATTAAATACCAGTTAATAAACCACATAGTGATTTTAATTATAATCATCTGACCAATAAATGTTATACATAAAGATTAATAACTGAATTTATACTAACTGTATCTACCTAATCTTTAATAACTTTCTGAAATGGTACATGAGTACAAAATACCTTTAACAGATTAACACATTTCTCTAGCAAATTCTGATAATTTTTTTCCATAATAAACAGGAGTGCTATATTATGAAAGATACTATTTATATGTGATGTGTTCAAATACATTTCCAAAACTTTAGTTAGGGAAATAGCAAAATATCTGAATAACCAATTGCCTTATAAAAGAATTATTTTGAACATTCTCATTCGAGCCTGAAAACCTGCAGTGTTCACCTTATTTCTGAAATCAGCTGGACTGAACACAAAGAAGGCATCACACAGCCAGAGTGCCTGAGCCAACATTTTAATCATACATGTCAGTCACACTCAGTCTTTCTGCGAATGACCCCTTCTATAGGTAATTTTCCCTTCTCCCGAGATTTAAGCCTATTGCTTCTTGCTCTGTCATCAGTGGCAACTGAAAATAACTGGTCACTCTCGTCTGTATAACCACCTCTCACAAGTGTGAAAACTCCCTTTCTCAGGTGTCCTTTGCTCTTAAACCAAACTATTTCAGTTCATTTAACCTCGCCACACAAATGTTAGTTTTTAAGTGTTTAATTTTGTCAGGATAATTAGAACCCATTCAAAGTTTCCCCTGCAAAGTCTCCCTTCAGTTACTAGAAAAGCACACCAACTTCTTGGTTTTGCATTTAAAGCCCTTTCTCAGCTGACCCTTGCCTACCTTTCTAATGTGTCCCCTGCTGCTTTCTCATACCTATTCTTCTCTTCAGTTTGATTACAACTGCTTGAACATACCATACAGTGTCACACCACTGTGCTTTTGTACATCTTGTGCTCTCTATAGACTCTAGTCCTCTTTTCTCTATCTGCCAAGTGAATACCTACTCAAATTTCAAGAGTACTCAGGTACTCCTTCCTTTCTGAAGACCCTGCTAAGGAATAATTTATTCCTTCCTTTGCTATGTTCCTTCACTACAAACATTTCAACACAGTACTTTCTACCAGTCAGTATGAGCTCTTTCAAGGGGAGAAACCTTGTTTCACTAATATTTATTGTCTACAGTACCTAGGAGCATCGTAGTACACACCTAGGGAGGCAATCAATGTTTCTGAATGAAGATTTTTCTCCACATAGATTCCCTCCTGTGAGGCCATAGAACAATTCTTCTAAATTAAAGTATACTCTTGTTCTGTGTGCATGTGTACACATATGCACACACACACATATACATACATACACATACAGAAATATTGACCACAAAGCCCAGACTTTTTCAGGACACCGTTATCTGCTGTGAGTTATATGAGAGGGAATGCCAGAACAAAGTGACAACATCCCCTTGGGAAATGAAGCACTAAACGTTTCTAAGGGGAGACAGGTTAGGAGCAAAGCAATTATGCATGTAGAAGTACATTTGATGATTCAGTGTGGGCTGGACACTAGGGTCAGAGATAAACAATAAATGGGATCAGAGATAAACAATAAATGGTACTTTCAAAGCCCCAAAAGCCTAGCATTTACAAGAAAACACAAAGTTATACAGAAAGGGGATGATGTAGAAGAGTAATTTTGTAGAAAGTGTCAAGGACTGATATATCTAAAATGATAATGAGTACATGAAAAAAAAAAGTCAAAGAAAGGACAAATTTAAGATACACTGTGAAGACAAACAAGATTAAGCCACTGAAAAGAAATACCTGGGATGATGGAAAGGGAAAGATCAGACTCCAAAAGTTTTAAATTTGGGTGATTAAAAGAATGGTTGTACTGGAAATAGAACTGCCTTATGACCCAGCAATCCCACTGCTGGGCATACACACCGAGGAAACCAGAATTGAAAGAGACACGTGCACCCCAATGTTCATTGCAGCATTCTTTACAGTAGCCAGGACATGGAAGCAACCTCAAATGGATAAGAAAGCTGTGGTATGTATACACAATGGAATATTACTCAGCTATTAAAAAGAATGCATTTGAATCAGTTCTAATGAAGAGGATGAAATTGGAGCCTATTATACACAGTGAAGTAAGCCAGAAAGAAAAACACCAATACAGTATATTATCGCATATATATGGAATTTAGAAAGATGGAAATGATGACCCTATATGCAAGACAGCAAAAGAGACACAGATGTAAAGAACAGACTGTTGGACTCTGTGAGAGAAGGCAAGGGTGGGATGATTTGAGAGAATAGCTTTGAAACATGTGTATTATCATCTGTGAAACAGATCTGTAGTCCCAGTTCGATGCATGAGACAGGGTGCTCAGGGCCAGTGCCTTGGGATGACCCAGAGGGATGGGATGGGGAGGGAGGGTCAGGATGGGGAACACAGGCACACCCATGGATGATTCATGTGAATGTATGGCAAAAACCACCACAATATTGTAAAGTAATGAGCCTCCAACTAAAATTTTTAAAAAAGAGAAAAATTAAAGAGAAAAAAATAAAGAATGGTTGTATTGAGAAAGCAGTAACTCTCTAGAGTAAGCTGGCTTTGAGAAGGAGGTAGCAGTTTGTTTTTTAAATGTCAGGTGGTAGCTATGTGGAGCTAGTCTATGGAAGGTGGTCACGGCCATTCCATTCTCTGTGCTTTATTTTATCCTATATAATAATGCTTCTTAAACATCCATATGACCACATCATTCTCTTCCTTCAAAAAAATAATGGTTCTCTACAACTCATATAAAGAGGTTCACATTTCTAATCAGAATAGTTATCGAGCACAGACTGGATTCAGACAGTACTGGGTTTCAACCTTCACTCTATATACCATTCACTACTTGTGTGACCTTGGGCAAGTGACCTAAATACTCTATGTCTCAACTTTCTGATCTGTAAAATAGGCATTAGATAAGACTTGTAGAATTTAATAAGATAGTCTATTATCATGACCAGGATCACCATCTAGACCAGAAGTGATAAGAATCTACTTTAGCTTCCCATCTTCATACAGAGTAAGTCATTACCATAACCTAAAAGTCCCTCTGTGACCTGGACCACCATCACCAGTGAGATCTTATCTCTAGCTACTATCCCTCACCAGCCCCCGTGAGCCATGCTTGACCTCCATTCTGTTGCTCCTTGAATTTACCAGGCATGTGTCTCACTCAGAGCCTGTGCATGCACGTTTTCTCTGCCTGGAACTTTTCACTTTTATGCACCAGCACGGCTAGCTCCTTCTCATCTTTCAAGATCTGTACTCAAAAGTCACTTTCTCATTATGTTCTTTTCTAGTTACTCTATCAAAACTTGCAATCTACTCTCAAAATATCTCTTATCTCTCTCCCTCTTATATTTTTCTCCATAGCAATCATCACAAATATACTCCTTATTTTTAATATTTTTATTATAATACAATTATTACATTTAATTTATATTTATATTATATATTATATTATAATAAAAATACTTATATTTGTATTATCTGTCTCTCTCTGGTACAATGTCAGCTACACAAGTAGAGGGCATTTTTTGGTCTGCTTTGTTCACTTTTACATACTCAGTATCTAGAACAATTGCTGGCACATAACAGGCACTTAATATATATTTACTGAATGCATGAATGGGTGAAGGTTTCCATTCATTTTCTTATGTTCTTCTTGACCTAAAATGCCTTCTTCCTTCATCATGTGGTAGTAGCCTATACCCCCTTTAAGGGGGATGAGAACCAACATTTCTAACCTATCTATCATGTGCCTATGGGCCAGGTACTTTGAGAAGTGTTTCAAATGTGTCATCTTTTGTTTAAAAAATCATGAAAATATTCAGTTATTAACAAGCCCATTTTATAGGTAAGGAACCAGGTTTAGAGTGCTTAAGTAACTTGACCTTGGTCAAGAGTTGGTGCCAGAATACAACATGGTAACTTACGAAAATTAGGTGTCTATCACATTCTGGACTGAATTAAGCATCAAGGGTGATGAAGGTGATGGGACTGGGGGACAGGGTCATTCTGGGAGAGTAGTGCTAATGATCCTCTCTGAACTTTCCTGAAGAGAATTAATAAATTTTGCTTTTATTTTCTCATAGTGATTTATATAAACTTTAGTTAAAGGATTTATTCCATATCATTTTGTTTACACAAGGAGTCTCACCTACCAAACTGTGAACTACTTAAGAAAGAAGAAAAAATATAATTTTGTTCAGTAAATGTTTGTTGAATGAATAAATGCTACAGAGAGCCCAAAGATAATGAGAACTGACTTGATGATTAGAGAAATCTTCCATGACCTTCATGCATAGTTTCAATACATTGCCAGTGGTGCAAACTTAAAAAGACTGGATAGCCAGAAAGAGAAGGTAACATGTAAGGTAATTTATTAAAAATATTGACTATGGGTAACAAATAGCTAGATAATAGAGGGGGCAGCAGAGCTGGCAGCTGGAAAATGGTGAAGCTAGTAACAAAGATTATTATGATTATTCGTCCTCAATAAGTTCAACATAATTAAGACTGTGGGGATTAGGCAATGGAAGAAATAAACATTAAAAATCATGAGAAAGGAAAATGGATATGCTTTGGTTATTTCACTCATTCTCAAACCATGGTTCCTGAACCAACAGATTTAGCATCACCTATGAACTTGATCGAAATTCAAAAATGAGGGCCATGCATGAAACTGACTAAACCACAAACTCGAAGGGTAGGGGTCCATCAATATATGTTTTAATATATTGGCCAAAAAATCTTGATAGTACCTCCAGGTGATTGAGGCATGCTAAAGTTTGAGAACTGCTAGTCTTCTTCGAAGGAAATTTCTAGACAAGATGTTTGCCAGGGCCCTCTCATAATTACTTCTGCATATAAAAAGTTGAAGTGCCAACATAACTCCAAAGCTTACTGTTAATTTAAAACTAGAGAGGAATTGTCTAGCAATCTGTGACATCTGAAGGACACAATCACTCTGAATGTTCTTGATTAATTTATATTAAAAATGAGACTGATTAGTATCAGAACTTATCATCTACTCATCTAAGAAGTGATGACCCAAACAGTATGTCCAAAGCTGTGAAGATTATAAATACACTGTTCATAAGTCTTTAAAACTCTCCCTCATCCTTTACCTAAAAGTGTATTGAAAATACAGCTACCTGATGCTGTAGTGTGTCTTATTGTCCCTGTATTATCAGGGTGATGGGCTAGACAACCCAGAAGATCCTTCCTGACTTCCAACTATAATTCAAGGTGCAAAAGTCAGTTCTTATTGGCAAATCTGAATTACTGTTGAAATATTTGCTCAAGAATTTTGGATTAGAGTAACAAATTTCAATGCAAGACATCAGGTTTCGATGCTTTCCATAAAAAGTCTTGCCTTATGAATTTATTTCACCAGTTCTAATTTCTAGGCTAATGTGTGCTGGCTCTAAGTAAACAAACACCACGATATATTTAAGGAGGTTTAAAAATATTAAAACTTCAATGTGATGGAATATAAAAATACAATAAAGTAGTGAACATATTACAGAAAAGAAGCAGACTCATAGATCTAGAGAATAAACTAATGGTTATCAGTGGGGAGGGGGAAGAGCACAACAAGGGTAAGGGGACTAAGAGGTACAAACTATTATGGATAAAATAAGCTACAAAGATATATTATACAATAGGGGGAATGTAGCAAATATTTTAAAATAACTATAAATGGAGTATAACCTTTAAAAATTGTGAATCAGTATATTGTAGATGTGGAACTTATATAATGTCATGTATATCAAATTTACTTGAATAGAAAAAGAAAAAACTTCAATGTGAGATAAAAGTTCATGTCTCTAGATGATATCAGAAGGAAGGCCTTTCTAGACAAGCCTGCTCCCTTTTCCCCTAGTGTTTATACAAATGCCTACAATGAAACTCAGCAACTTATCAACAGGTCCTTTACTCAGGAAAACTCAGAAATGCCTAATCCCTCTGCATCAAGGAAAGAGCTTGAACAGATAGCAACAGAACAGGACCCACATTTACATTGAACTGTCCTTGGAAAGAAAGGATATAGGGAAAAGCAGTAAAGGAATATGGTAGAATCATTGGAATAAACCCAGCTAGACTACCAATACGATCAGATCGTTCAACTTCATTTCTTTTAGCAGAAATGTTCCCTAATCATGGCTTCTTTTTCCTTATTATATTTTTATATTCATGGAACAGTTAATATTTAAGCAATCATGAATGCTTCAGTGCATATATCAAAACAACTGCTATTGCATGCCAGTCTTGGTACAGCACATGAATTCTAATGTTTGTCTCCTTTATTTAAGCAAAATTAAGTTCTGTGTTCTCTGCCAAGGGTTGTTTACAAATTATTGCTTTCTTCAATACCACCACACGCTGCAATAACATTGAGAAAGATAATGTATTTTTAAGGATTGCAATTACCATAAAGACATTAGCTCTGTAGTGACAACCAGACAAGTTTCATACATGCTTTCCTGGCTTTATTTCTAACTCTCACCCCAAACACTTTCCTGGTGCTACATGACCAGGGCTGACACTAATTCAGCCAAATGTAATATACAGTAGAAAGATGTCTTAATTCTTTATGGAAATGTGACTGTTCCTTTTTCTTTTAACATTCTTAATTTGAGGACTACAATGGTATTTCAAAAAAAAAGGGAACAGATAATATCAATTGTGTTAAAGTCAAGCAATTTAAGAGTTTTACACTTGTTTGCTTCATTTATAGCAGCAATCTGTGAAAGGAGAGCTTAAACTTGAAAATCGTGATAACATTAAATGGCATCAAGACTCATTTCAATTGCCATCTTCCGGCCCAGCAGGGCAGTAGTGATGTCAGTTTCCAAGAGAAGACAAATGTTGCTTTCCTGTTCTTCCTGCTCCACCTCTCGGCATTCTTCCTTCTATTCCTACTTACTTATTCAAGGAGAATACTCTGCATATGCATTAGCCTGAAGCAGTCAGCACCAGTGGCAAATCAACACCCATTTGTCCTCATTTGAGGCAAGACCAGAAAGAATTAATGAATCATGTCTATACTTTAAAAACTAAAGCTGTTCTGGCGCTTTGAAGTGCTCTTAGTCAACCTGCCTATAGGTTTACCAAATAGTTCTTCTGAGAATAGTTTGAACAAAAATCAAGGTAGTCTAAATTAGTACAGAAATACTTTACAAACACAAATATCCCTAAGGTCTTCAGCGGTTTCCTCTCAGAAATGGTTTAAGCATTTAACTGAAACTTGCAACTTTTATTGTCATGAGAATTTTACTTAACAAAACTGTTTTCTATGCATGAGGTCTGAAAATAAGTGAAGGAATTTTGGATTTGTTTATTTTATGTTTTTCCTGTACATCACCACCACCAAATAGGTGTATATAACTGATACTGCTATCTATATATGGTGTAAATAAATGACTTTTGGAGGTGTGACATTAGTGGCTTTAAGAACAACTAACCTATTTAAGAACAACTTTTAAGGCCTAAGTTATGCAATATTGCCAAATTATAATTAGAATCTGTGTAACCACTGTTTAGGGATGAGTTACATAATTAGCTACCCCCAGTCATTCATTTTCATGACTGTATACTATTCCACCACATGAATATACTTGAGGTATAGTCTCATGTTGACCATTTCTGTTATCTAGTTTCCATTCTTAGAGGGGTGAGGGAGACATTATTACTGATATTCTTATGGATAATGCTGTTGTGAATATTATTTTGTTACAATACACACAAAATTTACCATTTTAACCATTTTAAGTGTACAGTTAAGTGGTGTTAAGTACATTCAATGTTGTTATGCAACCATAACCAATGTCCACCTCCAGAACTTTTACCCATTCTGACATTCTGCACCCATTAAATAATAATTCCTCATTCTTCTTTCTGTTCTACCTGCTAGCAACCATTACTCTGCTTTCTGTCTCTATGAATTTGTCTGTTATATACCTCAATTAAGTGGGATTATCAATATTTGTCCTAATGTGTCTGGCTTATCACAGTTAGCATAATGTCTTCAAGATTCATCCATGCTGTAGGATATACCAGATTTCCTTTTTGTAAAGGTTGAATAATAGCCCATTGTATGTATATAGCATATTTTATTTATTCATTCATCTGTCAGTGGACACTTGGGTTGTTCCCACCTTTGGCCATTGTGAATAATGCTACTATGAATAATCAGTATACAAATATATGTTCAGGACTCTGCTTTCAATAATTTTATGTTTACATACAGAAGTGGAATGTGGCATCATACGGTAATTCCATGTTTAACTTTTTTAGTAACTACCATACTGTTTTCCACAGGGGCTATTATCACACAAGCCATTTTACATTCACATAAGCCATGGTACAAAGGTTCCAGTTCCTCCATTTCCTTGCTAACATGTTTGTTTTCTGTTTTTTTGTTTTGTTTTGTTTTTTAAGATAGTAGCTACCCTAATGGATATGAAGTGGTATTTCATTATAGTTTTGATTCAGATTTCCCTAATGATTAATGATGTTGAGCATATTTTCATGTGCTGATTGGCCATTTTCTTTAGAAAAATGTGTATTAAAGTCTTTTGATCATTTTTGAATTAGGTTGCTTGTGTTTGCTATTGTTCAGTTGTAGGAGTTACACTTTATCAGACATATGATTTACAAATACTTTTGTCCATTCTGCGGGTTATCTTTCTACTCTATTGATACTGATTACTCTTGTACAAGTCTCCAGAGTCCTTATTTAAGAGCTTATTTAGAGAATATACTAGGAGCAACAATTATGGTTACGGTATCTTCAACATTTCTAAATCATACGAAACTGTTTACTAAAACAGAGGTAAGAAATGACACTCTCACCAATAGTTCCCCTTGACACTTGTGAAGGTTACACAGCTGTACACAAACAACAAAATTCATCACACTTTATATTAAAAAATGAGTAAATCTGATAGTATGTCAATTATACTTTGGTAAATTACTTTAAAAATTACCAGTTAAGTTCAAATCTCAAAGTGTGAACACATTTAACTTCTGAAATTATTAACACAACAAACAAAACTCCTAAGGAGATGCTTTCATAAATTGACAAGTACCCAGGCCTTTCTCATATATTTCATGAAACCTAAAACTTGTAAAAAGAATGGAATAAATCAGGCCATGACTGATGTAAAATCCCTAGAATCTTCATCAGCATCAGTCCCTAAATTTCTGAATAGCTTAAAATGCTTTACAACTTCCCACAACACAGGTTTCAAAGTAAAATATTCTATTTATTTTAAGTATCTGAAAAGCCATTTGTGATTAAGAAATACACACTACTATATATATAATAGACCATCAAGGATCTACTGTATAGCACAGGGAACTATAGTCAATATTCTCTAATAATATATATGGGAAAAGAATCTCAAAATGAAAATATATATAACTGAATCACTTTTTGCATACACCTAAACCTAATACAACATTGTAAATCAACTATATTTCAATTAAATTAAAAAAATAATTAAGTATCTAGCTATTTGCTTGAATTTTAAAAACTGAGTTCTTTCTAAATTTTCAACCTCGGCATACGTTTCTATTTTCTTTCACTTAGTTGCTTGGACTTCAAAGAAAGATCCTTCATACAAAGCATTAATGGTTACTTTCTTCAGTCTTATTTATCCGAAAAACCTCATGACTACCATTTTTAAAAGAAACATTACTTTTTGGTCCAATTTTTGAATAAGGCAGGGTACAGACATATATAACATATATAACAGTCATACAGTGGACCATTATATTACTGTTTCTGAACAGGTGCTGACTCTGCCCCAAATTTTAAATAACAGTAACTACTATAAAAGCAGTTAGAAACTTATGAAGAACTGTTTTAAAGATGCTCCTTCTGTAGCATAAAAGGGAAGAGAATGATGATTAAGAAAAGGAGAACTAAAATGAAAAAAAGGAATGAAGAGTCTTTGTGCTTGTCCCCATGACAGAGGGAGGAATGCAATATCTAAGCTTTGGTTTATAGGAGAGAAGTAACACATGTAAACGAGGCTGGCATTGTGCTTTTTGTTTCTACAGAAGAGGGGCAGTTTTATGGTACTGGCCATCATATAAAAGAGTACCTCATTATCTTGTAGTTAGTTAACCACTAATTATAGCAACACAGATTATTTTATATGTGTGCTATTATATAAAAGTCATCCCCTCCTTCTCTTCACCCCATTTCACCCTATTTTTCTCCCTGTCTCTTGTTTTAGTATTATAATGTGCTGTACTTGGCAACCAGCTTATTAGTATGTTTTATTTCTCTTTATCTCTGCAAAGCATCTAGCACAGGGTTCCACAGAAAATAATTAATAATGTTGCCAGCTTGCCGCCCAAATACTAGCTAAAAAGTATTGCTTGTCGTTGTTTAGTCTCTAAGTCATGTCCGACTCTTTTGTGACCCCCATGGACTATAGCCAACCAGGCTCCTCTGTGCAAGGGGATTCTCCAAGCAAGAATACTGGAGTGGGTTGCCATGCCTTCCTCCGGGGGGTGTTCCCAACCCAGGGATCAAACCTTTGTCTCCTGCATTGGCAGGCAGATTCTTTACCAATGAGGCACCAGGGAAGCCCCCAAAGTATTTATATATGTGTGTTTGCATGTGTGTATGTGTGTATTTCTTAGATTTCCTAAAATTATCATAGGAATACTTGGATGTTCAGAGTTTTATTTGAATATTAACTGCTTATAACCCCCCTTCCATGGACAGCAGCCCTCCTTCATAAAGTTCTGCCGTGCCTACATTAGTACGGTTTCCTTGGACAGGGAAATTCGTTTGTAAGATAATCACTCACATTCAGTCACAGTAGTCACATATTCTGAAAACGATCTCATACAGGGTCAAAATCCCCTTTGAACAGAGCTGTTATAGGGTAAAAAAGCATTTGTTTTCAAACTTCCTAATTATATTCACTAAATGCTGTTCATGTTGTCAACTTTTCCCCACTGTGAGAATTACAAAATCAGTCATAAGATTAAACTCAGAAAATGACTACCGCAATTCACAGAATACCAAACCAGCTGGGTTCATTTAAATCTTCTATAGAAACAGCCTCTGTGGCAAACCTAGTAAGATCTACAGCTAATCCCATAAATCATCATTTTTTGTCTGCTCCAGTGCTGAAATTATTTATTGCCAACTGATATATGGGAGACTCATCAAGAACCAAAAAATAAAAATAAAAAAGGTTTTTTTGTAAACTAGCAAATTATTCATCTCTGCCAGTCACACTACCCAACAAAAGAGTTAACTGCATCCACTATTGTTTAGTCACAATGACTTCAAGGAGTATCTTTATGGCACAGTATTAAGTCGATTGTTTATTTCACATCAGTGCAAGAGGATACCATTTTTAAAATGAAAGAAAATAAAGATGTATTCATTGTTTTTATTTTCTTGAAATGAGTCTGTATTTAACGAGTCATAAAGTCATAAACAAGTCCCCTATTGAAAACAAATTTTACCGCTCACTACCGTTCTATATACAAATTTATATTGCTTGCTTTTTAAATAATTATTATTGGCAGAATATAAGGAGCATAATGTGGCAAGTTTACCAGTTTACATGTAAGAAGAAATATTTAACCCGATTCTATTTTTCTCTGATCATCCAATTGTGAAAAACATCCCTGAAACTTTCTCACTCGTTCATTCCCTCTCTCCTATTTTATCTCTCAATCTCTTCAACACACACACACTCTTCTTAGTTTGGTCTGGCTTTTAACTTCTTTTTCTCAGTCCTCCTACTAATATAAAACTTTCAAAAATTGAAATATTTTTCCTATCAAAAAGATCATATGTTTCCATAGTGGGGTATACTAAATAGGCATAGCTAGTTCACAAATGAAAGAAAGTGAAGTTGCTCAGTCGTGTCCAACACTTTGCAACCCCATGGACTGTAGGCCACCAGGCTCCTCTGTCCATGGGATTTTCCAGGCAATAGTACTGGAGTGGATTGCCATTTCCTTCTCCAGGGGATCTTCCCAACCCAGGGATCGAACCCGGGTTTCCCACATTGTAGACAGATGCTTAACCGTCTGAGCCACCAGGGAGGTCCAGCTAGTTCACAAGGCAAGTGTAAATGTATATACTATATATCCTCATATTACCCCTCATAACAAGTTATCTGGACATATGGGATGCAGATTTAATGGTAACAGAAGTTAAAACCAGGGATAGAAGCATAGAGGTCACAATATTAAGAATTATACTTAAAGGTCTTGGTGTGTGTGTGTTTCGAAAACAACATTTTCAGATGTACAAGCAAAATAAGAAAAAAGTACTGAGAAAAAAGAAAATGTTTTCAAAGCAGTCAATATTGACAAGGAATAATAATCATTTGCATTAGACAAATTGCATTTTCAAACTACTATTCTCCAGAGAATTTAATAAACTGAAAATTGGGGGATATAATGAAGTTTTCACACACCCTAAACTATAGTGTTGTAAATGTGATCATATCTAAACAGATGCAATCAAATTCTGAGAAAACAAACAACTGTTACATTTAAAGTATTATCTAATTTGCATCAATGAATTTAAATTAATGAATACTTCAACTTAGATAAAAACCTTTAAATAAACTCATGGGAACTCTATATTTTTAGAGGAAAGTAGGAGAATAAAAGTGTGAGTTTGTTTCTTTTCATCAGAGCTCAAGGTTTCAAAAAAGGTATTCCGACTATACCAATTTGAAGAAGTACGTCTACAAAACTGGTTAAAGCCTGTGCCTAATGTGATTATACACTTTTACCCCTGCTGATACAGCAAGTAGTCTTTTTCCTCACCTCGATTCTGTAAAGTAGGCCACAGAAAATAAGAAAGATGCAAAGCAACTATACATTAACATAAATCAGGAAAATGCTGTCACCATTTGGAAAAATTGAGATATCTATCTTAGAAATAAAGAGACTAGGTACCCTGTATCTTGGAGAAGGCAATGGCACCCCACTCCAGTGTTCTTGCCTGGAGAATCCCAGGAATGGAGGAGCCTGGTGGGCTGCCATCGATGGGGTCACACAGTTGGACACGACTGAAGCAACTTAGCAGCAGCAGCAGCAGGTACCCTGCATCTCAGGCTTCCCCAATGGCTCAGCAGGTAAAGAATCCACCTGATATGCAGGGGACAGAAGAGATGTGGGTTCCAACCCTGGGTCAGGAAGATCCCCTGGAGGAGGGCATGGCAACCCACTCCAGGATTCCTGCCTGAACAATCACCATGCACAGAGAATCCTGGAGGGTCACAGAGTCAGGCACGACTGAGTACGCATGCACCCTCCATCTGAGAAGTGGGAAGACAGGAGATTTTCAAACTGAAGGACAATCTTCAAAGCACATGGTAGTGTGTTTATGGGATTACAAAATATGGGAGATGTGCTCATATTTTTCCAACCCTTAGGGTGCTGTATTTTTAAAGTGAAGCTCAGAAGTAGCCTGTGTTTTGCTCAGATTTCCATGAAAGGCACTGGAGGCAAGAGCTCTGGATTGGATTTCTGAGCTGGTATCCACACATCTTGATTACTGGAGAAATAAGGTGACTGAAGAAATCTTTTAGTATTACATTTGCACATGTGGACAAGTCCACTTATGACCCCATAGACGGCAGCCCACCAGGCTCGCCGTCCCTGGGATTCTCCAGGCAAGAACACTGGAGTGGGCTGCCATTTCCTTCTCCAATGCATGCATGCATGCTAAGTTGCTTCAGTTGTGTCCGACTCTGCAACCCCATGGACAGCAGCCCACCAGGCTCCTCTGTCCACAGGATTCTCCAGACAAGAATACTGGAGTGGGTTTCCATTTCCTTCTCCAATGCATGCATGCATGCTAAGTCGTTACAGTCGTGTCCAACTTTGTACGACCCTATGGGCAGCAGCCCACCAGGCTCCTCTATCCACAGGATTCTCCAGGCAAGAATACTGGAGTGGGTTGCCATTTCCTTCTCCAGTACAAGTCCATATGCACTGATTAATAGTATGTGCTTGAGGACATATAATGAATAACATATGGAAGTTAAAAGAGTTTATGGAGAATTGTTTATTTAAACAAATAAATTTATAGAGTTCTATAAATTTAAACATTTCAGCACTTACTGACAATATCAAAACTTGCTCTTTGAAAATTCACAAATTTGGGTGTATAGATTGTCGTGAAGAGCTACAGGAAGCAAAACGATTGACACAGTTATAGAAATTGAATCTTAAGTGTCACCATGGACACAGTCAACAAGGGTTCAACATTCATTTTTTTCATTGAGTGGTTCAACATTGAGTGGTTCTCAAAGACGAGAGCCCATTAACCACAGTACAATACAAAACAAAGGATTTAAATAAAGGTCAACCATCACATAAGCTGAACAAAGGAAATCATTTAAAATTAAGAATGATATCCTGGCCTTATCTCATTCTATGGTACTTAGTTATTTCAGAGGTCAACAATGGTGAATGGTCTTGCTTCAATATAACATAATGAGACACAGACAAACCCTTAACTTGAGATGTTTGTGTCTACTGGTCATGAGTTATGAACAAATAATACAATATATCACTGGTGACATTTTAAAATGCAAGTAACATGAATCACCTCCTCTGTGTGTTGCTGTAGCTTTGGATCTTGTATCACTAATTATAACCCATGAATCATGGAGATCATGAACTGCAAAGTCTTTGTTGCAAAGAGCCCACTGAAGGAAAGTTAAAAGGACCCACAGGGGAAAAAAAGGAAAGCCTGGTAAGAGCACCTAACATTCCATCCAACCCTTCTTGATAGAGAATATAATCTTCCCTTACATGGAATTATTCCAAGACAAATTATCTTCCTCAGCATCATTTTCTTTTCAGTAAATTATCAATCACATCTCCCCCAAATCCAAATAATACCAAAACTGTCTTATACGAAAAAGCATATCTGAGTAAACCAAAAGACATCATCAAATTCTAAAAAAAAAAAAAAACAAACCTTGGGCCACTGAGTCCCAGGAAAAGTGAGATTCTAACCTCACCTCCAACACTGATCCTGGGTAAGCCATCTCTCTGGAGAACAGATATTCATTAGTAGAAAGTATGTATTGAGGAGACCAGCCAATACTGCCTACACAAAACTGATATGGTATGAGAGCCGATACATACAAAGCAAGTGATCGCTCTATAATTATTCAGATTACGAGGTGCTATTTTACTACAATTATATAAGTACTACCTCCTGGATACATTATAATCTCTTCAGTTCAGTTCAGTCGCTCAGTCGTGTCCAACTCTTTGCAACCCCATGAATCACAGCACACCAGGCCTCCCTGTCCATCACCAACTCCCGGAGTTCACTCAGACTCACATCCATTGAGCCAGTGATGCCATCCAGCCATCTCATCCTCTGTCGTCCCCTTCTTCTCCTGCCCCGAATCCCCCCACAGCATCAAAGTCTTTTCCAATGAGTCAACTCTTCGCATGAGGTGGCCAAAATACTGGAGTTTCAGCTTTAGCATCATTCCTTCCAAAAAAATCCCAGGGCTGATCTTCAGAATGGACTGGTTGGATCTCCTTGCAGTCCAAGGGACCCTCAAGAGTCTTCTCCAACACCACAGTTCAAAAGCATCAATTCTTCGGTGCTCAGCCTTCTTCACAGTCCAACTCTCACATCCATACCTGACTACTGGAAAAACCATATCCTTGACTAGGCGGACCTTAGTCGGCAAAGTAATGTCTCTGCTTTTGAATATGCTATCTAGGTTGTTCATAACTTTTCTTCCAAGGAGTAAGCGTCTTTTAATTTCATGGATGCAGTCACCATCTGCAGTGATTTTGGAGCCCCAAAAAATAAAGTCTGACACTGTTTCCCCATCTATTTCTCATGAAGTGATGGGACCAGATCCCATGATCTTTGTTTTCTGAATGTTGAGCTTCAAGCCAACTTTCTCACTCTCCTCTTTCACTTTCATCAAGAGGCTTTTTACTTCCTCTTCACTTTCTGCCATAAGGGTGGTGTCATCTGCATATCTGAGGTTATTGATATTTCTCCCAGCAATCTTGATTCCAGCTTGTGTTTCTTCCAGCCCAGCGTTTCTCATGTACACTGCATATAAGTTAAATAAGCAGGGTGACAATATACAGCCTTGACATACTCCTTTTCCTATTTGGAACCAGTCTGTTTTTCCATGTCCAGTTCTAACTGTTGCTTCCTGACCTGCATACAGATTTCTCAAGAGGCAGGTCAGATGCTCTGGTATTCCCATCTCTTTCAGAATTTTTCACAGTTTATTGTGATCCACACAGTCAAAGGCTTTGGCATAGTCAATAAAGCAGAAATAGATGTTTTTTCTGGAACTCTCTTGCTTTTTCCATGATCCAGCAGATGTTGGCAATTTGATCTCTGGTTCCTCTGCCTTTTCTAAAACCAGCTTGAACATCAGGAAGTTCACGGTTCACGAATTCTATTAATATTCCTACAGTGAGTTCTATTTCTATTTGAATAATAAAAAAGAAAGATTTCTCATTTTACAGTCTACAGGAGAGGCAAGAAAATCCACATCTTCAGTACTCTGTAAGGAGCAGAGTTGGTTCTATAATTCTTCCTTGAAATGAGCCATGTATAACTAAACATTCTGTTACAATACAGTGAGAGGGCAGTGTGTTGCAAGGTTTTGAACACAGAAATCTAGATTTAAACCCAAACCTGGACATTTACTAGCTTTTTATCTTGTAAAAAATTACATAACCTCACTGGGCTTTCACGTGTGCGACTCTTTGCGATGCATGGGATTCTGCTTGTAAGAATACTGCAAAGGGTTGCCATTTTCTCCTCTAGGGGATCTTCTGAACCCAGGTATCGAACTCGAGTCTCCTGTGTCTCCTGCATTGCAGGCAGATGCTTTATCACTGAGCTGTTTCCTAATTTACAAAATGGGATTAATAATAATAAATCTCTCTGAATCACAAAAGATATATCTAAATTGTAAAAACACAGGCAACCAACTGTATAGACTACTGACCAGGATTTACTGATCTTTACTAGGGCGCCTTTCAGTATATCTTACGGTTACTTTCAACTGTATCTTTGGTTTTAAATCAATGGTGTAATATTTATTTTAGAACCCATGTTTGAGGGTGGATTTTTGGTTTAATTGATATGAAACAGTACACATTTATATTTCTGCAAATAAACCATAGTTAAATATTACAATTATACATGTAATAGTTTTGATGGTAAAAATACACCCTTTATATCTAAAGGGTAATAAACTAAATGCTCTCACTTAAAAAATGCTAATACTTATGTTGAGCTCTCATGACAAATCCTTTTATTTAATTAAACTGCATACCTTTCATTCAATAGTAATTTTTATACAATAGCCACCTGGGATAAATTTTCCAATAAAATAGTAACCACCCTGCATGAGTTCTGCGTCTTTACAGAGAAAGAGAGATCAAATAAAAAAGTAGAGTCAAGTAAGTAAATAGTCCTATAATAATTATCCTCACAATGTGTAATGGGAACCAGAGAAGAAGAGCTAAAGGGTAAAAACTAGATAAACAGATGAAGAAGAATAGCAAATGATGTTATAAAAATGTGAAAGGCAAGCTGTTCTAGTCACATGTTTAAAACAAAAAAACAAAAAGGTGAAAGAGAGAAAAATAAATAAAGTATAATCAGGAGGCCAAGAGGTTACCTCTATTTTCTTTTTTTTTTTTAATTTATTTTTCAATTGAAGGATCGTTGCTTTACAGAATTTTGTTGTTTTCTGTCAAACCTCAACATGAATCAGCCATACGTATACACATATCCCCTCCATCATGAACCTCCCTCCCCATCCCATCCCTTCTAGGTTTGTACAGAGCCTCTGTTATTTTCTTAACTAACGTGACCAACTAGCCCAGTTTCCCTAAGATTACCCAATTTTTGTAGTGAAAGTCGTGAATCTCAAGAAAGCTCTTAGTCCTGGGCACACCAAGAGAGTTGGTCGTAATACCCAGCTTTATGAAACTCACTGTTACCAACTAAGAAGGGAGCTGTCTGTAATTCAGAAACAGAATCATATACCAACCAGGTTAGCATCTTGATCTTGAACTTCCAATCTCCAAATCTGTGAGAAAATTAATTTCTGTTGTTTAAGCCACCCAGCCTGCAGTATTCTCCTCTGACAGAATGAACCAACCAATACACCAAGCAAAGTGTAATATTTCACTTTTCCAAGGGTCAGTTTTCTCATCTGAAGAATGAAGAGGCTAGACTGATTAGATACTTTCTGATGTGAAGGTTGAGGGATGGTACGGGGAGGGAGGAGGGAGGGGGGTTCAGGATGGGGAACACGTGTATACCTGTGGCAGATTCATGTTGATGTATGGCAAAACCAATACAATATTGGAAAGTAATTAACCTCCAATTAAAATAAGTAAATATTTTAAAAAAATTAAAAAATAAATTTTCAGACAACCCACATCATTTCAATTAAAATTATTAGATACTATATAATTTTTAGAGTACATACATGTAACTTTTTTCTTAGATCTTTTATAGATTTTGTTTTGAATTACAAATTTCTTAATTTTGTTTCCACAGCAGTCATTTTCCTTACAAATCACATTTTCTAGTATGTTATATTTCAGACTGAAACTGAACCTAATTCACTCTCTCTCTTACAGCTTCCATGGGGGAGACAGATGCTTTCTTTTGTATCCTTGGTGAGATAGCTGTAATATTCTCTCACTAATACCACGTGATAGCCTCTAGGTAATAAGACCATTATGTTACAAAACTTTATATAAATTGTGAATCTTAGAAAAAAAGTAGCACAATTACATGATTCTATTAACCCTCTAAATCAAAGTTAGATATCTAAAATTTTCTCCACAGTAAAACCAAATGTTTTCTTCAGGTTGTTTACATCTGTACAAAACTATATCAACATACCATATCATAATTTTTTATGTCTCTCTATCCAGGTAGAATGACTAGAAAGTCATAGTATCAGGAAGGAGATATTAAGGCAGAAAAACAAAAGGTTTTGGCCTTCATATTTTATAAAATGGGTGCGAGTGATTAAAAAAAATGTTATGGAGGCAAGATACTGAAGCTAGTATACAAATTACCCAAAATCTTCTCACAACCTGCCTATCAATGCTATTTGTTTCCAACATACACCCAGTATTCCAGGCATTGTAGTTTTTAATTCATCTTCAAACATATCATGAATTATTCCTAGTCACATATCATCATTAAAAAGAACTACTACCATTTTTTAACACAGTAATTTTTCAAAGTACAGTGACAAAGATAATTTTATTTGACTCTGAAAATAATCCTATGAAAATAAACATGGATCACTGTATTTCCTCATTTATAGATGAGGAAACAGGTTTGGAGAGAGTAATTGACTTGGCCATGAAACTATGGCTAGTGATGGGCAAAACAGAAGCTAATATGCAAGTTCTAAGCCTAGTGTTCTCCCATCTTGTAAGGTTATGGCTTCTTCTTCCATTCATATAACTTAATTAGATATATCCTTCAAGATTCTTCTGTTCTAATTTATCAGTACCACTCTCAGCTTCACCTCTAGCACCAAAAATTCCTCCCTTTCCTGAAGTCTTGCTAAGCTCAAAGTAATCTCAAATGACATTATTACTTTTTATATTCATTGACAGAAGTATATTGCAACATTACATAGTACTCTGTATGTATATTTCCAGGCTACTCAACTGCATGACAAGCTCGAGCTTTCTGTGTGTCTTCTGAAGTGTAGGCATCCCCCTGGGATACCAACCATCTGTTTTGTTTGCCTTTGTTTGGACCTGGCTTTTATCACTTCATTGGTCTCTAACTTTCAGTGTCTTGATCCTTGGTAATAGACTCCTTTAAGGCATGACCAATCATGCCTTCACATGGACAAGGGATATTCCTTTTCCTTTGTATTTTTGGTAACTAGTATTTATTTACACAGACCTTCTTTTGTACTTTTTGATAATAGCTATTCATTTTAAACATGTAATCAGTGATACATTCCAAAATGCATACTAGAAAATACAAGTATACAAGAAAAATTAAACTAACAAGGGATATATAGAAACTGAACATGTTTTTCCTTTAATTATCACTGAAATTCCCTATTCATGACTGCTATATAACTAAACTCTTATTTCTCTTCATACTTCCTTGAAATGGCTTCTTTTTCTTTTCTGAGATCTTAATTTTTTTTCCCATTTTTTAAAAAATTCTTAATTGGAGGATGATTGCTTTACAATGTTGTGTTAGTTTCTACAATACAACAGTGTGTATCAGCCATGCATGCTTGGTGAGTTGCTTCAGTTGTGTCTGCCTCATTGCAACTCTGTGGACTGTAGCCTGCCAGGCTCTTCCATCCAATGGATTCTCCAGGCAAGAATCCTGGAGTGGGTTGCCAGGTCCTCCGTCAGGGGACCTTCCCCAGCCAAGGATGGAACTGCGGTCTCCAGTCTGCTCTGCATTGGTAGGCAGGTTCTTTACCCTTCCCTCTGGAGCCTCCCTCCCATGTGCCTCACATCCTAGCCCTCTTCAGTTCAGTTCAGTCGCTCAGTCGTGTCTGACTCTTTGCGACCCCATGAATTGCAGCACACCAGGCCTCCCTGTCCATCACCATCTCCCGGAGTTCACTCAGACTCGTGTCCATCGAGTCCGTGATGCCATCCAGCCATCTCATTCTCTGTCGTCCCCTTCTCCTCCTGCCCCCAGTCCCTCCCTATCCCTCTAGTTCATCACAAAGTACCAAGCTGAGCTCCCCGTGTCATACAGCTGTTTCCCACTAGCCATCTATTTTACACATGGTACTATACACATGTTAGTGCTACTATCCCAATTAGTCCCACCCTCTCCTTCCCAGGCTGTGTCCACAAGTTTCTACACCAGGCCAATTGGGCCGTCTTTCTAATTAGAATTTGAATTAAACACAAGGAAAGAAGGAATAAAATGGTTACAACTAATACAACCTAGAGGCAATTTACTGCAAAGATTTCCCATTCATTCCTGCTTTCAGCATTCTCAAAGCTGCCATAATTGGTGCCATAATTTTAATGGACAAGTTCTTCAGGCTTTCCTCACTTTCTAGTTGAGCTCCTCTCTATAAATTCCGTTTTTTGCTTAAATCAGGCACAGTCGCTTTCTGTTGCTTGTAAGTCAGTCACTTCAGTCGCTCAGTCGTGTCCAGCTCTTTGTGACCCCATGGACTGCAGCACACTAGCCTTCCCTGTCCAGAACCAACTCCCAGAGTATACTCAAACTCATGTTCATTGAATCAGTGATGCCATCCAACCATCTCATCCTCTATTGACCCCTTCTCCTCCTGGCTTCCATCTTTCCCAGCATCAGGGTCTTTTGCAATGAGTCAGTTCTTCACACCAGGTGGCCAAAGTATTGGAGTTACAGCTTCAGCATCAGTCCTTCTAATGAATATTCAGGACTGATTTCCTTTAGGATGGACTGGTTGGATCTCCTTGCAGTCCAAGGGACTCTCAAGTCTTCTCCAACACCACAGTTCAAAAGCATCAATTCTTCAGTGCTCAGCTTTCTTTATAGTCCAAGTCTCACATCCATATATGAATACTGGAAAAACCATAGCTTTGACTAAACGGACTTTTGTTGCCAAAGTAATATCTCTGCTTTGTAATATGCTGTCTAGGTTAGTCATAGCTTTTCTTCCAAGGAGCAACTGTTGTTTAATTTCATGGGTGCAGTCACGATCTGCAGTGATTTCAGAGCCCAAAAAATAAAGTCTCTCACTGTTTCCATTATTTCCCCATCTATTTGCCATGAAGTGATGGGACCAGATGCCATGATCTTAGTTTTCTGAATGTTGAGTTGTAAGCCAACTTTTTCACTCTCCTCTTTTACCTTGCAAAGCACATTCCTTATCTGATATACCCAGAAAGCACAGTGTCTAGGGAGAGCTAAGTATTTTTAAATGGTTTGTTCTTATGCAGATTATATGTTATTATACACAGAAAACAAAACTAACAAATGACCCTGAAGCACAACATTACTATTGGTTAGAATTTTAATAATCAACAGGTAAGCAGAGACCAAGCTAACATTGGAAACTCATCTGCATAGAAATGATTTGTATTACAGTTCAACGCCTTACATTGGTGACTCACAGTGATAACACTCTGCTGCAAATTAGCAAAGCCTTTTGTGATGAGGGTAGTACTTATTGTGACCATCTGAATTTTTAATATCATTTTACAATAAAAAACATCTGATAAATTTAACTGCTTATGACATGGCTCCTTTTTAACTATGTGAATTTTTTTACATAATCTATAGCTTCTCATGAAAAGTAGAAGATTACATTTTTAAATTCACCTAGAAAGGAAATAACCATTAGAATAATTTATGTAGGCAAGTGATATCATTTTAAAAGTATAGTCAGTACCCAGCAAAGAAAGCCCCCTCTGCTATTTTTATGAAGAAAAAAAATGTTAAGAAAAATCAACCAAGTAATCTTTTATAATATAATTAATTTAACAGCAATTCTAGCCAATCATACATCAGTAGTTAACTCAATTTCCAACAGATTATAAATATAAGCTAACTATTTCTACATACTTCAGTAAATTTCTCTCATTTTAGATATTTTTATCTATTTAGAATCCTTTCCATTTCAGGAACATCTTTTTAATCCTAGATATTATGGGAATATCATACATGTATATGATATTTCTCTTTCTTAATGACAAGTATTTCCCTGAACATAAAAATCCTACTGAAAAGTGGGAGAGGGAAAAAGACTTTTAAACATTCACTTCTTTCTCTTTTAGAACTTCTATTACTACATGCTAGTATTTCCCACAAGAATATTTTTTATTTTATTTGAAGTTGGCAAAAATCTTTGTGCTGAATCCTGTGAGCATACTTCTAGTGATAGATGTCAGACCAGCACTGTGTGGAAGAACTTTTATTTGACAGGAAGATGACAGGAAGAAGCCTCTATCCAAAATATAAGATGCAACTGTACAATCCTTCTGTGAGATTAATGGAATCTTTTGTTCCTACGTATAAATGACTTATTCATTATTGCCTCAATAAAATCAGTTCACGTTATTAATTTGAATAGTGTGAAATTAAGACACTTAGAAAGGTACACATTTATTCAAATTAGGACAGTTTGTTTTAAATGTCTTCTTTATATGAATTAAATGTGAAACAGACTAAAAATACAAATTTCCAATGATATTTTAATTTATGTTTTGGTAAACACCCACCAAGAACACTTTAAGATTCATTCACTGTGCCTACAGTATATACTCTAAACAACTAACATCTTGATAAGAGATGCTTGTACTAATTTAGAGTATATGATGTGCAATAAAATGAAATATTATTTAGTTTTACACTCCAAATCAGGGTGTGAGTTATTCTAATTTATTACAAGCACTGCTTTATTCTTGTTGGCATTATCAAATAATTTCACATGTCCCCTCATATCACAAGAAGAGGGACTAAAACTGTTTGTTTTTTAACAAAAATATAACATTCCAGACCATCTTCCCTATCTTCCCATCTTTCCCTATGCCTCTCAAAAATAAATCGGGAGTAAACAATACAGTTTCATTATGCATTTTTTTATCTACAAATGTTATTCTTTATATCTATCTGGGAGAGAACGACCAGGAGCAAATCATTTTTGATACATATTAAAATGCTAGCACATTTATATGTATTGCACATCTATTTAATGCATAAATATAAAAGAAATTTATACCCATTCCTAGATTGGGGATTCTTGTAATAATATACTCCAAGAACTAACCAAAGTTTTGTAATGTTTTCAGATGTAAAAGAAAAAAGAAAGGGGAAACAATGGTGACATGTCAAAGACTGACTGCTTGTTTTCAGATTTATCTCTCTCTCTAGCTTTCTTACAGGCCTCCCCCTCAGAGTCTGTTCAGTTTTCTTTGTGTAACAGACAGGTTTTTCCCTTGAATATGGTGGTTTGGACTAACCTAGAAATGGACCTATATCATCCCTTGTCCGTTTCTTTGTTTACCTTTCACAAGAATTAAAACCTTGAGAACAATACCATGAAATGGTTTAATCAAAACAATAAGAGAATTATCACTTGGTGTTTTAAACACTTTTAGTTAATGCACTAGATTCTTAGTATAAGTTTATTAACACAACACTTTCAACAAAAAAGAGTATTATTTTCTTAGAGGAGAATAAGCAAAGCATATTCAGAAAGAAATATTTGGCTATTACCTCACTGAACTTAGCTCCTCAAATACTTTCTGGAGAGACACAAAATAAGTTTGAAGGGATTAAAATACAACGTTGCATCTAGTTTATAAAAGCCATTTTTTTGGATCAAAAAACTCCAGAAAGATTTGATCAGCAAGAGCTGAACAGTATACTATAGAAGAATTTGCAGTCTTTGAGATTTTATTACAGTAAGGTTTTTAAAAATCATTTATCTGTTTTAAAGATGACTTCACTCAGTCATGTCCGACTCTCTGTAACCCCATGGACGGCAGCCTGCCAGCCTCCTCTGTCCATGGAATTCTCCAGGCCAGAATACTGGAGTGTGTGGCCGCTCCCTTACCAAGGGGATCTTTCCAATTCAGAGATTGAACCCAGCTCTCACATGCCATAAAATTCATCCTTTTAAAAAAGCATAATTTTTTGGCTTACATACTATTGGTGTTTAAAGTGACTTCTCTCTCGTAGATGAGATTATTGTTGTAAATTGGCATTATAAGATGTTCTCTTACCTTACAGAGAAAGTTGATCTTAAAACCCAAAGACTGGGCATTTCTTGAGCCTGAGTTCATGTAGTTTCCAACCAAAAGAACTAACTCTAAAAGTCTGTTAAAGCTTTCACTTTTCTTCAGTTCTTCACAGGCCAGAGTTACTGCTATGATGCTTGGCTTAATGTTGTTTACATGTTCTTCAAATGTGAGCTTGAAAAGAATGCTATTGAGACGAGGCCGCAACATTTTCACTGAGCTCATCTGTAAGATAAGGAATGCTGTATAAGACTATATATTATTCATATATATTTTCACATATATTCATATACATACATATATTCATATTTACATATATTTATATATATATTCATATATATATATAAAGCCCATTATTTTTCTCTCTAATGGGGATCATTTTATAGATGATACTGTAAAAATTTTGAATAAAATTAATTCTCTCTGGGTTTTAACAGTTGTATTTCTTTCTCCAGAACACTTTAACAAATATTATTCAATTTTAGACATTTCAAAAGAGTATTCTTTTTAAAAGTTAAAAAAATAGCTGCTAGGTTTCAAAGAATAAATGAAATCATTCTTATAGCATTAAGAAAATATTATTGAAGCTAGCCAGCTGCTATATGTTAATTGCATAATCATTAGTCATCAATAAAATTTAAAGTGCCAAAAATCTGTCCCTGAGGTGAACTATAAAAATGCACAAATATAACATTCAGTTGAATGAACAGCTGGGCCACATATAAAAAAACATATATGATGACAGATAATATAAGTGGAACCACATTTCCTAAAAAAAAAAGTGGCTTCACTATTACCTATTTCTATGCTGTTTGAAACCAGAAGACTAGCTCTGATTGAGCAGCTAATAATTTTAAACCTATGATCTATATTAATTTAATACATTAAATATTTAGATATGCTCTAAAGAATCTCACCTGCTTGACAGAATGTTACACTGGGATGACCCAGAGGGATGGTTCGGGGACGGAGGTGGGAGGGGGGTTCAGGATTGGGAACACGTGTACACCCGTGGAGGATTCATGTTGATATATGGCAAAACCAATACAATATTGTAAAGTAAAAATAAATAAATAAATGAAGAGCATTTCAGAGAAATAAAAAAAAAAGTTATGGTAAAATTACATGAACTTACTTTTAGGTACATTATTCAATAATTCTATATTGGTTTTCTTCAAAACAGTTCAAGTTTTTACTTGTTTTACTTGTTTCATAGTCTGGGTCCACATTCTCTATTCCCTTTGGTATAGTTCCTATGATAATTTCTTTTAGTCTTTAATTTCCCATAACTCCAGGTCATTTAACTAGTTTTCATTCACCAAATTAATTCTGGGAGAGAGGTGGGTGGAGGGTCAACACATAAGAACATACATAAGCACACACACAATGAAATTATTAACAATCCTAATTATTTTATTTTTTACATATAGCTTAACTTTTTAAAATACAAATGCCAGTCACAGAGTAGGCATGGGATAACTGTACACAACATGAAAATAATTTGACAACATAAATAAGAGTCCTTAGTTTAAGGACTCTTAAACTAAGAGTTCTTAACGGGACAAAATACCCCTCAAAAGCAGCAAAATGAGCTGTCAATAGACCCTATCTGCTCTAATACAAAAGTAAAGCATAATCTATCATTTTTCCTCTTTGAAATAAGTTTGGTCATTAACCACGGGTGTCTGCCTCTCAAAAAATTAACCTTTGCTGTCTGCTAATCCTCCCATATGCATTCACGCTTTTCATAGGCAGATATATAAAAGTATACTGGGAATATCCCTGTTACTAGGTCTGAAATGTAGGTCATATCACTCATCAATAGCTTCACAAAAACACAATCAGGGGAATATTCAAAGCATCATACTGATTTTTTCAGTACTCACGTGGTAAGTATAAGACACACCATCTACTCACAAAAAGTGTCCAATATAGCCTCAAACTCATAACACAATCACATGATAACTACAGCTAACAATAAAACTAGCCCACGATTTTAAATTAAGTGCTGGAGATGTCCACTGAAATAAGACAAAACTTTAAACTCTATGACGACAACATTTAACGAAGGCTTCACAGTAGAGGGGATACAAACAGTTAAATAATTAACAATTAAGCAAGTAGAGAGAAAGAAAGAGAAAATGAGTAAGCAAAAACAATTAGAGACCAAAAAGAAGTTGTAGAGAGAAAGAATTAAGTGAGAAAAGATTTATAGGTTAGGAATATACGAGGTATATACCTAGGGGCAGAATTTGAATCAAAGTCCGTTTAGAGTCCACGTAAACACCATAAAAATTGGAAGCTAACCACATTAAAGTCTTCATGAATGAACAAATGTAATCTCCCACGTATAAATTTGTGTGGGAATCTATCCAAGGTTCTATGTCTTTTTCTGCATTCATTTATGCCTCTATATGCCTCCATCACTGTTTCCAAATCCTTCCCCATTTGATTTTTCCTTTCTTTTTATTCTTACTTGGCTATCATTAGCACAGAAGCATGTTTTTTATCATTTTATTAATATATGTTTCAGTTCAGTTCAGTCGCTCAGTTGTGTCCGACTCTTTGTGACCCCATGAATCGCAGCATGCCAGGCATCCGTGTCCATCACCAATTCCCGGAGTTCACTCAGACTCACGTCCATCGAGTCCGTGATGCCATCCAGCCATCTCATCCTCTGTCGTCCCCTTCTCCTCCTGCCCCCAATCCCTCCCAGCATCAGAGTCTTTTCCAATGAGTCAACTCTTCGCATGAGGTGGCCAAAGTACTGGAGTTTCAGCTTTAGCATCATTCCTTGAAAAGAACACCCAGGGTTGATCTCCTTCAGAATGGACTGGTTGGATCTCCCTGCAGTCCAAGGGACTCTCAAGAGTCTTCTCCAACACCACAGTTCAAAAGCATCAATTCTTCGGCGCTCAGCCTTCTTCACAGTCCAACTCTCACATCCATACATGACCACAGGAAAAAGCATAGCCTTGACTAGACGGACCTTAGTCGGCAAAGTAATGTCTCTGCTTTTGAATATACTATCTAGGTTGATCATAACTTTTCTTCCAAGGTGTAAGCATCTTTTAATTTCATGGATGCAGTCACTATCTGCAGTGATTTTGGAGCCCCCCAAAATAAAGTCTGACACTGTTTCCACTGTTTCCCCATCTATTTCCCATGAAGTCATGGGACCACACACCATGGTCTTCGTTTTCTGAATGTTGAGCTTTAAGCCAACTTTTTCACTCTCCTCTTTCACTTTCATCAAGAGGCTTTTTAGTTCCTCTTCACTCTCTGCCATAAGGGTGGTGTCATCCGCATATCTGAGGTTATTGATGTTTCTCCCGGCAATCTTGATTCTAGCTTGTCTTTCTTCCAGCCCAGCATTTCTCATGATGTACTCTGCATAGAAGTTAAATAAGCAGGGTGACAATGTACAGCCTTGACGTACTCCTTTTCCTATTTGGAACCAGTCTATTGTTCCGTGTCCAGTTCTAACTGTTGCTTCCTGGCCTGCATACAGATTTCTCAAGAGGAATTTTTCAGTCTCCCTGATGGTTAAAAAAACCACAGAACTACTTGGATCAGGTGCTAGTCACCATATACCTCCCTTCTGGCTATGCCCTGTAAGACCTCTAGGAACCCTGAACATCAGGGTGGCTTTGGTCTGAGATCCACAAGGAATTTAAAGCCTAAGCTTACATAGATATCTTTAGTCTTGCTTCAGGTTCTAATACCATTTGTTTTAATTCATATCTGTGCTGCATTCATAGCTGTTTCTGGGCTTTGTATGTCAATGCTTGGTCTACTGTTTCTGGGCTTTATATTTCAATGTTTGGTCTACAAACCCAAAACAGCATGGATTTGATTTTTTTTTCCAATACCACCCCCAACCAAAATAATGTGACCAAAAGTACTTTAATATTTATAGTAACAATAACAGCAATTAACATTGAGTACTCTGATCCAGACATTGTTCTAGAAATCTGTTATATACATATATGTAGATTTGATTCTCAAAACCACCCTAGGAAATGATTATTCCCATTGTGTGTTAGTCGTTCAGTCATGTCCAATTCTTTGTGACCCTATGCCCTGTAGCTCACCAGGTTCCTCTGTCCATAGAATTGTCCAGGCAAGAATACTGGAGTGGGGAAACAGTCCCTTCTCCAGGGGATCTTCCTGACCTAGGGATTGAACCTGGGTCTCCTGCATTCCAGGTGGATTCTTTACCATCTGAGCTACCAGGAAAACCCATTATTCACGTCTCCTAAAAATGAGGAAAGTGAAGCACAGAAATACTAAATAACTTGTACAGAGTCAAATTGTATATTGAAGTTCTGAACTCAGGCATTTTGGCTACAGAACTCAGACTCTCAATACCTACACCAGGCCACCTCTGAAGTCATATTGAGAGTGGTATGTATGACTTGTTGAAAAAGAGACCACAGACAGAAATACTGTTAAGTTTTCAAAAGGTCTTAGAAACAGGTAATGCCCTAGGATGTTGACAGTAGAAAGGGAAAGAAAGCAACATATACAAGAGGAAGAATTAAAGAAGCAGCAAAGGGATTTAGTAGTAAATGATCAGTTATTGGAGGATAAAGTCAAAGATGGTTCCAAGATGTTTAGTCCTTTGTGAGGTAGAATACTGTTGGCATTAATGAAGGCAGAAGGAAGTGCCAATTTGGTTTGGCTTACTGTTTGGTGTTTATGTTTGTTTCAGAAAATGAGGGTAGATGAATTTGCTTCCCTTGATCTGCTATCTATACTCCAGTAAGTCAGTCAGGGACTAAGGCAGTGGGGGCTGGTAGGGTATGGCTTAGTAGCAAATTCAACCAAATGAGTGAATCTAGACAGTTTTGCAGAGTCTGACTGTGTGAAGCTAATCCATCTAGTTTCTCTGCTTCAGTTTCCTCATTTTTAATGAAGGGGAAAGTCCTGCTAAGCAGTTTTGTTTTGAAAATTAGGTAGGAGCCAAACATATGAGCCATATATGTTAGTTCCTTCCTTTTTTGTCTCTGTCTTGAGAGCTGTGGAAAGGTGAGGCAGACAGTGTGAGATCCACAAATAAAAACCATTACTTGGATGTTACCAAGACATTTTTATTAGCATTTAAGTGAACTTGGTTCACCATTCTTTCAGACACCAGTGTATTTTACTTCTAACAAAGACACTATTAGATTCCCATTATTAGGATATGGATTAGGACATGACTTGGTGGTCATGGAACAACATTAAGACTCTAAATCTTGAAGTCATGTTGAAATCACAGAAAACACAATGTAATTTAATACCATTCCTTGCCTATATTTTAACCTGAAGAATTACTTAGAATTGGCTCTTATTTTCAGTTCTCATCATTCAAGGTTAAAATTGACATACTTCAAGGTTGAATCACTAAAACTGACTATTTAAACGTGTTCCCTGATCCTTCCAGCATTTGCCCCTCCAAATCATCACATCAATAGTCAAATGAACCTCTATAATAGGGAAATAATATTGCTTTCCTGATATTTTGAGTTTAGCTATTGTTATGATATCTGGTAGCATTCAGAAATTCAGTCCTTGAATTTAGGAAATAAGTATCAGAGTTGGCAGATTTTGGAGTTACCAGAATATGGTGGGAGGCAGGTTGTTGATGATGGAGAAGGCGATGACACCCCACTCCAGTACTCTTGCCTGGAAAATCCCATGGACGGAGGAGCCTGGTAGGCTGCAGTCCATGGGGTCGCTAAGAGTCGGACACAACTGAGCGACTTCATGTTCACTTTTCACTTTCATGCATTGGAGAAGGAAATGGCAACCCACTCCAGTGTTCTTGCCTGGAGAATCCCAGGGACGGGGGAGCCTGGTGGGCTGCTGTCTATGTGGTCACACAGAGTCAGACATGACTGAAGTGACTTAGCAGCAGCAGCAGCAGCAGGTTGTCGATGAGGAGTACATAGAGAGAAGAATCAAAGACTGAACACAGGTCCTTGCATATATCAAACATTCAAATATTTGCTGATTGATTTTAAAAGCACTCCTGAGCTGGCTGGCTATTTTCTGGATCTTGTCCCAAGGAAGACAGGCAGGTTGCCTATTGAACAAAATCAACAATGGATGGTAATATTTTACGGTCCCCAAAATGATGTCTTCAGCTAAGATGTCGAACCCAAAATCCTAGGGAATTACCTTTCTTGACTGCTATTACTGGATACAATCTATCACCAATCAACCTCATTCAGGGAAGAGGTTGTGCATTATAAGAGGATCACATCTGCCCTTTGAACTAGCAAAATATTTTCCTTCATTTAGCCACTAAAATAAAATTTAGTGCAGAGCAGGTAATAAATATCATATGTAATTTGAAAGAAAATCTTATAAAATTAGTGAATGAATGGATGTGCTCATTAATACAAACAGAAAGTCCAATATCAGCAAAAGACAGGATTAGGAAGCAGATGGACAGTGTAAAGAGGCATCATAGTAAGCTGATGGGGCGTAGTAAGAAGGTATCCTACTTCCTATGTAAAGTAATTAGCTACCAAAAGGGTCATCCCAATGATACTTCCCAGGCTTAATAACAGCCCCAATTCAGAGCTCTAAATAACTATTTTGAAAAATAGGTTGAAGAGAATTATCCCCTTAATCCTCAGAGAGGGAAAGAAATCATTCGCTGTATTCTCTAGACTCAGAAGGTAAATTAAGTAGAAGAAATAGGACTTTTGAGTTACACAGATCTGGACTTGAACTACAGTTGTGTTACTTTATAGTTACAGTCTAATGCAATTTACTAAATGTTTCTGACACTTTATTTTCCACCAGTAAAATGTGTTCCTTAAGTCATTTATACATGTTTCAGTAAGACAAATGAGACCTTATGTGTAAAACCGCTGTCATGATAGCTGACACAATAGAATCACTCTAAAACAATAGCTATTATTGCTATTATTCTCTTTACTCATTCTCTGAAATTACCCCAACAAGGTACCATGGTCCCTGACTGTTCTCCAAAACCTGAGATGAAGTTTTTCTCATCCATTAAGGACCATGTGTCACTAGGGTTTGATGAAGAATGGCCTTCATTATCTATTGAGCACTTTGTAAATATCAGGCAGTGCTCCTTTCAGTCAATTTCAATGCATCATATAAATTTTCCACTAGAAATGTTAGCAGTGAGAACATGTTACTATAAAAATCAAGAGACTTATGGAGGAGGTGAAACTATATAGACTCTCTTAACAGAAGCCACTAAACAGTATGCTTTGATCATACTAATAGAATTTCCTGCAGTCAGAAGTATGAATTTTTATGATCAGAGCAGGGCAGACTGACAGACAATAGCTAAATCTCCATTGGAGGATTTGTCTGTGTAAGGGAATGTCTTAGATAACTGAAGCAGAGAAATCATAAGAAGCAGTGAGTGACATCCCCAGCCAGTTACAATTATTAAAAGACTCATGTCTCATAAAGGTACTTGAGTGCACCTAAGTGATACAAGGAAATATAACAAAAACTTGGCTGCAGTGTATGTTTGTTTTTCCTTGTGGTCCCTTGCAGCATTTTAGTTGACTGGCATCCTTTGTTTTATAATTCACTCCTTGAAGTGCTGTGGGATGCTGACCAAGGTGTTGTATTATGTAGGGGATTTATTTGTGTTACAAGATACTTGTCTATCAAATCGCATCAAGCAGCTATCATGTCTTCAGATGATCTGCACTGTATTAAAAAAAAAAAGTATACTGACAACTTTAGTAAGAGCAGCCACAAGTTGGTTATTTCCCCAAAGAGTTAGACACAATTTTGTTAATATAATTTGAATTTTATACACTTGACTATCTATGCAGCTGATGAATATTGATGTTCTGCCAAACTACTGTAAGATTCCAGAGAGAAAGAAAAAAGATCCAAGTGTAACAGTCATGTGTGAAGGAGGAGGAAGCAGTCCCATGCCACTCCTGAAGTCATGTGTCACTCACTTTTAAGGTGATTTCTATTTTCTTTCATTTTTCACTGCTAAGATACTCATTTTCAACTGCCATCACATGTGAGCATAAGTGATCTAATATCTTTAATATATAATATTAAAGATTCATGGGAATTAACAGATATATTTGTAATAAGTACATATTTGTTACAAAAGTGTTTCCCCTGATACCTAAATACTCTTGGGACCCAATATACATTAAAATTACAGAATAATTTTGTATCAGTGACTATAACAAAGGTGACGTAATGAAGTGATGATAAAGAAGAGTCAGTTTAAGTTAGACAGCAGGCAGGTCTTCCTATAAAAGTTGTGAGACCCAGACTTGAAAACTGAGCTAAACTCTGATGTTTGGAAGCACGGAAATATTTAAAACAAGGACGTCTGTGATTCCCTGTCAAATAAATCATTATTATTCTCTTTTAGACATAACCCCCTCCATGCATGGAGCCAATGGTAGATGAGAGTCATCAGTAATCTGTAAAATGAAGCTTTGGAAAAACAGGGTTTTGAAAACTGACTTTATCCCAGAAAAGCAATGATGTGCTCATAGAGAATATTTTCCTCAAATAGAGTGATATGTGGAAATTATACATCAGCAAATATCTACTCATTTTCAGTCTGGAACAGAACATGGTAACAATGTTGACCCCAAGAGACACTGGAAGCTCAAAAGAATTACATGAAGAAACGGTAAAGAATTTCCAAAACATCATTCTAACAACTGTCTGAGGCCAAGAATGGCCATTAGAGCACCTGTGATACTAGGCTATTATTTTAAAGGATTACTGATATATGGATAGGGGAAAGGGGTGAATTTTTCATTTTTAAAAATTTAATGAAAATCAATCAATAGAAAAATTGATTGACATCCACAGGCTTTATCTGAATATTCATTCAGTTTCAGATGATTTTATTTTACCTCATTTTATTGTAAAAGCTGATGGAAATAAGTCATCCTGTCACAAAATGGATTATTATGAGAAGTTATTGAAATGAACCAGAATCTGAATACATGGATTTGAGAACACACCATGGTGAGTTTTCTTTTACTTGATTTCACAATTATTAAACAATCTTTTTATTTTAGATAAAAATGAAGGTACATCTAGAAGTAAGAGCTAGCATTCATATTTACAGAAGGAATGAAAATAGAAACAATCAAGGCATTACATATCAAAACACTGAACACTTTGAATGAAAGCAGATAAAGAAAAATGCAATTTTCCCAATGAATATGCAAACTTGAATAATGATTTAATATTAATGGAACAGGAGAGCTACAATTTTCCATCCAAACTAACTGCCTTTGATGATGCGTGGGAGAGAAAAAAAAAAAAAAGCTTTTAAGAATTTCCTGTTCACCTGATTAAGCTATCTTGAATAGAGCTCATAAGCTCTTGGGGGGCTTCAAAAAAATTAAAAAGCAAACTGATTATATATCTGTAGTTCCAACTACAGGCATAAATCCACTCCTCCCGCCTTCACATATTTATGCAGAAAAAGAAAAAAAAATTGTGCTGTCAGCAGTATCACATAATCTTTGCTTTTCATTATAAATGTTTTTTATGCATAAGGCTATCTCAACATCTTTTTGTTAGATTATAGCTTTAGAATGTTTTTAATTGAAAAATATGGGTAATTTTGAAGTCAGGAAAAACAAAGTACCAATTACTAAGAGAACTAATTATTGCCTTCTTTTTCTCAGAAGATGTGTTACTTTAATAGATACACACAGTATGGGTCTCCATTCACAGTGCAAGACAAGTGGGAATTTCCATAGCTCTAAGGTTTGAGAACAGCTGAGCTGCAAACACACTGGGAAGAGTCTAAAAGCTCCTGCTGGGGGTTCTAACTGGCAGAGTTTTCAAAGATCTGTGTTTTTTCCCCCCAGTACAGGTATAGCACATAATTACAATAATGTACCAAATTCAATTCTGTGGGAGGCAGATTGAAGGACTAGTCAGTGGGAAGCTATGCAGCCAATCTACCCCCCTAAAGAAAAGGATTATTGATCCTAGATGGTGTGGGAAGTAACATACCCCTCTTCCCAGGAAACCTGCCTCTAGATACAGGAAAGGTCCCTAGATTTTTTTTGTTTCTTTTTTCTTCTCTCTCTCTCTTTTTTCTGGTTTCTTTTTAATTTATGACATGTGAAAATAAGCAAATCCTATGATATGGCTGATAAGAAAAAAGAGGGAAAGAAAGTTTAGAGAAAGCTTAGCAGCCCAGTCACTGTCTCAGGTAAGTTTATCTTTTTTCAAAAATTCAAAGCGTGATTCTTCTGTAGTCTTGCCAGTTTTACTGTTTTTTTTGTTTGTTTGTTTGTTTGATGAGATTTTAGTGAATATTGCAAGAGTAATTGCAATTGTGGCATATGTACATCTCTAACTGATGAGATTTTATTTTTATCACCCAGGAAGTTATACAATAATGAAAATTCTAAAGGACATTGGCAGGGTGATAGGAGTAAAATTAGGAAACAGTATTTACCACTAGAGAAGGCAAAGAAAGAAAAGGACTCAATAAGGAATCTAAATTTTTCAACGTTCAAGTACTAAATGGATACAGAATTAGACAGGAATAAAAAGAGCCCACTTGATTTTGGATTCAAGCTAATACAGTCAACAAACATTGGTAAGTATACCATGTGAATTAAATCAATATAATACAGACATTTACATAAGTTGTCATCTAGCAGGGGTCATTCAATAAAAAAGCTTGTGATTAAACATTTAATTAAAAAACCATGATAATTTTGAGAAAGGAAAAGAAAAAAATAAGGTGCTCTGAGAGAATTTAATAGGGTGACCTAATAAATAAGTGAGAACATAATGGGGAGAAAAATTTAAGCAGAGATGCAAAGAATAAGCAGGAGAGAGGCAGGCAGGAGTGGGAGTAAGAGGGAGCAGCGTGTGTAATGGTCCAAAGACAGGAAAGAGCATGGTAAATTCAAAAAACAATATACTGATGCTTTAAGCAGATAAATAATGATGCAACACAAACGTACTTTAGAAATGTCACATCAAGGGCTGTGCCGAGACTGATTTGGGAAAAGGTCAAAAGCATAAGTGGAGAACACAGGCTAAACGTATATTGTAATGGTTAAGGGAAAGAGGATGCTGGCTTGGGTTACAGTAGTAACAGCACAGAAGAGAAGTCAGTAGATCGCCTGTATATTTTATTTTATTTTTTTTTTCTTTCTTTTTTTTTTTAATTTATTTTTAATTTTTACTTTACAATTCTGTATTGGTTTTGGCATAGATTGACATGAATCCACCACAGGTGTACATGTATATTTTAGATGCAATTAGGAGTTAATTGATGATCTCTCCTAGATCAGTTTCAACACATTATTTAAGGCAGCATTCTGATTGCTGTTTCCTGAATAGTAAGTAACTAGAGGTAAGGAAGTAGAAAACAAAAAGAGACTACTCTTTGAAAAAACTCATGCTAGGTAATGAAGAGAGGGCAGTGTTTATCATGGACCTCAGGGCCAGTGAAGGATTTTTTATTCATCCATCCATCCAGCTATCCATTCATACATTTTGGGGCAATTAATGACTTAAGATTCTCATTTCTGAAGAGAAGAGCAGAGTGGAGACTGAGGAACTGAAGAGGCAACAGACAAATAGAACAAAAGTAGGCAGGGGAGAACTAATGCCTTACACAGAGCTAAGTGTATTAGTATGTAGTAGACTATTTCACACACACATGTGCATGTACGCATAAGCACACACCAGTTCAGTACAGTTGTTAAAATCACAGTCCATGACATCAGACTGCCTGGGACTAACTTCTGTACCTACAGCTATGTAACTGAACAAGGTCCAAAACCTCCCTTGACCTCACTGTCCTCATCTGTAACGTGGAGTCAACAATAACACCAGTCTCACAGGGCTGTGAGGAATGCACGAGACGGTGCATGGAAGAACACCTAGCATGGCACTGGACATAGTAACATCTCAATACATTCTTATTTCTATCATTAACAACAACAAGAACAACAGTCATAGTAAATAAAGTATCCCTTTTTCTGACGTTTGACAGAGAGGAGGTTAACACTAGATAAGTGTAGAGATAACAACTGTGGGTAGAAGAGATACTGTTCTAGCACCTATTTGCTTTCTCATTTCCCTGGTAAGAGATTAGGTTGTCAGTAGGTTGAAAAGAATGGGAAGGGGAGGGAGAAAAGACTTGAAGAAAGCAGGTAAGATATGGTATAGCTGCTATAGAAAAAACAAAAGACCACTGAATTAAGAACAAGTAAAATAACTGCTGAAATGGCGATAAGAGTCCCGCCAAGGTAACAGCTAAAATGTCATAAAGACACCAATTCACTCAAGTTCGCCAAAGAGAACAGGGAGACATAAAGTCAGAGAGTTAGAGGCACAATGAGACTGTGAAGGAGTGTGGATTTTATTCTGTAAACTCTGGGAGACACTGAAGGGTTTCAATATAGAAATCACATGATGAATATACATTTTTAAGAAGACTAAACTAATAATTTTGATGGTGGAAGAAAGCAAAAGCAAGACAACAAGTTTGGGAATTTTCTCATTTGGCCAGAGGGCTCTGTAGATGTCCAAAGTTGTCCTAAATGTAGGCTGTCCATATATTTCCAGGATTAAAAAGTATTTGGACATTTCCACAGAGAAGTGAATTTAATTTCAGCATAGCCTTGAAGAAATATATTTGAACATAATTTTTACTTTGAGGCCTAAACTATGCTATTTTTAATCTCAGGCTCACACTTAGTTCTAACAATTATCTTAAAATTCAATAAGCGCTTATCTACTGGCTATTATATACAAGATATACATGCTTACATATGTGGTTAAAAGACTAAGTTATATCATTATTTCAAGAAACTTCGCTAGATATGAGACTATCTAATCTTTATTTAGATCAGGCAAATCCTGATTGATACTGCCTTAGATAATTTACATAGCATAAACTACTTAGAAATGTCCTTGAGTAACTTCCCTATAGACATGTAGCTAAGGATGGGGAGAGTAAATAAGAGGCCCAGGTGACTTCATGCTCACAGCCCCAGAATTATTTATGGTTGCATGCATAAACACGAAATCTCTTTCCTTTCCTATTTTGCTTTGAGTTCAGAAGGTATATTGCTCTTTATGTCCTAAAACTTCATTTCCTCAGTGTAGTACCAAGGATATTCCTCTTGAAGGACTTGCTTGGCAAACTAATACATCTTCCAAGATAAACTGCATTCAGGAAAAAAATGGCTTCGGAGAAACTGCAGTGTACCTACTGTAAAACTCATAACCATCATGACACAGCTGAATTCTCGGATGGTATATAACCTTGCTTCATTTATAATATGAATTCCAGTAACTTAAGTTTTAAGTGTGGACTTTGGACTAGAAAATTTTATCATTTAATATTGTGTTAAAGTATTGCTATTTAATAAACAATATCTGGCCAGTTTAGTTAATTTGCTTAATTCAAAAATGAGAGATATAGTTTTTTCAGGTATCTATACATGCTGTATTTCACCCTAAACAGAGATTCCTCATTTGCTTTTCAAGGATTTGACAGAACCCTCCTACATCAGCATATGCAGTGCTATATCTGAGAACTAATAAACTCTAAATATGGGGGAGCAGTTATTGCATATGTTCAAAAGGAATGTTCTCTGTTCTATCACATTTTGACTTTAAACAGGATTTTTAAATTGCAGAGTAGCAAATCAGATCAAATCAAATGTATTACTATTAAAGAGGTTATAAAATAGTTTGAATCAAGCAGAGTATTTGACTATTAAGTGCAACGGTCATTTTTAAAAGTCTTAGTATGCAGCTGGAAAATGGTCAGAGAGCCAGGGTAAAACTGAAAGCTGTAGTAGAACTGTTTGTTTATATGGGACCAAACTTGAATTGAACACTGAGTCAAAAATAGCTTTTCTCTAGGACATTAAATAAGTCATCGTATACACCATCTTTTTGTCAATTATTTGAATAGCAGTTTTGAGGAAAGCTTGAAACATATATACATACATATATAAAACTATAGTTTTAATACATAATCTACACCTAGTCCTATTTTATACCCTTTAAAATGAAGAGGAGATAAGAAAACATAATTCATTTCAGTAATTATTTAACCACACTAAAACACAGAATGTATTTATGAAATTTTATTTCCAGCTGAAACTGTATTTAATGGTTTTAATCAATTAATGACACTCTACGGGAAATCTGAAAATTTTTGTCTTTTTTCTGATACAGTGTATACCATTCAAGAGACTCTAGAATATTTCTAATTATCTATAACAGTTTCCACCTTTCCACCCTTAAGAAGCCTAACTTTATTAAAAAGCCAAATTCTAACAGCAAGATCTAAATAGAAGGAAAAATAGTCAATACAATAACATGTTCTTTTTATATATTGATATTAATATCAATATCAGCATTGATATAGAGGAAGATCCCTGAGATGTTGTGAGGTATTTCATAATATAGATCTTAAATTCTTTATTTTTCAATAATATTAAAAGTAATAAGGTTGTTTTTTTTTCCCGACAGCCAATGTTACATAAGTTATATAGTTATACAGTAGGAAAAAAAATTAATATAAGCAATTGAAATGTCTTCCCCCCGCCCGCCCCCGTTTCTATTAAGTGTTACCTGCAAGCTGAGTCTGTGGGCCCTTAGGCTAGATACATACCACAACTCCAAACTGCTCAGGTTCACAGAGGTCATCGTACTCATGCTTCAGCTCTGCTAGCTCATTGAGTACCTTCTGCTCAGGAAGATGTTTTACAAGGTTCTAAAAGGAAATAAAAGCATAACAGTTTAGTATTTCATCATTAGGATTATAAAAGATAAATTAACAACTATGAAAGTAATTAGTATAGTGGATAAATTTCTGATTGCGCTTCTGTCACAGTACCAGTGTATCTTCCCCTTCTCCCCAAAAGCTTAACCAAAAAACAGCTACAACTTAATGTGAATAAATATATAGAAGCGTTTGGTTTCTCTGCACTATAGTATAAATATTAAATTAAAAATCATATTACAATAAATAACATTACAAATTTGATCTTTCTAAGTCTGAAACACATACCATAATGTTAAGATTTATTTCCTGTCATGATAATTAATCAATCTATAAAAAAACAGAAAAATACTATGTAGAATTTACTCATGTGCAGGAACAATAATAATCAATTATACTCTTCAATATTGGCAAAATTTGGAATCATTTTCAATCTTACAAACCACATCAAGCCTATAAAAATAATCTCCAATTATTTATAATATCTGCATTTTTTTCTATTCCGTTCTTCTATATGATTTCCAACTCCTAAAACAATTATCAAAGAAAGAAGCCTAGCTTTTGTCCCTACAGTCCACACATCATTTTCCCCGCTATTTCAAATTTACCACCTCAAAGCTGGCTACATCATGGTCCAACACTGAGTCTGAGGAACAAGTGTGCAACCCAATTTAAAAGTATCTTTCAGATAAAACTGTTACAACCATCTTTCCAATATCCTTCAGATAGTTCACTTAAAAACTATCTTTCAGAACAACTTTAATATATACACACACACAAACACTGACGTGACTACACACATATACACACACACAATACTATCTGTATATGTGTTAGTCACTCAGGTTGGCCTGACTCTTTGCGACCCTATGGACTGTAGCGCATCAGGCTCCTCCGTCCATGGGATTCCCAGGCAAGAATACTGGGGTGGATTGCCATTCCTGTCACTGTGAGGATAATGCCTAAGATGCAAAAGGGAATGGCTGATGCCAGAGTGAGCAATGGGGATCCTGTTCTCCAGAATTCAGAGATGTGCACTTTGGTAGGTTTGGTAGATGCTTGCCTTGGTTTCAACACTCTCTGGTTGCAGCAGCTTTCTCTAATGGCATCTATTAGAAGATTTAAACAGGCAGAAACACCTCTACTGACTTTTGGAACCAGACAACTAAGGAAATCTTTGTCAGATCTAGGTGGCACTGCTGCTAAGTCGCTTCAGTCGTGTCCGACTCTGTGCGACCCCAGAGACGGCAGCCCACTAGGCTCCCCCGTCCCTGGGTCCCTGGGATTCTCCAGGCAAGAACACTGGAGTGGGTTGCCACTTCCTTCTCCACTAGGTGGCACTAGTGGTAAAGAACTGGCTTGCCAATGCAGGAGACGTAAGAGACACAGGTTTGATCCCTGGGTCACGAAGATCCCCTAGGAGGAGGGCATGGCAAGCCACTCCAGTATTCTTGCCTGGAGAATTCCATGGACAGAGGAGCTTGACGGGCTACAGTCCATGGGGTCACAAAGAGTTTGAAGGGTCACACGACTGAAGTGATGTAGCATACATTGTCAGATCACTGGCTGACTGAAGAGATAATGAAACCCAAACTAGAGTGACCACACACGAGGAATACCGTCCTCAGAAAACAAAAATCAGCCGTCTTTAAGGAGTGGCATAATTAGATTCCCAAAGTTATAATATATTCAAATCTCCAGTTCTCAACAAAAATATTACAAAGCATGGCCGATGCAAGGAAAAAAGAATTTGACAGAAATGATTCCTGAAGAAGTTCAGAATTTAAAGTTATAAGTCAAAAATATTAAATAAACTGTTTTAAACATGCTCAATAAGCTAAAGGAAACTATGGACAAATAACTAAAGGAAAACAATACTATGAATAGAATAAGAAAGACATAGAAATTACAAAAAGGAATCCAAAAGAAATTCTGAAAGTGAAAAGTACCAATAACTGAAATTTAAAATTTATTATAGGAGTAGATATGGGCAGGCAGAGGAAAGGATCAATGAATGTGAAGGTAAAGAAACTGATATTATTAGGACGAAGGAACAGAAAGATAAAAGAATGAAGAAAAATAAACAAAGCATGAGGGATCTGTGGGACACCAAGCATACCAACATGTATATCACAGGATTCCCAAAAAAGAAAGGGAAGAAAAAATATTTGAATAATTAATGATTAAAAACTTTCCAAATCTGATGAAATACATAGATACACACACTCAAGAAGCTCATTAACTCCAAGTAGGACATCAAAGAACTATGAGACACTTTCTAATCAAAGTGTCAAATGTAGAAAATGATAATTTTTAAAGCAGCAAGAGAGAAGTGAATTGTCACATTTAAGGAATCCTTAATAGGATTATTCACAGAGGGCAATGTCACCTCACTCCAGTACTCTTGCCTGGAAAATCCCATGGACGGAGGAGCCTGGTGGGCTGCCGTCTATGGGGTTGAACAGAGTTGGATACAACTGAAGCGACTTAGCAGCAATAGGATTATTATATGATTTCTCCCACTGGAGTCAAAAGGTAGTGTGATAAAATAAGTGCTGAAATAAAAGATTATCAACAAGAATTTTATACCCACAAAAACCGTCCTCAAGAATGAAACACTAAGACATTTCCAAATTAATAATAACAACAACAACAGCAACAAGAAAAGAGATAATTTATCACTAGCAAGCCTGTTCTTCCCTCAAATACTAAAGGAAGCCTACAAGCAGAAATTAACAGGCAGTAAACAAAATTATGTATCAATTATACCTCAATAAAACAAGCAAATAAATTAACAAACATACTGCTATATGCAGTGTACAAGCTTTCAATAAAAAGTGGTTGAAAGCAAAAGCATGGGAAAAAATATGGCATGTATAGAGTAGCCCCCCCCAAAACAGTAAGGTATCTATATTATTGTCAAATTAAAATTGTCACTTTAAATCACAAAAAGGTCACAAGAGACAAGGATATTATATATTAATAAAAGTTTAAACCCATCAAGAAGATATAATTATTATGAACATATTCCTATCTAAGAACCCAGCTCCAAAATACATGAAGTAAAAATTGAGAGAGTTGAAGAAAGAAATATACAGATCTAAAATAATAGTTGGAATGCAGGGGTGATTCAACATAAAAATATGATGATCTTTTACTTTTATCTAGTTTGTTTCACTTTTTCTATTTTATATTCAGTGCTCCCATTTCATGTAGTTTATGTTCTCCAATTTATCCATCTCTCTCTTTATTTTGATGTTCTTTTTCAAGCCTTTATCAAGTGTAAGTAGAAAAGCATTTGTATGTGTGTATAAAATATTTATAATATATAGATTTTAGAAAACTTATGATTTTTTGCCTAACTAAAAAAATTATGACATTTTGATTCTACTTTGACTTATTACGAATAGAATGCTAGATTTCTAATTAAAAAATAGATATACAACAAGCAACAAAGGTTTACTGTATAGCATAGGGAACTATAGTCAATATCTTACAATAACCTATGATAGAAAATAATTTCAAAAATAATATATGTGCATTTAGATAACTGAATCAATTTGCTGTGCACCTGAAACATTGTAAGTAAACTAAACTTCAATAAAATATATATATATTACAAAAAACAAGCAAGCCAAAACTTTAATTATTGTGGCTTAATTATATTTTGGGTAGGAAAATTATGCAAAGCTATTTGCACTTTTAATCTTTTGCCACTTTTTTTTTCCATATTGAACTCATTCAACCTAACAAATAAAGAAAAAAAGCATAGGAAGGAATCTTGCTAAGCTAAAATCGAGTGGTCTCTAATTCTTTTGTGATGTGAACCCTCAGTAATGCAGATTTATATCATCCAATGAGTAAACATCCTATTTTGTAGAATGTTTAAAAATAGTGTTTATTTCTCTTTGTCCAAAAAAAAAAATTAACCAATGTAATATGCCACATTAATAGAATAAAGGGAAATGATCATTTCAACTAATACAATAAAAGCATTTGATAAAATCCCACACATATTTGTGAGAAAGAAAAAATGTTCTTTAAACTAGGAATAAAAGCAAACTTTCACAACATGATAAAGACCATATAAAAAGATGTCACAGTTAATATACTCAGTGGCAAAAGCCTGAAATTATATCTGTTAAGAACAGGAACAAGGCGAGGATGAATGCTTACAACACATCTATGCATCATAGTACTAACCAGAGCAATTAGACAAGAAAGAGAAATAAAAGGCATTCAAATTAGAACATTTTAAAAAATTGTCTCTCTTTACAGATAACGATTGTATATGAAGAAAACACTAAACAATCCAACCAAAAAAAAACTGAAAGAGCGAATAAATGAATTCAGCAAACTTGCAGGATACTTAATCAGCATGCAAAAATCAGTTGTATTTATTTCTGTGCACTATAATTTGAAAGGAAATTAAGAAAACAATTCCATTTACAATAGCATTTTTTAAAGCACCTATAACGAGATACCATTTTTACAATGCCTACTAGAAAGGCTATTGTCCAAAAAGTGGGAAATAAAAACTGTGGTAAGGATGTATTAAAATAGGAACCCTTATGCATTGCTGGTTAGAATGTAAAATGGCATCAGCACTGTGGAAAACAGCTTGGTGTTTTCTTAGAAATTAAAAACAGAATTAACCATATGATCCCACAATTCCATCTTGGGTATGTAACAAAAAGAACTGAAAACAGCATCTCAAACAGTTATGTGCACACAATGCTATCATTGTTATTCAATAGTGAGAAGGCAGAAACAACCTACTTTTCCATCAACAGATATATTGATAAATGTGGTATATACATAAAACAAAATATTATTCACTAGAAAAAGGAAGTTTTGATCCACGCTAAAATACTGATGAATCTTGAGAATTTTATGCTTAGTGAAATAAGATAGACAAAAAAAGTCTAATAGTGTATGAACCCACTGATCTAGAATAGATTCTTAGACACAATAGAAAAGAGGTTACCAGGAGCTGGGGGCAGAGGGGAATGGGGAGGTACTGTTTAAAAGGATAGAATTTCTGTGTGGGATAATGAAAAATTTCTGGAAATAGTGGTGATGATTGAACAACAATTTAAATATACTTAACACCAGTTAAACTGTATATTTAAAAACAGGTTAAATAATATACTATATATTATCAATGTTTCTAAATTTAAAAAAAAACTAGGCAATATATAACCTTATATGTCCCATGGAAAACAGCTGTATCTCAATCTACTTTTAAGACCTCTTTGGTCTCTATTTATCTTTACTCTCCTCCCACTAATTTTGCATTTCCACTAAGCTCTATGCCTGCAATGGCACCCACTGTGTACTGATTAGTCCAAAGATTTACAATATCATGTCATTTGACCTAAAAGAAAAATCAATATTAATATAGCAATATAAACATCAAATGAAATTAAGCCCAGCTACTACTATGCCTCATTAACATCATTTTTTTAATAGAATGGAAAGGTAAATAAATACCAAGGTGTTATCTCTACTTTTCTAGAATATTTCTGATATATATAAATTGTTTTTCAAAAATTTTTCTCTGTTAATAGGATTTTTTGTGAAGTATGTTATTAAGGAAAACAAAGAATCAGACTGGTAAGTTTCATAATTTTCCCTACAGGGAAACTCAATTAGAAAGACTAAAAATGTTGTTATCATTATTAAAAATATCAACTCTGCATATTCTCAACTCTCCATCTCAATTTTAAGTTTTAACTGTGAAAATAACTATTATAGAATGAATCAAGCCTATAATAGGATTTTAGCTCTGAATGTGAAACTTGTTGTTATTTTGCTTCTCTTCCAGCTGCAGATAACCTGTTAAGTCATCTTTACACTGCAGGCTCCCTGGCAGGTGACATTTCTTTTCTTTCTCTGTTCAGCTGTATGAAATAATGAACACATTCGATGGGCTTAGATGTATTCTGATTCTGGATACGGTCTTCAGACTGAGTTACAAGCTTATGTAGCTGCCAGTTGTTTAGTAGATTCTATTTACAAATAATGTTTCGAATAAAACCCTCTCACTGTGTGGTAGATATAGCCTACGTTATAGGACTTCTTGCTTAATGAACCTACTACATCTAGAAACCCATGTTTCAAGTGGCCATCGTAGCCAATACCTGAAGACACTTCAGTATTTTTCCATAAATACTAAAAAATGGAGCATAAGATCAGACATTAACAATGTTTTCATGTCCGTCAAGTCCTGAATAGAAGAGGAAGGAGGGCTAGAAGAGAGAGGAGAGACATAGCAGTACTCATTTGCCTCTATGCTCCTTCACTTATCTTTAAAAGTATGTCAGGAGAGAAAAATGTTCAATGCACAGTTTAAGAATAATGTGGACAGTTCTTGGAGTCAGTTGGAAGTCCATATTTTTAGGCCTCCTGGAAGATCCATGCTAAGTCGCTTCAGTCGTGTTCAACTCTTTACGACTCTACGGACTGTAGCGTATCAGGCTCCTCTGTCTGTGGAATTTTCCAGGCAAGAATGCTGGAGTGGGTTGCCATTTCCTACTCCAGGGGATCTTCCGGATCCAGAAATCGAACCTGTCTCCCGCAATGCAGACAGCTTCTTTACTGCTGAGCCACTGGGGAAGGCCCTGGGCTACCTAAAGGAAGAGAAGTGTGTATTATGCAATCAGGCTAGGCCCAGTAGGAAAGCCTGCATTTTGGAAACGATCAAAATGATTGTGAGTGCAATAGTTGCTTCTTGGATATGACTCCAGGCCTGGCCTACCTACCCCCTCATATGTCTGAGTGCTTGGTTATTTCGAAAATCAAGCATGTTTAAAAAAAAAAAAGGAGACAAAGAAAGTAAAACATGTTTCTGTATCTTGCCATAGGACACTCCACACCCTTGGCATGGAGAGGGCTTCAGTACATAGCAGCTATGCCCCACTGGAAACTCCTCCTCTCTTTCCACTCACAATGGTGCCAAGGAAAGGGATCAAAATAGGAAATGAGGAAAATCACCCACAGCAGCTACACGAAAGCTGACAAATTAGTTCAGAAGACCTGGAAGCTATTCCTCGAGAGCCATAGAAACATCTAATGAAGATAATTTTTGAAAAGAGTTAAGGTCTTGCAACAGCAGCTAGGAGCAAGAGGAAGCAAACCACAGGTGAACAGATGTGGACCGGGCTAGTATTTAAATGTCATATTGCCCAATTAAACAATTGTAAATAGCTTTTGTTTAGTTGCCATATTGATACCATGGCTACTCAAGATTTATAAGTAAATTGCAAAGAAGAGTTCAGACACCCACTATGCTGAAAGGGGAAAGCTGTTTGTAATAGCAGAGGCTAGAAATTATAAATTTTTAAAGACAACTTATATTCTGACAAATTGTGAATTAATAGGTAAATATCCTGTAAAGTTTCAACCCTTCTATTTTTCCGTCCTGCTGCTCCTACTTACTACTGAGCATCTTCTTTCAAACATTCTAAGATTTGTGTTTAAAAGATCAATTCTAGGTCAGTATGAAAATTTCATCTTAGAAAATGTCAATGAGCTGAAGTTCACAAAGAAAACAACAAAGGGGAAAGCAGTTACTATGTCATCAAACGAGCAGATTTTTCTTCCTCTTTTTACGCATCACAAATTCACTTTCTGATTACTGCCACAGTTATCTAAAGGGATTTCCCCTAAAAACCATAGGCTTTTAACTCCTTTTTTACATTTTTGCAATGACTCTACAATTCTTTCAAAACTTTATTTCTTTTAAATGTTAATTGCACACTTAAAGGTTAGTTAAGTGAAGGTACTGAACCATAATGCCCTTTCCTGCTTTCCAAAACATAACCTTTCTTTTTTGTCTTATATCTCATTAAGTCATTTTAGTAGTAGGAAAGTCGAGTTAGGTTTACTGTGATTAAGTCCTATCGTTCCCCATGTAAATGGATCGGGACCAATATTTATTTATTTATTTATTTTTATTCTTTTAAAATTACACCATTAAGTGCATATATATACACAGAATTCTATTTATATATAGGAGACAAACATATATATATATATATACATATATCAGTATTATTTTAACTTATGTTGTCAAAGATTTTATTTTGTAAAAAATTCAGAGAAGAAATGGGTAAGTCTTGGATAAATCTCTGTAATCTTAATGGAAACTTCCTCCTATTTTGCCTGGTCAAAACCTCAATCCCTAAACTACTATAACTTACTATATGTTGTGCAACACTTTCTCATGGCATGTCTTAAATTGTATGTGTGTATTTTAATGTTCTGAAATCACATTCAAGTGTTCTAGTTCTTTGCTTTGAGTTAAAAGGCACACACTTTGATGCTAGGCCTGGTCCTATATTTATTTTGAATTTCATCCATCCATTCACCTAGTACATACTAGCTGCCGATTCCATGACTGCCACCACGTTAACCACTAGATTCTGTCCTCATGAAAATTACAGATCCAGGACTGTGTATACTCCTGCCTACACAGTGTAACCATAATCAACATATGACTGACAGTCATTTGTGTTGCATTTGATTCAAAAAACATTTCTTGTCAAGAGGTCATGCTGCATTTCCCTCTTTTGGTTTGGAATTCCTATCATTTCTGTAACTCCTAAAACAAACTATAAGCATCTGTTAAGATACGTTAAAATGCTGACCAAATGGTCTAAAACATTCAGGGAGAGGTTTTCTAAACCTCCTTGTGGAAGTACTCCTTTCAAAAAATGTTAGTTGATTAAAGACAAGAATTGAAAACACGGTGAGAAAATTCATGACCTTGGAGTATAACAATTATGTCTTACAAGGAGGCAGCTTTTTACAGGTTTCCTACCAATTCGATCTTCAACTTGACCAGAGTAGGCATATTTCTCAATATCACCTCAGCACTAGTATCACCAAATGAACAGCTCCAGCCCTCAGCATTCCTGCCAATCCCTAAGTTCCAGATTTCAAACCGACAGCCTGTCCTACTTCGATGCACCATCATTACTGCAACTTCAACAAATCTAAAGGAGAATTCATCCTCACTCTGGTCCCTTACTTTATCAGCTTCTCCTAAAGGCCCCATTCTGCCAATAGGACAGGCATCCTCTCCATCCTCTAAGCTTTCCAACTGGAGTTTGTCACTCAGTTACACGTTCTGAGGGCTTCCTTCGTGGCTTAGATGGTAAAGAACCTGCCTGCAATGCAGGACACCTGGGTTCTATCCCCGGGTGGGGAAGATACCCTGGAGAAGAGAATGGTAGCCCACTCCAGTATTCTTGAAAATTCTGGAGAATTCCCTGGACAAAGGAGCCTGGCAGGGTCCAGTCCATGGGGTCGCAAAGAGGTGGACAAGACTGAGTGACTAACACTTTCCCATTTCACTTTTTCACAAGTTCTAATGATTCTTTCTGTCAAAATCTCTTTGGAATTCAACCCTTATTTTACATTCTGCAGCCAAAAATCTGGGCCATAGAAATCATATGTATTTAACTTTCCTAATTTCAGTTCAATTAAATTCATCAAAGTGTTCTCATTCTGTATTAGATTAATAAAGATCGTAGATATATTTACAACTTCTATAATTACAGAAAGAAAAATTGTGAATACTTTGTACATAAAAATTTCAAGTCCCACTAATGTCATGATCCTATTTACAGAAATATATTACTTTCTAAAACAATTTGCATGATTTACAATTAATCTGAAAGATAATTACTAAAAGTATTCATTCCTTTGATGGTAATTATCTTCTATTTTGTTTATGTTCCACTCTATACTCAAAAACAAACTTGAAAATCATATTAAACCTTAAAGGTGATATTAAGAACTAAAAAAATGTAGAGAATATACATAATGAATGACTCACTATGAATATTAAACAGCATATGAGGTGGATATGGCCTTGTCTAAATGTAATATAGTCTGCCTAAGTATAGTACAAACAATATCCAGTTATATACATATAACTCTCATGTATTTTGAATTAACATATTTCAAATTAAACACAAAATATCTTTTCATAATAAGGATACAAACATATTATCAGATATATAAGAGAAGATTTATATTACTTACAATAGGTGATAGGAGTATAGTATGTTATTTAGGGACACTCTGCTTTCATTAGATATCACCGCATCGTGGCCATTACAAACAAATAAAAGGATGCATTGCTATCAAATATTACATATAAATGTTTCAAAAGCTGAATCCTACCCCAACAGCCAAGACATCTATGTTGGGTAGGTTTGAAGTTTGAAGGCTACTAACATCTTACAGTTCTTGAAATGATAACAGTGCAACGTACTTTAGTGTAATATCTCAAAGGACAATCTAGACATTTCATTCAAGTATACAGGTGTATCTGCTACTGCTAAGTCACTTCAGTCATGTCCGACTCTGTGCGACCTCAGAGACGGCAGCCCACCAGGCTCCCCCGTCCCTGGGATTCTCCAGGCAAGAACACTGGAGTGGGTTGCCATTTCCTTCTCTAATGCATGAAAGTGAAAAGTGAAAGTGAAGTCGCTCAGTTGTGTCTGACCCTCAGCGACCCCATGGACTGCAGCCTACCACGCTCCTCCGTCCAGGGGTTTTCCAGGCAAGAGTACTGGAGTGGGGTGCCATTGCCTTCTCTATACAGGTGTATGCTAATACAATATTCAATCATTTCACATTAAGAACTCAGTGTTTTTCATCCATGATTTTTCTTCAGGCATATGGAACAATGCAAGTTAATGCAGACTATGAAAATTGAGTGTATCAGACAATGGCCATTTTGTTAAATGAAATGTGCCACATCAGAATGTCGCAACTCCTATGCAAATCCAAAGGCAGAAACACTTTACTGTTTAGAAAGACAATCTATACACAAATATGAGGTGGCTTCTTTTTCCAAAAATCACTGTAATACTGTAAATCATTCCAATTAGTTCAAAAGAGTTGTAATAGAAACATACCTGACTGGCTATTGTTAAGTATTTACTTCCCTTTTTTCATATAAGTACTGGATATAGACACTTACATGCAAAACAAATGTAGAAGCATATGGATACACCTTAGTTCAATCACTTCGGTCGCTCAGTTGTGTCCGACTCTTTGTGACCCATGAACTGCAGCAAACCAGGCCTCCCTGTCCATCACCAACTCTCAGAGTTTACCCAAAATCATGTCCATCGAGTTGGTGATGCCATCCAGCCATCTCATCCTCTGTCGTCCCCTTCTCCTCCCACCCTCAATCTTTCCCAGCATCAGGGTTTTATTCAAATGAGTCAGCTCTTCACATTAGGTGGCCAAACTATTGGAGTTTCAGCCTCAACATCAGTCATTGCAATGAACACCCAGGACTGATCTCCTTTCGGATGGACTGGTTGGATATCCTTGCAGTCCAAGGGACTCTCAGGAGTCTTCTCCAACACCACAGTTCAAAAACATCAATTCTTCTGTGCTCATCTTTCTTTATAGTCCAACTCTCACATCCATACATGACCACAGGAAAAACCATAGCCTTGACTAGATGGACCTTTTCTGGCAAAGTCATGTGTCTGCTTTTTAATATGCTATCTAGGTTGGTCATAAACTTTCTTCAAAGGAGTAAGTGTCTTTTAATTTCATGGCTGCAATCCCCATCTGCAGTGACTTTGGAGCCCAAAAACATAAAGTCAGCCACTGTTTCCACTGTTTCTCCATCTATTTCTCATGAAGTGATGGGACCGCATGCTATGATCTTCGTTTTCTGAATGTTGAGTTTTAAGCCAACATTTTCACTCCCCCTTTCACTTCCATCAAGAGGCTCTTTAGTTTTTCTTCACTTTCTGCCATAAGGGTGGTGTCATCTGCATATCTGAGGTTATTGATATTTCTCCCAGCAATCTTGATTCCAGCTTGTGCTTCTTCCAGCCAAGCATTGCTCATAATGTACTCTGCATATAAGTTAAACAAGCAGGGTGACAATATACAACCTTGACATGCTCCTTTGCCTATTTGGTACCAGTCTGTTGTTCCATGCTCAGCTGTAACTGTTACTTCCTGACCTGCATATAGGTTTCTCAAGAGGCAGGTCAGATGGTCTGGTATTCACATCTCTTTCAGAATTTTCCATAGTTTATTGTGATCCACACAGTCAAAGGCTTTGGCATAGTCAATAAAGAAGAAATAGATGTTTTTCTGGAACTCTCTTGCTTTTTCCATGATCCATTGGATGTTGGCAATTTGATCTCTGGTTCCTCTGCCTTTTCTAAAACCAGCTTGAACATCTGGAAGTTCATGGTTCATGTATTGCTGAAGCCTGGCTTGGAGAATTTTGAGCATTACTTTACTAGTGTGTGAGATGAGTGCAATTGCATGGTAGCTTGAGCATTCTTTGGCATTGCCTTTCTTTGGGACTGGAATGAAAACTGACCTTTTCCAGTCCTGTGGCCACTGCTGAGTTTTCCAAATTTGTTGGCATATTGAGTGCAGCGCTTTCATAGCATCATCTTTTAGGATTTGAAACAGCTCAACTGGAATTCCAACACCTCCACTAGCTTTGTTCGTAGTGATGCTTTCTAAGGCCCACTTGACTTCACATTCCAGGATGTCTGGCTCTAGGTACGTGATCACACCATCATGATTATCTGGGTCATGAAGATCTTTTTTGTACAGTTCCTCTGTGTATTCTTGCCACCTCTTCTTAATATCCTCTGCTTCTGTTAGGTCCAGTCCATTTGTGTCCTTTATTGAGCCCATCTTTGCATGAAATGTCCCCTTGGTATCTCTAATTTTCTTAAAGAGATCTCTAGTCTTTCTCATTCTATTGTTTTCCTATATTTCTTTGCACTGATCACTGAGGAAGGCTTTCTTATCTCTCCTTTCTATTCTTTAGAATTCTGCATTCAAATGGGTATATCTTTCCTTTTCTCCTTTGCTTTTTGCTTCTCTTCTTAGTTATACCTTAGTTAGTTCATTATATCTAAGTTGTACCTTAGGTTAAAGAAACAGAAAATCCATGTGAGGCATATACTATCCTGGACATTTTTTGACATATCCAGTACCCTTTCCAAGCTGACAACATGTTTTTGTTTTAACTAAGCAGAAACAATATCTGGCATCTGTGGAACTTAAAACATACTGATTTGAATACAGTGGCAGGTTTCTTCCATGTTTTGAATAAAAGAGTCATTGAGATACTTTAGAAAAGACTTCTGTTTCTAGCTAGTTAGTTACCCTAATCAATTGGGTCGTCAAATTGTCTAGGGAGTGTCAATTTATAGAATGCATAAAATTCTTAAACATACCTTCAGATGAAAACATAAGCTGTCAAGAAATTTACAATATCCCCGCCACCTCTTCTCAAAGGGAAAAAAAAAAAAAAAAACTAAAGGAAAGCACTAATCCAGAGATATAACCAAACACTGAAGGCCAACTCAGCCCTAGGAAAACCTACCGGTTTCCAGTGTCCTAGAGTTTTTAACTTTAATAGGCCTCAAACATAGGATGGTACACAAAGCCTAGAGCTTTCAGAAAGTATAGGCAAAGTTGGTTCTGATGTACAGCTAAAACCCCAAGAGATAATCTCTCCAGTGAAGGACTTAAAGAAAAACAAAACGAACGAACGAACAAAACAAAGAAAGCCCACCCACAGAGAAAAAGAGCATGTGGTCTTGTCTGTTTTTTCCTTGAATGTGGACACCTGTAGGAGTAACCGGTGACTCCCTGTAAACCTCTAACCGTAAACCAGGCCCATGCAGGTTTTGGTCAGAATTTAAAATACCTAGTTATTAAGAAACATGTTGAGAATTTAAAGAGATTGCACTTTGGCAGTGTTTCCATATAAAGGGCAGTCATTCATGCAAATTTCCAGGAAGAAAAGTATCTTTAAACTTCAGTTTCAAAACATTTCCAAAAAGGCTAAGCAATCATTGCATGGTAAGTCGCTTCAGTTCTTGTCTGACTCTTTGCAATCCCATGAACTGCAGCCCTCCAGGCTCCTCTGTCCATGGGATTCTCCAGGCAAGAATACTGGAGTGGGTTGCCATTCCCTTCTCCAGGGGATCTTCCCCATACAAGGATCAAACCTGGTCTCTTATGTCTCCTTTACCACTAGCGCCACCAGGGAAGTCATTAGTTCACAACAAAAATACAGATGATACAGAAAGAAGTAAACAAACATTAGTAAGAGTGAGCAAAAACAATAGAATTAGAGTTATAAAGATGTAGACCTTAAAGATGTAAGAAGAGTCAATAAACAAAGAACTTCTAGATATAAGAAATACAATAAGTGGCATTAGAAAGCTCACTGGATAGGAAAAACAGATGATTAGGTACAAATCACAAAAGAATTAGTAAACTGAAAGATAAGCCTGAAAGAAATGCTCTAGATTACAGTGCATAAAGACAAAATACAAAAGGGATATAAAACTAAACAATCAAAAAAACCCCAAAGAGAGTGAGAATGTTCAAAGTAAGCAATTGGAGTTAACAGTAGGAAGGAATAGACAGCATGGGAGAAGGATAATATTCTAAATGTAAATTGCTAAAAAAATTTCCAGAATTGATGGAGCAGAACAAATTTTAAATTCAAGAAGTCAATCAATCAAGATAAACATAAGGATGAAAAAATCCACACTGAGACACATCTTAATAAAACTATAGAACACCAAATACCAAAAGAGATAGAAGAATAGAACAGGCAGGTTACCTCAAAGGAATGTCAATTTAGACTACAGCTTGCTTAACAAAACCAAAGCCAAAATATGGTGAAATAATTTGTTTATATAGATAAGAAAGAAATTTTTGCAAACTAGAATTACATACTCATTGAATATATCTTTTAATAATAAAGATGAAATAAATACAACTTCAAGAAAATAGAGTTTTACTATGTCCAGAATCTCACTAAAGGTACGTTAAAAAGATGTGCTTCAGCCAGAAGTAAAATGATCCTAGAAGGAAGTTCTTTCACTGCAAAAGAAAGGTATTCATGAAAGTGAAATATGTGAGTAAATCTAAGCAAGCCTGTATAAGTCAGCAAAACAATGTCTAACTTGTTAAATTTTAAAACTAACCAAACTAAGAAGTAACAACAGATAATTGAGGAGAGTGTGAAAAAAGGATGTTGAAAGTAATGAATAAGTAAACAGACGCACATGCCACATTCAGAATAGGAAGAATCATGTATTATTTGGATCTCAATATACACAAATTTGTCCAGAAAGTTTAGGTAATTCCAATAAAATATCCAAATAAAATTTGTGTTGTTGCTGGAGTTTGACAAGCTGATTATAAAATTTATGCGGTGGAATGAAGAATCATCAATAGATTCTTGGAAAAAGAAAATGTGATCGACTTCCTCTATTATTTAATAAATAATGCTGGAACAAGAGTTATTCACATGTAAAAATATGAAATTCTGTTCTTTACAGTATACACAGAAATCAATTCCAGGTAGATTAAAGATTTAAGGTAAATGACAATCTTTTTAAAACATTTAGAGGAAAATATAAGAATAATACCTACATGACCTTAGATAAGAAAGGAATTTTTTACATCAGACATAAAAGCACAAAGACTAAAACAATGATGAATTAATGTACATTACAATTAGCAAGAAATGTTCCAGAAAAGATACCATGAGAAAAAAGGGAGAAAAAGACAGGAAAATTGGGAACTATTTGAAATATGCAAGCAATAGAAAACTAATATTCCAAAGATATCAAGAAATCAGACAAAACAAAAAAAGATAAGCAATACAAAAGTATTCCAACATGGACAAAAGACTAAATGAAGCATTTTAAAGCAGTTGAAACACAATTGGCCCACAAATGGTGTCAAGGGGGCTTCAATTCATTCACACTCAAGAAAAGAATTTCAATGCAAAAAATGAGATTCTTTATTCATATCTGCCTGGAAAAACATCCAAAATTTCTACATAATTTAGAGTGTAAGACATTGGTTTTCAATACCATCTTCACATAAAAATAACCTTGGAAGCTTTAAAAAAAAATGGTGCACTCAGAGTGGCCAAAGCAATCTTGAGAAAAATGAATAAAGCTAGAATAATCTCATTTCTTGATTTTTAAAATATATTACAAAGCTTTAGTAGCCAAAGAAGTATGGTGTTGAGATAAAGACAGACATATAGGAAACAACTGAGAACCCATAAATAAATCCATGTAACAGATCCTTGACAAGGGTGATGGGAAAATTATAGTCTATTTAACAACTGGTTCTAGAAAAAGTAGGTATTCATGTAACAATAACAACAATGAAAGAAACTGGGACTTCTATTTCACACTTTACAGAAAAATCAAATTAAAATAGATGAAACACTTAAACATAAGAGATGAAAACATAGAGAGATAGTTGAATCATTTTGGTCTTGTCAATGATTTCAAGAATATGACTCAAATAGCAGAGACAACAATAGTAAAGAGAAACAAAATGGGACTACATCAAACTAAAGGATTTCTCTGAACAGCAAAGAAAATAACCACCAGAACAGGCAACCAAAGAATAGGAGAAAATACTCGCAAACCATAGATCTGATAAAGTTAATTTCCAAAATATACTAATAACTCCTACAATACATTAGCAAGAAACCAAATAATCCTGTTTACAAATTGGACAGAGGACTTAAGACACTTAGAAATAGCCAACATGTACATTAAAAGGTGTTCAGTGTTACTAATCATCAGGAAAATGCAAATCAAAACTAAGCTTCTCTGGTGGCCCAGCTGGTAAAGAATCCACCTGCAATGTGGAGACCTCGGTTTGATCCCTCGGTTGGGAACATCTCATGGAGAAGGGAACGATAATCCTAGAACCCCCTCCAGTATTCTGGCCTGGAGAATTCCATGGACTGTATAGACATGTATAACAGTCAGACATGACTTAGTGACTTTCACTTTCATACCTGCTAGAAAGGCTATTACAAAAAAAAAAAAAGGTAAGTGTTGGTAAGGGTCAGGGGAGACTCTAAACTTTGTATGCTGTTGGTAAAAATAGAAAATACTGCAGTCACTATGGGAAAGAGTACACAAGTTACTCAAAATATTAAAAATGAATTACCAAATGATCCAGCAATCTCACTTCTCTGTATATATCCAAAAGAACTGAAATAAGGGTCTGGAGGTGATACCTGCGCGCCCATGGTAATTGCAGCATTATCCACAATACCCAAGATGTGGAAAAAACTCAACTGTCTACTGACAAATAAATGGATAAAAATGTGATATATATATGTATAATATACATATGAATACATGTGTGTACATAAATACTACATATACACACACACATGTGTACATAATACTAAAATATTATATAGCCTTAAAAATAAGGAAGCCCTACCATTTATGACAAGATAGGTGGAGCTAGAACACATTATGTCACCTGAAATAAGTTAGTCACAGAAAGACAAACACTGCACCACTCTATTTAAATGAAGAATATAAAATGGGCAACTTATATTATAGACGGATAAAACAGAATCATGATTGTCAGGGACAAGAGGAGGGGGAAACGAGGGGTTGTTAAATGGTTATAAAGTTACAGTCTTACAAGATGAGTAAGTTTTAGAGATCTACTATACAATATGAACAACACGGTATTGTGCACTTTAAAATTTGCTGAGGGCAGATTTCAAATTTTATGTTCATATCACAAAAATAAAAACTTAAACGGACACAAGGAAACTTTTGGAGATAAAGAATGTGTTTATTCCTTTGATGTGGTGATGGTATCATGGGTATATGAATATGTCCAAACTGATTAAAGTATAAACACTAAATGAGTACAGTTTTTGGTATACCAATTTTATATCAATAAAGCTAAGGAGAAAATGATACCTGGGTCCCATCTTCCCAAATTATCACTGAGTTGGTCTGGGGTTAGGGGGTCAAGGCAACGGTATTTTTCTAAGTTTCCCTAAATGCTATTAATACACAACTAAGTATGAGAATTACTCGTTTAAAGCAATGAGAACTCTCATACAGCTTTAGTAGTATAAATTAATATAAGCATTCCACAAATTAATTTGGTATTATTTGGTAAAGCAGAAGAAGCACACATACCATAATTCAGTAATTATAAGACTCTAGAATCAGCTTGTATTTCTTTGCATTGTCACTTAGGAAGGCTTTCTCTCCCTTGTTATTCTTTGGAACTCTGCATTCAGATGGGTATAGCTTTCCTTTTCAATATCAATATCAATAACCTCAGATATGCAGATGATAACACTGTTACGGCAGAAAGCGAAGGGGAACTGAGGAGCCTCTTGATGAAAGTGAAAGATTAGAGTGAAACAGCTGGCTTAAAACCCAACATTCAAAAAACTAAGATTATGACATCCGATTGAATCACTTCATGGCAAATAGATGAGGAAACAATGAGACACTTTATTTTCTTGGGCTCCAAAATCACTGCAGATGATGACTGCAGCCATGAAATTAAAAGATGCTTGCTCCTTGGAAGAAAAGCTATGATCAACCTAGACAGCATATTAAAATGCAGAGACATTACTTGGTACTTCTATGGTATGGTACTTCCAGACTGCTATGGTACTTCTAGCAATCATGTATGGATGCGAGAGTTGGACCATAAAGAAAGCTGAGCACTGAAGAATTGATGCTTTTGAATTATGGGGTTGGAGAAGACTCTTGAGAGTCCCTTGGACTGCAAGGAGATCAACTCAGTCAGTCCTAAAGTACATCAGTCCTGAATATTCACTGGAAGGACTGATGCTGAAGCTGAAGTTCCAACACTTTAGAGCTTCAATCAGACCCTGCTGGGAAAGACTGAAGGCAGGAGGAGAAGGGGACGACAGAGGATGAGATGGCTGGATGGCATTACTGACTCAAAGGACCTGGGTTTCAGTGGACTCCGGGAGTTGGTGATGGACAGGGAGGCCTGGGGTGCTGCAGTCCACGGGGTCACAAAGAGTAGGACACGATTGAGTGACTCATTTGAACTGAGGAACAATCCAAACATTCCCTGAAAGGATAATGGGGAAATGAATCATGGGATATTCATACTATGGAAAATAATATCATGAAAAAAATAGCTACATACATCAAAATGGATGTCTCAAAAAGTTATAAAAGCTAATAATAGAACATGTATGTCGAATGATTCTACTAATTCAAAATTTTCAGAAAGGTAAAAGCTAAGCATATATGTTTTAGGGATATACATTCCTATGTAATAAAAGTATAAAGAAAAGCATGGGAGAATGAGACCAAGATTCAGAAAAGCAGTTTCTTCCAGGGTGAAGGGATAAATGGGCTTCAATAGAAGTGGGCTCATATGGTTACACTTTATTAATGCTATGCTTTGAAGTGCATACATACGGCCAAATATTAGAGGAGTAATCCCAAATGATTTTTTGTAAAACTTAATTCAATCTTATGTCCTCAGATATTCTTGATCATTCAGGGAAAGTTCACATTATTGCCTTAAAACGTTACAGTTTGGGACTTAGGCTTCTACTCATCTGATTCAATTTTATATTGATTTCTTCTGTTGAGCCAGTGAGGGACATTTTTCAGCTGTTCATCATTATCTATATAATGACTTCATATTTGCAAAATCTAGACTTACTCCTCAGTATACTTTACCTCTGCAAAGAAAGTAATAATTCCCAAGACTTTAATTCATTTTGTCTAAAGTTGTTTCACTTATTTTTTTAAGGAAAAATAATTTTTGGCTTTTTGTTGACTGTTTCTAAATATTCCATATATTTTCACATCAAGAACTGTCAATTGAGTTTAAAAAGAGTAAGATAAGAGACAACGAGATGATCCTGAACAACGTTCATGCTTAGGCATTCATTTGTAGCATAAACCGAGGAGTGCTAACTGAACAAAAATTGAAAAAATCCTACAACAAATCACAAATCTAGTTTTGCTTGAAATATTTTGCCCTCGAAGCAGTATTCAAATTATTTATTGAAAATAACCCATACAGTATTTTCGGCCTGGGGCACTAAGTTTCTAAACCAGTAACAGTCTTCATTGGAATCCTCAAAAATTGATTGTTTTCCCAACTACTAAAATGTGTTAATCTTTATTTGTAAACATTCACTGAGAAAACTTTACCACTATTCCACCATCAAATGCAAAACAATGGATTAGACTATACGAAGAAAGGATCTCGAATAAGTGCCAATGACAAATTCTACAAAAATAAAATGACTATTAATCACAAATAAGACAATATATCAATATAAGTTCACCCAATACCTTTGTTATGCCATGCGTGCTTTTTTGCTGGTTAGGGGGATCACTTTGGGGGATCTTGGCTTCCCTTTAGATGTGGCGCTACACTAAGCATCCACTACTATGTGGCTGTTCACTCCATCATCAACTAATTGTTCATCCTCTGAAAGTCCACCCTCTTTATGACTCATGACCTGTTGGCTCTTTTAAGGAGACCTGGTCATACTATCAGATAAAAGAAGCCCATATGTTCAGGATCTGAGGACTATCTCTGATAAACGTTCCCAAACTCCCGCTTAAGTAAGCTCAACCCTTCTCTAGACTGCTGACATGTCCCTTGGTCCAAAGGGCAAGCACGTGTTCATATAATAAGCATCCTGGGCAGAACCTTGCCTTTATATTAGTTGAGATGTTCTTTGTGGATTTAAAGTGACTGATAACCCAAGGTTCCCTATGTGTGATGTTTTATTCACCAACACAAAATCTTTTCATCTGAAAGTAGCCATGATTTTGTTTTTCAATTTATTCACATCATGGAACTTACATAAACTAGATCTAGTGGTTGTTGCCTTTGGATTTAATGTGCCAAAAACAATTTGCATAAATTTAGGTTAATGGAGACCACCACCATCCCTTTGCCTAAAACACACTCCCTCCAAAAAAGGCAGCTGGGGCTGGGGAAACTGTATACACTATGATAGTTTTCACCACTCAGTGCAAAACAACTTTCACTTCAGAGCCAGTTGTGACAGAAACATTAAGAACTGACAGAAACACCTATTATACTATAGTAGGTTCCATATAAGTATTGCTTGACCCTGTATGGAATCCTCATGCTTAGTTTTACAAGGTCCTTTGGTTCAACAAAGGAGGCTGAGGCAGTTTCTATAGCTCTCAGAAACCCTTGAGAGACAACACAGAATTAAACAATCAAGAGGCAGAAATACATAAATCTGACATCAGTATTAGCATGGACTTCTCACCCCCTCAGTATGGCCCTACACTCAGGGTCAGTCTAATATTTGGATAATCTCTAAAATGCCACCAAATGGGATAACAGAATATTTCATATAAACAGAATATAATATCATGCATCTGATTGGTTCAAAAAGAACTGAAAAAATTACTAAAACAGAGAATGCTTATGATATAGTTCAGAATGTCAGCATCACTAGAAAAAACTATGAATAGAATAGTACAAATGCACAGAAGAACAGACAATATTCAGTTTGGCATAGAATATACGGAGCATTTCTAGGAGAAGGTGAGTTTTAAGTCACATTTTTAAAGATATGAAAGACAAAGGATGCAAAGACATGGAGAAAGGCAAAATCAAGTCATGTACAAATTATTCAAACTCAAGACTTAGAAATTCAACAAATCTTTGAAATTAACTAGAGATTCTCTACAGGATTTAAAACAAACAACAACTAAAAACGGATGGCAATCACTGCTACTGCTTCTTAAGGAAGAAAGTGAATGGATGGAGGAAAAAGAAAAATCAAGCTGAATCAAGTAAGATGCACTGGATTGGCTGCCTGGTGAAAACGATCAGGTAGGAAACAAAAGTAATATCAGGGAAATGAGTGAAGTGATGAGAGATAAGGCTAATCCTGTGGGAATGGGAGGTAAGAGTGGTTCTAACAAATCTTCAAAGAATCAGTAAGAATGCATGATGTGCTGGGATGAGTCTCAGGCAGAGTCAAAGGAGAAAGAAGGGCTGAAAAGATTTCCGAGAGATAAGGAAAGGAGATATTTATCTGGGGGATGGAACAAAAAGATGAGTTCTTTTGGGAATGCTCTTTCAAGAGATGGTTGGACATTCAAGTGGAGAGTTAATTACCTTTACTAAATGTCTAGGAAAAGGTGAAAGATTAGAGCTAAGTAGACACCCAAGGGACTTGTCCATACTTGTGTTCTATTTGTTTAGTGTTTACAGTTTGCATGTATCCATATATGGAATTGGTAAAATAACCCAATTTCGTAAGAACACATCCCCCCTCCCCCCACCGTATGTGAAATTTAAGTGACTTGCCCAAGAGTTTAGGTGGCTTGCAGAGGGTTTACGTGACTAAAACCCAACATAATGTTTTGATGTTGCTGTTTTTTTTCTCTCCCACTACATTAAGGGTGGTATTTTAAGAATAAACCACTAGAAAGTCCAAGGAGATGATATAGCAATTCATTACAGCATTCAAGGAAAAAGAAGAGAGACCTTATTTCCTTTTCCTGAGAAGCAAGTAATTTTTCAACTCTATTCAACTATATACACTTAAGAAAATTATAAAATGATGGCCAAAATATTTACTGTTGTTTATTTCAGAGAGCTGAAAGACTATGCCCCTAATACCAGAAGAAAATATTTTAAAAGATCATTTAATTTCTACTCTGACTTCCAATGATAGATGTTGCTTGAACTGTTTTATTAGTAAACTTCTGTGGCTACTTTTTAGTGCATGAACTGTATAATTAGTAAACTTTTATGGCTACTTTTTATGTCTGTCCAAAAGTAAGCTCTCAACTTCCTCAGCCATCTGCATATCACAGCAGGAAAAGACAGCCCAAACAACAGGAGGGAAAAAAAGAAATCAATGAACTGGCCATCACATGAACTGAGTTGTGATTCCAGATTGGCTGTGTGATGTAAACTTCTTTGAGTTTTGGTTTTTCCTTACATGAAATAAAGAAAATGAATAAGAGAACTTATAAAGTTAATTCTGACTTAAACTTTTGACGGTGTCTAATTCCATGATTGAGGTATAAAGGCAGAATTAAATCTGAGTACAGTGTGTACAGTCTGGAAGACAATGGTCACACCTTATCAAATACCTCACAGAAGACAGGTTCCACAATTGGAAGAGAAGGAAAAATAAGATATTTTAAACATTCCAACAGGAAGAATTCTCCATTAAATCACATCTGCTCTCATTCATATCTTTTTTGTAATTTATTGGAGTAAGTTGCTTTATGTGTTTTCCAGGTGGCACTGGTGGCAAAGAACCTGCCTGCCAATGCAAGAGATATAAGAGATGCAGGTTCAATAACTGGGTCAGGAAAATCCCCTGGAGCAACCCACTTCACTATTGGTGCCTGGAGAATCCATGGACAGAGAAGCCTGGTGGGCTACATCCATAGGGTCGCACAGAGTCGGACACGACTGAAGCAACTTAGCATGAATGCACAGTTGCTTTAATGGACTGGAACCTGGTGGTCCAGAGTTGACGATAAGAAAGTGAAAGAGAGAAAGAAGCTAATATTCCCTGGTTTACGCAGAGAACCAATAAAACCCTAGAACAGGGCTTGCACCGCTCATGAAGGCTCAGCGTGCCCTCTCCAGAGGGTCTTGAAAGCCTGGGCAGGAGATTGAGCTCGGTGGGTTTCCATCCTCCAGAGAATTAGCCAGAGGGAGGGAGAGAGGGAGGGAGGGAGAGAGAGAGAAAGAATAAAAGAAAAACAGACAGACAGACACGGGGACTCAAGCTCTGATGGAGCAAGGGTGCTTTAATGATCTTTCTGTGAGTATATATGGGCTGTTGTACAAGGAATTTCTTTCGACAATGATAAAGATCAGAAAACCAAATGTACAGCAACCATTACCAAGGGAACAAGGGATTAACAATAGTCGTAAGGTCAGGAGACAATCTATATCTCAAGAAAGAGGGTTGTGACTAAGCAGTTTTGTCATAAGGAGAATGTTTACTGATGGAGATTCATGCACGTCTCATCCTATGACCTCAGTCCTGGGAACAGTGTGCCGTTTTACTCGTTCCCAGTGCCAGGAACTGATAAGGAACACAGGATTTATGAGAAATAGAAAACAGCATGCAGGAACCCTCCTGTTAAATGTTCCCTGACAATGTTGTGTTAGTTTCTGTTGTAAAACAAAGTGAATCTGCTATATGTATACATATATCCCCTTTATTTTGGTTTGCCTTCTCATTTAGGTCCCCACAGAACAATGAGAAGAGTTCCCTGTGCTATACAATAGGTTCTCATTAGTTATTTATTTCCTACATAATAGAGCATATATATATATGGGGGCTTCCCTGATGGCAGTCCCTGCCAATGCAGGAGACACACGTTCGATCCCTGGTCTGGGAAGATTCCCTGGAGAAGGAAATGGGAACCCACTCCAGTATTCTTCCCTGGAGAAGCCCATGGACAAAGGAGCCTGGCAGGCTACAGTCCATGGGGTTGCAAAGAGTTGGACACGACTTAGCAATTGAACAACAACAAGTGTATATATCTCAACCCCAATCTCTCAATTCATCCCCCGCTTCCTTTCCTCACTTGGTGTACCATTCCTAGGAGGTAATCTCACTTCCAAACTTTCATACAAAGTCAGACCGCAGCAGGATAAACTCATCTAAAAAGTCTTCCCTTCCCTTGCTGTCATATAGCAATCCCACCCTCCTATTTCTGGCCAACACAAAGCCCTCTTCAGGCCACATTTTAGTACTATCATCTAAGCTTGTGAGCTCATGAACTTTTAATATCTTTTGTGATTCTTTATTAGAACAAATATTCAAAGTAGCTATTAAACTATCATTATTTGGAATGGATCACAACGTTTCTGATCAACTGTTTAATATGACAAATTCTTATACCACCAAACCTTTAGAACAAAGTCATGTTTGCAATTTCACATACTTCAATTTTTATAAAATATTGTTCACTAATATTCAAACTAAAATATACAATTTAATCTATAATATATGTTGGAAATTTCATAAAACTATGATTGCATATATATTCTCATATATTTTAAATGATGCTACTATAAAATATATGATTCTAATACTACACAACACAAAATAAAATACAAATAAACAAATAAAAGACAAATATAAAAATGCCAGGGACTTACTTAAAATATTTTCAGATCATTTGCCCTAAGGACCTCATAGTATAATAGCCTTATCTCAAGCTTAATGACAACATAACGTGAAAAGAAGACATGAATATCTTACAATAATATCAATTCAACAATGGTGAAACTTTGGGAAACAACTGATGGATAAAGTTTTGTTTCATTTATTCAAGTGGAATATTAAAAATCTACAGAACACTTAAAAATATTAAAAAGCTTTGATCACATCGGAAAGTCCCCTGTCTCACCTCTGTCATTCTCCCAGAGTCAGCTCCACCAATCAGTTCTACCTTAATTCAAGTATTTTTGCCTCCTTGGAAAACTACATTTACCTTTCCAGCATGCAAAGAAACAGAAATACAAAATAAGGAATGAGATCCAAAGAATCAACTAGGTTGAAGTGAACCTTCTGAATTATCCTCTCAAAAATGGTAGACCAGTCCTGGAGATTCCCTTTGTCCTCATTTGATGTCTTTATTTCTGAGTTTCCAGACAGTACATAGACAGCAAGTAACCCCAAAAGAATTATCACCCTGCTGAGAATTCTATTAACATAGAAAACAGACTATTCAACTAAACATTTTGAAGGAAAATGTTTGGGAAAAAAAGCAAAACTAACTGATCTGATCCCACTCACTTCAAAAGATATTTGTTGTACGCATATTACTTAGCCAGCACTGTGCTATATGTCAGGACACTTCGGCAGATGTTATTTAACTTAATCCTCACAACAGACTCATCAGCTATTTAGAGGATGAAGAAGACAATGTGCCCAGAGAGGTTAGGTAACCTCCTCAGGTTCACATAGCTGTGACAGAGCTAGGATTGCGACACAGCTTTTTGGGTCCAAATTGAAAGTTGTTATCACTATACTATTTGCCCTTCTTAAATGACATACATGAAAAAAAATCACCATAAGGTCTTTTAAATAATATAAAGTGAACTGTTCAACACTATTAAATTGTTAATGTAAAACAAAAAGCCACCTAGTATGTGATAAAGAAAATAAAAACGTTAAATCACACTAGTAAAACTGCCTGAATTCACCCCTGAAAAATAATTAAGGCCTATATTTTAAACAATGCTTGATTACGTCTATTTGCAATTTAATGAGAATGAATTCTCTCAGAATTTGAACTTAACATGAACACTTTATATTCCTAGGAAAGAGGTTTTTTTTAAAACACAAAAATCAAGTTTTCTTGCTTATAATAATCAATGTCCAAACCCTCCGTCCTGAGAGTTTATAATTAACATAGAAAATAAAAGCAAATGACTGGAATTTTATTAAATTCTGAAACTATACTACCTATATTTGAGAAATAAAAATAGTTCTTCAGATAGCGGTTTTCATTCAGAGACAATTTTGCCCCTAGGGGACATGGGTCTCATCTGAAGTGCTTTTGGTGTCACAAATGGTGACAGGGAGCAGCAACCAGTGGGCAGAGGCTAAGGATTCAGCTCAACACGCTACAATTTACAGGACAACGCTCGACAAAAAAGAATGACTGAGTCCAAAATGTTAATAGTGCCAAAGCCAAGGAGCCCTGCCTTAAGCATGCACTTTCAGCACTTGTCAAATGCTTCAAATTTTATTTATTGTATAATATTTAAGATATACAAAAACATATACATAAGATAATGATTCTATGTGTCTACCACCGAGGTTAAGAAATAAAGAGCATTCAATCTCCTTTGTGTATTCCTTCCTGACAAACTCCCTAAAATATTATGTAAAGAGATTAAAATATTCACCACATTGTATCTATATTACACTATGTCAAAGTATGCCATAGCCATCAACTATACTATATCACTGCAAATTATACCATAACTATCACATGACTTTACTGGATTTGATAACTAGGTTCATTTTTATTTACATGGGAGATCTAGAATTAGAACATTGAAAAAACAATACAGTAAGTAAATATTTATTCTTTTTATGTAGAAAGAAATATTTTGAGTATATTTTACCTAATGAATACATAAGAAAGAGAAGGTGGTTTTATACATATAATCAATTACAAAGGTTTTTTACTTCATTAAATATATGACTGCAAGGTAAGTCACTTCTATTATGTCTAACTCTGTGCGACCCTATGGACTGCAGCCTGCCAGGGTCCTCTGTCCATGTGATTCTCCTGGTAAGAACACTGGAGTGGGTTGCTATTCCCTCCTTGATCCAGGATCAAACTCACATCTCTGGTGTCTACCTGCATTGGCAGGTGGGTTCTTTACTACTGGCACCACCTGGGAAGCCCAATTATAGGACTAGCCATCAATCTTTGGATTCAAAGAAAATAAATATAATTCTTTTAAAAAGATTAGGAAAGTAGCAGGAAAAAACAGTGCAATTGTTCTCCATCTCTGTTAGTTTATTGAGGGCACTGAAGCCTGGACACTCTGCCCTCTGTTTCTCTTGGGCTGAAGGACTTAAGCATTTTGTGAAGAAGTAAACTCATAGTTACAAATGAGACTAGGGAATCTGGATCTAACCTCACTTCTCATTTTCTAATTCAGTGTTCTGAAAGTCTGAGGAAAATGAGGGCACTTTCCAAGTTTTACAATTGCAAGAAAATTCCTGGTCTACCCCCAACATCATCTCACTTATAGAGCTGATGGTTGTGTAGTATGAAAAATGCAGAATTTTAATGAAATTATACCATGGCTTAAAGTCTACAAGGCAGCATAAAATACGATCTTTGAGGACACACCATGCTCAACTATTAATAAAATTATGTTTTTTTCAAAGTATACTTTTTTGCATTTTTAAAATATGATTTACAGTCTGATTAGTACAAGAAAAAAATAATGAATTGTTTAAAAGCTACCTCTTCTTCATTTGTGAACCAGTCTGGTATCAGCTGCGGACAACAGCACAATCAGTGATGGTGACAAATTAAATACTGGTATTAATCAAAGATAGATACAGAGGGGATGAAAATAAACAGTCATCACCATCACAATTCTTTGGAATACATGTGGTTTTACCAACGGACTGAAAGTAGCACACAACAGCCAAAGAAAATTTCAGTGGAGAAAGGGGAAAAAAATTACCCCTAACCTGTTAGAAGAAAAGATGAAAATGAATAGCAGCTCACATATATAAGTATTTTGAGATTGCAGTAGCATGTCAGTCAGTAACTGTTTATTCCACCAGATGAGAAATGGGAAAGAAATGTTTTATGACTGTTCCTGGCATTGCTAATGTTTCATTTTCAGTTAATAATTATAAAATGAATGTGGTGAATACAAGTTGTTAATTCAGAGAAAAATGTTTTCAAATTTTTCAATACTAATGCCATTATCACCTTAGTTGATATACTTGTAGTCTTCTAAAGTCATAAAGCCTTGTACAGTGCAGGGACACATGCAGACTCACAAGGCTGCATAAAATACAGATGGTCGATAGCCATGAAAATAAGTTCTATGTAGATCAATGATTACAAAGATGGATTGAGGAGACAAAAACGAGCTCTACTATTACACATGCATGAACTTCCTGAAATTAAGAATAATTATACTCTAGAACTGGTTAATTGAAGGAAGCTGAAGAATCTTTTTTCCCTGCAGAATCGATAGATACCCATCTATCTTTGATGACTTAGGAGGAGCATTGCCTGCAATCAAGGGAATGGATTGTATGACCTTTGCTTCACTCACATCATTTTGTCAGGATGCAACAGTAAATTCTATAAATCATAAAATCTGTTTTGAGACATAAAATATCATTTGAAATCATAATCATGTGGCTCCTTCTAGAAGCTACACAATGGATTCAGAGCTGGATATTTGAATGGGTTCCAGAAAAGTAATAGAGGCAGCACAAGTCAGAACTATCTGGGGGACAAAAGTAGCCCGTTTTCCCCTGTTTTATTTATTTCCCATTTCTGTTCCCCTCTAACTGTCAAGGAACGTAATTAGAGGAATGAGATCACTATGCAACTGAAACTAACTTATGACTTACGCTCTCCAGAATACATATCATGCCTTATTAAATCTGTTGGTTCCTATCCTAGATAAGAAGAATGAAGAATTAAGCAGTTAAAAAGTGAGTATCTCTCTACACACCAAGGGCCCCATTAGCAATCCCACAGGCAGACCACTCAGGCAACACAATATCTGAAGAAAGAGTCAGCCTGTCTGCACACAATGGAAAATGATAGAGAACCCGACCTCCAGCCTCAGTGATTCACTGAGAATCTTCCCCCTTTTCCCCTTTAAAAACTGGCATGGCTGAGCAGAATCTTCAGAGTTGATTTCTAGACATGAGTCCACCTTCTCCCCAGATTGCCAGCTGTTCAGATTAAAGCGCCTTCCCTTTCTACTGACACTTACCTCTCAAGTTATTGGCTTATGAGTAGCAAACAGCCAAATCGGGGTTTGCTAACACATACATTACATGAAGAGATACCCCACATCCAAAGTAAGAGAAAACCAAGTAAGATGGTAGGCACTGAGAGAGGGCATCAGAGGGCAGATAGACTGAAACCACAATGACAGACAACTAGCCAATCTTATCACATGGACCACAGCCTTCTCTAACTCAATGAAACTAAGCCATGCTGTATGGGGCCACCCAAGATGGACAGGTCATGGTGGAGAGGTCTGAGAGAATGTTGTCCATTGGAGAAGCAAGTGGCAAACCACATCAGTATTCTTGCCTTGAGAACCCCATGAACAAAAAGACAAAAAGATAGGACACTGAAAGATGAACTCCCCAGGATGGTAGGTGCCCGATATGCTACTGGAGATCGATGGAGAAATAACTCCAGAAAGAATGAAGGGATGGAGCGAAAGCAAAAACAATGCCCAGTTGTGGATGGGACTGGTAATAGAAGCAAGGTTCGATGCTGTAAAGAGCAATATTGCATAGGAACCTGGAATGTTAGGTCCATGAATCAAGGCAAACTGGAAGTGGTCAAACAGGAGATAGCAAGAGTGAATGTCAACATTTTAGGAATCAGCAAACTAAGATGAACTGGAATGGGTGAATTTAACTCAAATGACAATTATATCAACAACTGTGGGCAGGAATCCCTTAGAAGAAATGGAGTAGCCATCATGGTCAACAAAAGAATCCGAAATGCAGTACTTGGATGCAGTCTCAAAAACGACAGAATGATCTCTGTTCATTTCCAAGGCAAACCATTCAATATCATGGTAATTCAAGTCTATGCCCCAACCAGTAATGCTGAAGAAGCTGAAGTCGAACAGTTCTACGAAGACATACAAGACCTTCTAGAACTAATGCCCAAAAAAGATGTCCTTTTCATTATAGGGGACTGGAATGCAAAAGTAGAAAGTAAAGAAACACTTGGAGTAACAGGCAAATTTGGCCTTGGAGTACAGAATGAATCAGGGCAAAGGCTAATAGAGTTCTGCCAAGAAAACACACTGGTCATAGCAAACACCCTCTTCCAACAACACAAGAGAAGACTCTACACATGGACATCACCAGATGGTCAACACTGAAGTCAGATTGATTATATGCAATGCAGCCAAAGATGGAGAAGCTCTATACAGTCAACAAAAACAAGACCAGGAGCTGACTGTGGCTCAGATCATGAACTCCTTATTACCAAATTCAGACTCAAATTGAAGAAAGTAGAGAAAACCGCTAGATCATTCAGGTATGACCTGAATCAAATCCATTATAACTATACAGTGGAAGTGAGAAATAGATTAAGGGACTAGATCTGACAGACAGAGTGATGAACTAATGACGGAGGTTCGTGACATTGTACAGGAGACAGGAATAAAGACCATCCCCAAGAAAAAGAAATGCAAAAAGCAAAATGGCTGTCTGAGGAGGCCTTACAAATAGCCATGAAAAGAAGGGAAGTGAAAAGCAAAGGAGAAAAAGAAAGATATACCCATTTGAATGCAGAGTTCCAAAAAATAGCAAGGAGAGATAACAAAGCCTTCCTCTGCAATCAGTGCAAAGAAATAGAGGAAAACAACAGAATGGGAAAGAATAAAGATGTCGTCAAGAGAATTAGAGATATCAAGGGAACATTTTATGCAAAGATGGACTCAATAAAGTAAAGAAATGGTAGGGACCTAACAGAAGCAGAAGATATTAAGAAGAGGTGGCAAGAATACACAGAAGAACTGTACAAAAAAGATCTTCATGACCCAGATAATCACAATGGAGTGATCACTCACCTAGAGCCAGACATCTTGGAATGTGAAGTCAAGTGGGCCTTAGAAAGCATCACTACGAACAAAGCTAGTGGAGGTGATGGAATTCCAGTGGAGCTGTTTCAAATTCTGAAAGATGATGCTGTGAAAGTGCTACACTCATTATGCCAGCAAACTTGGAAAGTGCAGCAGTGGCCACAGGACTGGAAAAGGTCAGTTTTCATTCCAATCCCAAAGAAAGGCAATGCCAAAGAATGCGCAAACTACCGCACAATTGCATTCATCTCACACGATAGCAAAGTAATGCTTAAAAGTCTCCAAGCCAGGCCTCAGCAATATGAGAATCATGAACTTCCAGATGTTCAAGGTGGTTTTAGAAAAGGCAGAGGAACCAGAGATCAAATTGTCAACATCCACCGGATCATCAAAAAAGCTAGAGACTTCCAGAGAAATATCTATTTCTGCTTTATTGACTATGTCAAAGCCTTTGACTATGTGGATCACAACAAACTGTGGAAAATTTTCTTCTACTATTGACTACTATGACCATAACACTGTGGTCAGAAAAGATGTGATATAATTTCAGTCTTAAATTTGCTATCTATTACCTATCATATGATCTATCTTGGAGAATGTTCCATGGGTACTTGAGAAGAGTATGTAATAGGCTGCTATTGGATGAAATGTTCTGCATATGTCTGTAAGGTATATTAAATCATAGTATTGTTCAAATCCACTATTTTGCTATTCATTCTCTGTATGAATCATATATCCATTGTTCAAAGTGGGGTATTAAATTTTCCAACTATTAGTTTATTGTTGCTTATTTCTCCTTTTAGCCCCTGTTTCAGTTCTAGTATCATTTATTTCATATATTTTGATGTTCCAATGTTGGCTGCATATTTACAATTAATGTGTCTTTTTGATGAACTGACCACTCTATCATTATATAATGACTGCTTTTGTCTGGGTTTTGACCATTTTTTGGCTTAATGTCTATGTTATTTAAGTATAGCAGGGGTTTCCCTGGTGGCTCAGATGGTAAAGAATCCTCCTGCAATGCAGGAGACCTAAGTTTGATCCCTGGGTCAGGAAGATCCCCTGGAAAAAGGCATGGCTACCTACTCCAGTATTCTTGTCTAGAGAACTTCATGGCCAGAGGAGCCTTGCTTTCTTTTGGTCACGATTTGCTCGAAATATCTGTTATCATCTCTTCAGTCTCAGTCTTTATGTGTACTTTTAGACAGCATATCTTTTAGAGAGCATGCCTTTCAATCTTGTTTTCACACATTCAGTTACTGTATGTCTTTTGATTGGAGAACTTAAAACATTTACCATTAAATTAATTGCTGATAGGTAGGAATTTGCTTTGTCCATTTGTTGTTTTGTGAATGTATTGTTCCATGAGTCTTCTACTGTTCTCATCCTCTGTGATTTGAGTATTTTTGTGACACTATACTTTGACTCCTTTACCATAATCTTTTGTGTATCTACTATAGGTTTTTCCTTTGTGGTTACAGTGAGGGTTAAAGAAAATATATTTATAACATGCTATTTTAAGCTGATAACAATTTTACTTCAGTAGCATACTAAACTTCACAATTTTACTTCTCTCCCCTAACAGATTATATTATTTTTGATTACTGATGTTACTATTTAAATTTTTATAATGTGTAACAAATAAGATATTATTGAAGTCATAAGTGAATTATGCCACAGCTTATAATATTAGAGAATTTGACTTTGACTATATATTTACCATCACCAGCGAGTTCTATACATTCATATGTTTTTATGATTTAAATTAGCATCTTTTCATTTTAGCTTGAAAAACACCCTTTAGTATTTCTTGTACAGCAGTTCTAGGGATGAAGTCCCTCAGCTCTTGTTTGTTTGAGAAAATATTTATCTTTTCAAAGGAAGAATATTTTCTCAAACAATATTTTCTCTCCTAAAGGAAAAGATACCCAGCTTGTTTGCATAGAGTAGTCTTGGTTGAAACTTTTTTTTTCCCCTCTCAATATTTGAATGCATCATTTCACATTTTCTTGGCTTATAATATTTCTTTTGAGAAATTTTGATAGTCATGTAGGCTTTCTTCACTCTTTTTGCTTTTTCCTTCTAAGACTGTATAATTTCAAAAGGCCTACATTCCAGGTCACTTGTCTTTCTTCTGCTTGATCAAGTGTGATGCTGACTCTCTCTATTCCATTTTTCAGTTCAGTCATTGTATTATTCAGCTCTAGGATTTTTGTCTGTTCTTTATTTTTAATGATCACTTTTCTTTTGTTGAACTTCTCATTTTGTTTATGCATTGTTTTCCCAATTTTGTTCAGTTGTCTTTCTGTGTATTCCTATAGTTCACTGAATTTAGGAGGATTATTCTTATTTTTCAGAAAGTTCACAGATCTCCATTTCTCTAGGGTCAGTCCTTGGAGTTTTATTAATTTCCTTTGGTGGTGACATTTTTACTGGATTATTTGTAATTCTTGATTCCTTGTGTTAGTATTTGCACATTTCAGTAAGTGGTCTGCTCTTCCAGACTTTATATGTTTGCTACCACAGGGTAACCCCTTCACTCATCAGCTCAACCTAGGGTATTACATGAGTCAGCTGGTAGCATTTTTTTGGTAAGTGGCATTTGCTTGCTGGCTCAGACGGTAAAGCATCTGCCTGCAATGCGGGAGACCCAGGTTCTATTCCTGGGTGGGGAAGATCCCCTGGAGAAGGAAATGGCAATCCACTCCAGCACTCTTGCCTGGAAAATCCCATGGAAGGAGGAGCCTGATAGGCTACAGTCCATGGGGTCGCAAAGAGTCGGACAGGACTGAGCGACTTCACTTCACTTCACTTGGGTGAGGCTATGGTCCATTATTTGAGGTCAGAAAGGGTATCACTGGTTGAGCTCCACTGCTGGGTAAAACTGCTGCCTGAGCTCCACATTTAAGCAGGGCCACTCGATAGACTCCCATATTGGATGGGGCTACTACTGTACTCTGCAGTCAGGTGGGGTCACTGGTAGGGTTTTACAAGTGGGTAGGGCTATGGGTGGCTTTGCAACTGCTCCTGGTCAGCCGGGTCTCAGGCTGTGCTCTTTGAGTGAATGGCACTGCTGCCTGGACTATGTTCAGTCGGAGCTGCATGCTGTGCTCTGCCATCCAGTGGGACTTCGGGCTGCACTCTGTTGTTGGGCAGGGCCACAGGCTGGGCCTCATAACACAGTGAGCTACTGGCTAGACTCTGCTCTTGGCTGGGCTGGGCTCTCTGGTGGAGAGGGGCCTCCAACTGTAGCCTGCAGTTAGGTGGGGCTAGTCTGCGTTCTGCAGCCAGGTAGCAATAAGGCAGGCTCACACCTTGCCCTCTGCCATTCGGTGGGCCACAGGTTGGACTTCATGGCTCAGCGTTACTGTACACTGGACTCTGGGACTGTCAGAGTTACTGTTCAGGCTCCATGGTTCTGTGCAGCCAGAGAGCATGCATAACAGTTGGGAAAGGCTGCTTGCTTCAATCCATGAACAAGCATGGTTGTAGCATGGGCTCCACAGTGGCCTCAGTATTCAGGCTAGGTTACTTGGTGAGACTGGAGGTTATGCTCAGCAGTTATGCAGAGGTGCTAATCTGCTTTCTTGTCCAGACCAAACAGCACAACAGGCTCCGTAGCTGATATGGTTCATTGACTGGGGACCCAAATCAGGCAGAACTGTCCAATGGACTCCCTAGCCAGATGGCGTGACCAGTTTGGCTCTGAAGATGGAAAGAGCCATTGGCTGAGATCTCTGCATGGGCATTGCTACAAGCAGAAATACAGTTTGCCAGGATCTGAGTGCTGGTTGCTGTAATTCCCACCCCAGCATCTCTATCTCTCTTTGATCTCCAGTGGTTGACTCCCATAGATTCCCCTAGTTGCCTCTAGGAGGTTAGCCCTGATAGAGCACTCTGGGAAGTGTCCTACAATGCTGGGAGAGCTACATGTCCACTTAGGGTCCTCTTTTCCCACTGGAGAAACTATAGGCTTGGGGGGCACTCTGGGTGCAGCACTGCTCTAGTCTAGGGAGACGTAATGTGGTCAGAATGCAGCTGATCCCCTCACTCTTCCAGTGTGGTATTAGTCTCTTTGGCCTAGGAGGGTACTTTAGCCTCACCCGTGGGTCTGGTGCCCTTTCTATGAATAATGTGAGGGTGGCTGAAGTGGGGAATGACTTGTATCTGCCATCTTGATTAGGAAACTTTCTTTTCTGTACTAGTTTCTTCTTTGTTTTTGCCATGAACTCTTTAATACCAGCTTATAGATCCCTTCTCAGGATAAAATAAAATACATAAGAATGGAAAAGAAGCCAGTTATATTGAAATAGTTATCAACATTTTACAAATATAAATTGTGACATAATAATAGTTCTCCTTCTTGACTAAGTCACCAAAAAATAAGACCTAGTGGCAGCTTTAATAAACAGTAAAATTTTGAAGTAGTAATAACTGTAAACAATATTTTAAGATATCTGCCACAAATTTAATGTGACAAGGAAATATTTATTATTTCAATTAGTGACAAAGTTAGATGTCCTGTTAATACTCTCAGCACTTCGGTTTGTTGCCTATATTGTTAATCAGATGGAATACTAAATATTAGCTAGCAGGTAAAGAAAATAAAGATGCAATGTTTTTCACATCTAAGTTCAGGAGCCCCTAAATTCTCTTGATGGGTCCTCCATGGGAACCCCTGGTTAGAAACCCCTGCTTTATACATATCTTTGTAAATTGTTCTGCAGCAATTTTGTACTTCCTTGTATGTTAATCATATTTTTTCTCTCTACCAACATGAATTTTCACAGCATTTAAGAATCATTTGCATGCACTAATATTCTAAAATAGAATGCAATTTTATTTTTCCCTCAATACTTGAACTGCTTTTTAAAAAGTGCTAATTTCTTTTCTTTTTGGTCAATGTTCTATATGTAAGTGTGCCTACAACTACTTCATTTTTACCACTGAGGTCCTAAAAACACTTACTGGTCTTATATTTTTCTCTCAATAGATCAAATTAAATTACACTAAAGCAGATTTTCAAAGCTGAAATAATAACAAGAATCACCTAAACTGAGTACACATTATTTGGATCTAACTCATAACTGCATATACTAGAAGCTTCTCAACAATCTCAGGATATGGTGTATTTTAAAGTGTTTCTTTGTTTTTTATAAGCATTTTAGGATCTTCAACTACTTCCATATAGTGATCTTGGCTTCTAGCTTAAATTAAAATATTTTTAAATAAAGGAGGCATTAGTGCTTTTATTAATAACCCTAAATTTGGGGCATGATCTTGCTGATTAAAGTTTTTTCTTTTTATTTTTTCAGTAAGGCATTTATCTTGTCAAATAACTAAAATCTATTAGCTTTCTGGCAGGAAAGAGCTTATTGACCCATACTAGGAGAGATAATACTGTTGTTAATTCAAGTCTCTGGGAAGCAATGTGTCCTTAATTGTTTTTTGTTGTTATGAGAAGACAATGATGTCACATAAGCAACAAACTATGATTATGCATGGATGGTGTTTAGCACTGTAATCAGATAGAATTTACAACAAAGTTAATCTGATGATACATATTTAATGCTATGCATTATCTATGTGCTACATAATAATTAGATACAAATGGTAAACAGCTCCTTTGAATGGCAAATTTACGTTACTTTTGCATCACTGAAGCAAATCCTTTCTAGGATGGGAGGGAGAAAGGTAGTGGTGATTCTAGTCTTTTCTCCTGCCTGAGCAGAAAACAGTCTTCTTTGGGTACTTGATAAGGAGTACCTTCCTCCTTATCAGAAGATACTCAGACATTGAATTTGTCTGGATAAATGTGATATTTACTTTAATAACTCAGATGAGTTATTCACCATTTGTGCCTCATAACGAAGCACCACAATTCCAATCAGGCATAATATTAAATTACATGTTAAATTGTTTCCTCCTACAAGCACAACTAAGAAAATGAGTTTTGATTGAACAGGATAAGGGATGAAAGAAAATTTTAGAGTATCTGACATTGAGGAGGAAAGGAAGCCAGCTGGGAAAAAAAAGTCCTCAGTGGCATGCTTTCAAGAGAGGGAAAACTCAAAATTTGTGGGGCAAAGGATGCAAGCAAGATGTGAAAAAGAGAAAGATTCAGGCTTAGAATAAAGGAATGTACATCTAGAAAAGAGGAAGAGACAAGAAAGAAACAGGTTAACCCAACACCAGCAAACATGAAATGCATGGAGGCATTGGGTATGACACAGAAGGAGCTGGCCAGGATTTACTTAGATTTTGTGATTCTCTTTCACTTATCTTCTAAGATATAGCATAATAATGTGATTTCACAAGCAGTCTTTTTGACTGCCTGAACTTGTTGCAGTGAACATGTTAGTGGTTCAGTGGTGTCTTTTTGCAACCCCATGGACTGTAAGCCCACCAGGCACCTCTGTCCATGGGGATTCTCCAGGCAAAAATGATGGAGTGGGTTGCCATGCCCTCCTCCTGGGGATCTTCCTGACCCCAGGGATCTAACCAGGGTTTCCTGCATTTGCAGGCAGTCTTTACCACTACACCACCTGGGAAGCTTTGATTACCTAGTGGTTAAGATTAAAGGACTTGAATTCAAGAATGCAGATATTATTTACTGCCATCTCCAAACAAAGCAATTCATTCCCCCCAACTGGACCAGGCAATTTAAAGAGAAAAACAAATATGTATTGTTAATGCTACAAAATCAAGTGAAACAGGAAAAAAAAAAATCCCAGGTATTACATTTCCATATAAAAATTGTTAAAGTTTGTTGCATATTAGAGGGCCATTCATCGGAGAAGGCAATGGCAACCCACTCTAGTACTCTTGCCTGGAGAATCCCAGGGACAGGGGAGCCTGGTGGGCTGCCGTCTATGGGGTCGCACAGCGTCGGACACGACTGAAGCGACTTAGCAGCAGCAGCAGCAGCAGCAGCAGAGGACCATTCATAAGTGAAAATCCTTCTGTTTCTTACATTCTTTAAAGAGTTAAAAACATGACTTAAAAAATAAAAGATGTTTTAAATATGACTGGTAAATAAACACTATGGTATTTGTTTTTTAAAAAAATAAATAAATATTATGGTATTTATTTGTATTATAAATACCACAGTAGCATTCTGCATATTTTTTTATTTACTAAGGCATATGGAGGAAAAGCTACAGTTTTACTGGGAAAAATAAATGTCTGCATTGATTAATTCTTCAAAATATGATTGTCTTTTACTACAATTTGACTATACAGAAAAAAACTAGAAAGCTTCAACTATTGAATAGGAGTCAGACATTTGTTTGCCTTATTGTACTTTAAAATGAAACTGTCCAATTGGAAAAAAAGAGGGAGAACTAAGTCGCATTTAGGCTTCTTAACTTGCTCATTCTGATTATTGGGCAAAGAATCATGTCACTAAGGCAGGCAGGACAAATGTGATCTATTCTCCATTTCAAGTCAGAGAACTGTGGACCTACTTCTCAGACAAAGAAAACACATTTTTCAAAAAGGGGATTTCTTAGCACAGTGTAACTTTTGTTGAGGTTAATAAATGTGCATCATGATAATAAAGAGCCTACATAAAGTCATTAAACCTTAGTCCTATATGCCCTATAGTGTAGGGAATAGACTATATCTATGTTTAAAACATACATGAGGTGAACCGGAGTGCAAGCCCACACTACACAATGGAGAAACATCTATATGGACACAGACAGCTCAAACAATAGACACTGGGGCTCTGAGATTTGGAGACCATCTAAGGGAGATATGACAAAATTATTACAGCAGAAACTAGTTGATCACCTTAAAATCAAAGCAAACCTCACGATTCAAATACAAACAACAATAACAAAAAACCTACAATGACTATGCCCATCCATGAAAAATCTTGCAGTTCCGCCTTCTAGACAGGGTCAAACAAAAGCTGCCAAGAATTCTAAGAATTAGATCTAATAGAGTACTTTATTCTAACAAGCAGTCTCTTTGGTATAATTCTCATAGTAACCTAGTAATCTCAGATGAAGAGAGAGGGCTTTAGCAAACTGACACAGTTTGCCCAAAGGAAGTAAAGTAATAGAATAAAAAGAGCAATGGCTTCAGAGTCACGATAGGATTTGTCTTGAGCCTCAGCTCTACTGCTTTACCACTTAGCAGTTAAGTGACAAGTGGGCAACTTCTCCAAGCCTCAGGTTCTTGATCTGTAAAATGAGGATAACAGTACTTATCTCATAGGACTGTTGTAGGATTCAAGGAGATAACATACATAAATTGCTTGGCACAGTTCCCAGCACATACTAAGGGCTAACTTTACCATTTAACACTGATCCTGAGAAAGTTATTTAACCTCTTGTCCTGTACACTTTTATTTTCATGCAATGGTACTAACAATATCTATTTAACAGAGTCATTGGGATGATAAAACATATGCAGTTTTGCGTACGGGAATGATGGCTCTCCATATGCACAGACCTAACCTTAAAAGGACACATATCTAATAAATGGCGGACACATACCTAGAACCTGATTGTCTACGTTGAGTCCTCTTACTATCCACACAGATAGATACTCCTAACTCTATTATCCAAACATAGAAGAACATTTTCACATCGCTCCAATGAGAAGACAGCAATCTAGAAACTCCCATGAAAATGAGATTTAAAAGCAAACTATGCAATTACCTGAATTAAGGGCTCACTCAACATGCCTTCATTAACCTCCAGAATGATGTTTTTTATTTCTTCATATGGCATACGATATGATCCTAGGAAGATAGCTAAAATAAAAGTTGATTTTATTAAAAAGAGCAGCACCACAATTTTAAAGCCCAAATAAATACCTGATTTCCGTTCCACAGACTTACAATATGAAATCTCTCACTAATATTAATCTACATGATTATGAACAAACAAAAGTAGTTTCCATTAGTTAAGGTTCTAATGTTTAGAGCTCAAGCGTATTTGTGTGTGTGTGTGTGTGTGTGTGTGTGTGTGTGTGTGCATTTAGCTGCTAAGTCCTGTCCGACTCTTTGCAACCCCATGGAGTGTAGCCCACTAGGCTCCTCTGCCCATGGGATTCTCCAGGCAAGAAGACTAGAGTGGACTGCATTCCCTTCTCCAGTGGATCTTCATGACCCAAGGATCAAACCTGGGTCTCTTGCATTGCAGGAGGATTCTTTACCATCTGAGCCACCAGGGAAGCCACGTGGGTATTTATATGGAAGATAAATCTACTAACAGCAAGGATAACTACATGCTTAGGCATTTTAGATGAAGTGAATACAAAATAACCCATGAAAAGTTAGAAACTGTATCTCACGTTAGCTTTTTAATTCAACATTGAATTTACTGAGATTGTCAGAGGCATTCAATACAGCACCTCTCAAGGAAGACAGTAAAGTAACCTGACACTAAAAAAAAGCTGTCAGTCTACTTTGCAGTTCTCCCACATAAGAAAAAATTAAAGTGTCTGAATAATCAAATGTTCTCTAAATCTTTGATGACATTCATGTAGTATGCTATTAGTTGTGTTTTATGTTGAATCACGATTTCCCTTGTCAATTTTTTCTTAACTGGATATATATTATGTCATATGGGAATAATTCAACAAATTATACCTAGGAAAGTTCACACTGACTCAGAAAACATTGCTCAATAATACATTTCACTTTCACCTCTATTGAACATACTTTTTAAAAAACATACATGTGTTCTTATCCCCAGAACATGAATATGTTCCAAAGAATTTTTTTTTTTTCATGGAGAAGTCTATATGGCTTAACTGTACCTAATGAAAAAGCATTGTTTCTGTCCAGGCAATTATATAGACATAAATGCCAAATGAGATCACCAGAATCCAAATAAATAATGTTATGAGATATCAACTAGCAGTTAAAATAATTTTGTGTTTCTTAAAAAAAAAAGTGCTGACCATCCACTTTATAAAGGAAAATAGACTGTCAGATAAGCAATGTACATATGCAGAACAATTTTTAGGAGACTGCTTTCCTGAAAGCAACATTCCTACTAACAGAAGAATAAGAATGATGAGTTATTTTAATCTGATTCTCTATAGCACATGCCTTCACAAAATAAACTCCCATGGTATTTCTTTGCATAATTAGAAATGCTTGATGTGCTGAAATTTCTCAAGCACAGTGTTTTAGTATCTTTAGAATATAAACACAGCATAATGTGGTGCAAAAAAATGCTGAATTTAATATAGAGGGAAGACTATATATTAAAAAAAAAAAACAAAACTTCAGGCCTGGATAAATGAAGATGGGCTTAAATGTCCAGCTACTTTAGCAAAAGTTTACTTAATGGCTGACTGGTTTGTTAAAGGCTTTAAGGTCTACTAACCAATTTTATAGGGCAGCGGTTAACAACTTAACTCACTCACATCACAATTCCTTCAAACACAATAGCAATAAAAGGATTCAATCAATATGACTAGTGAATACTCTAAAACCATCACTCTCAGGTGTAGGCAGAAGGAAAATAAAAACAATACTTTTTAACTCTGTCTTCATTATCACTTTGGCCTCTTAATGCAGAATTCCAAAGCCTTTTATTCATAAAAGTTCCACCTGGAATATGCCTTACTCATGGCATATTCCTGGCCAAGGCTAAATTATAGAGGGAGTCTATTCTGGCTGAATGATAAAAAGGCAACCTAAATCATGTTTATACCAAATTTTGTTTCCAATAGATGCTAAATATACCTGCTCAAAGAAGTTACAACTTTGCTTTCAAAACATCCAACAATCCCTCACCACTACCATCACCACCACTCCCTATGTAGAAAATATCACATACAAAGATTCTGTGCTGTTTTGGGATCCAAAATTCTCAACTCTTTCACTTTCTTCTTTGCAGGTATGGTCTTCTTTTCTTCTAAAGCTTCTGCATTCTTTTGAACTGAAAGAAAAATGTTGATAGATAAATAATAATACTGCTAATCCAAATACATGGACTAACATGAGTAAGGCATATTAACTACATTAATAAAGCTCATGCCCAAATCAATAAATAGGTTTATTTCATTAGTTCAAGGAAGAGGATGAACATAAAAATATAGATCTGTTTAAAGTTTTTCCTACAAATTAAATATTAGCACTTAAGTAGAAAAGATAAGCCAAATAGAACCCAAAATCAACTGCTGCTTCTTAACTAATGTGGAGCATTAATTACTGCTTTACCAGGTTCCTACAGCAGCACAGGAATTAAACATAGAGTAAAATCTTCCTAATTGGGACTAATCGAGCAAAAAGGCAAACATGTATTTATCCTAAAATATGCTAAAATTAAGGCAGGTCTGAAATTGCTTTAAAGTTATCTAAGGTAACTTTAAGGCTAAACAGGTTGCCATATGAAAACCCCTATTGAGACTGCTTTGCAGAACAGATATTAACCATTTGCAAGTTAGACAACAGTTAGCACCTATCTGCATACTCATACTTAAGGAACCTCAAAGACAGGGTGTTTTGAGTAAGTTTCCTTTCTATCCTTCACCAGATTTTAGTACTATTTACTTTCTTTGAACAAAAGATTTATTTACCCTACATTCAGGTCACCCTAGAGTTCCAAACAGTTAAAATGTCTTGAAACTGTGAAGAGTGGCAGTGCCATGGAGGCGCCTTAGACCTCCCCCCCAAAAGTCTCCATCACCCCCATCAGCCCTCCCCTCAAAAAAGCCATCTCTCAAACCAAAGTGAAAAACAACATGCTGTCTGCAATGAAAACGAGGCTTTATCTCAAATCCCTTAAGCCCTCCTATATAGAAATTCTACAGCTACCATTATATTCCTGTGTTGGCAGTTTACCTCTGCTAATATAAAAAGAGGGTTGTAGGTAATGGGACCATGAAAATATATGAGAAAAGTAAAGGCAAAATTTTTCAGTCAACTAGAATGATATGCTCTTGTACCCATACTCTTGCTGCTAAATTTTACCACAAAGTCACATGACCATCATCATGCTGGTTCATATTACTTTTACAAAATATAACTTTATTTTGAGGCAATTATTATTTTTATTATATTTTTTTATCTGACTGTTGTTAAGGAGATCACAAATGAGTTACTGATTTTCTTATTTTCTTTAGAGGAAAAGTAGCCCCCAAACATAGTACTTTTTTTTTTTTTTTTGGCTAAGCTTTTTGTTCACAGATGTATGCATCTGGAAAAATTTCTACAAGGCATCAAAATGTTGTGGTCCATTAAGACTCCCTTTGTTTTATTGCTACAAACTATAGAAGAATTAAATGAACTTACTATAGAAATTAAAAAAAAATCGCTAAAATCCTAACAGTGCCATACTTTACAGGTATGATGAATTTCACATAATGCAGAGTTCAAGCAGGCTAGATAATTATACTTGACAAACATGATCTTATGGGAGTGAAAAGTAGTTTGCCATGTTTATTCAAGAAAAGAGAATTACTGGTACTGCTAGAAGAAAAATGACTTTCAATATATTTCTTTTAAAAAATCATCACAGTGTTCCTCAAAGGATCTAGAAGCCCAGTGTATTTCCTATAAAATAATCAGCATATTAATTTATCCTAACTTTCAAGACACTTCCAGCCGAAGAAAACTCTATATAAAGAAATGACAGTTCAAGAGTGAGTCCTTTTGCCATAAGAAAAACGTTATCTGAATTTTACTGAAATTACTTGTAAAATCTTTTAGAAATGTGTGCTAGTCAAACAAAATAGTCAAGAAAAATATCCTAGTCATTCAATATGCCTTAAATCCCAGTATGGGAGACTAAGAAAGCACATATACAGTGAAAACGCTATACAGTATGAAAGACACATTATGATTATCCTGCAAACTAAGAGACTCCTGAATAACCCAAACATAATAATGGTCATTTTGTGCAACATCATATATTTGCTTTTTTTTCATTAACGTGTATGTCAATCTCTCCCCTTTCCAAATAAACAAGCTACTTAAAATGAAGATTAGATCTATTAAATGCCTAGAGTTCACAGATTTATTTTCTGAATCCTTACATATTTTCCTTGTATTATACTTTAGTTGGTGCTTCCCTGGTGGCTCAGAGGTTAAAGCGTCTGCCTCCAATGCGGGAGACCTGGGTTCGATCCCTCGGTTGGGAAGATCCCCTGGAGAAAGAAATGGCAATCCACTCCAGTATTCTTGCCTGGAGAATCTCACAGACGGAGAAGCCTAGTAGGTTACAGTCCACGGGGTCGCAAAGAGTTGGACACGACTGAGTGACTTCACCACCATACTTTAGTTTATCTTGGGTTGAAGAAATGGGCTTCCCAGGTGGTGCCAGAAGTAAAGAATTCACCTGCCCATGCAGGAGACACGGGGAACCTGGGTTCAAACCCTGGGTCAGGAAGATCCCCTGGAGTAGGAAATGGCAACCCACTCCAGTATTTATACCTGGAAAATCCCATGAACAGAGGAGCCTGGTAGGCTACAGTCCATGGGTTTGCCAAAAGTCGGACAAAACTGAGCACTCCCACATGTACGCAAGAAATGAATAGAATTGCATGAGTGGGTACTGCTGAACCAGGATCATTAGAGCAGACCTAGTTTAAAATAACTTCTTCACTAGACAGGCTTTCAGGAGCAATCATGTTTCCACTAGATATTAACCAGTGGCTCTTATCACCTTTGGGGGTTTCCTTGGGGGTTCAGCAATAAAGAATCTGCCTGCAATGCAGGAGACATGGGTTTGATCACTGGGTCAGAAAGATTTGGAGGAGGAAATGGAAACCCGCTTCAGTATTCTTGCCTGGGAAATCTCACGGACAGAGGAGCCTGGCAGGCTACAATTCATGGGGTCGCAAAAAGAGTCGGATATGACTTAGTGACAAAACAGCAACAATTATTGCCTTTGGCTTTCTCGTCTTAAAAGCATTCCTTAGCAATCACAACCACAGGCTTAGATAATAGAGAATTTCAAGAGAGGTAATGATATATGAAATTTATCTATATAGTATTGAAGCTTTCAAACATTCAAAAGTCTGTGCTTTCATAAAGACCAGAAAATGCCACTTGTCTTAAGATTCTTTTATTTCAAATATGTTTCTAATACTTGTCAAACTCAAATATTCCATGACTTAATTTAAAAATGGGTAATTCCATGACTCAATTAAAACTCAAAATAGATATTTTTCCAAAGAGGACATTTGGAATGAACAACATAAAAAGATGCTCAACATTGGTAATCATGAAGGAAAATGCACACGAGATATCACCTCACACTTGTTAAGATGACTACTGTTAAAAAAATAAGTGTTGGTGAGGATGTAGAGAAATTGGAAGCCTTGTACACTGTTAGTAGGAATGTAAAATGGTGCAGCCACTATGGAAAACAATACAAATATTCCTCAAATAATTAAAACAGAACTACCATACAGTCTAGCAATCCTACTTCTGGGTATACATGCAAAAGAACTGAAATTCAAATCTTTAAGAGTTATCTAAACTCCTATGTGGACTGCAGCATTATTTACAATAGCCAAGATGAGGAAACAATCTAAATGTCCATCAAAGGATGAATGAATAAAGAAAGAGTAATATATACATAGAATGGAATATTATTCAACTTTAAAAAATAAGGAAACCCCACCATTTGCAACAACATGGAAGAACCTGGAAGTCACTATGCTAAGTGAAATAAGCAATACACAAACTCACAAATGCTGCAATAATTACACTTATGTAAGGAATCTAAAATATAGCACTCATAGAAACGATGTAGAATGGTAGCTGCTAGGAGCTGGAGGAAGGGAAAAATGGAGAGTTACTGTTCAGTGGGTCATACTAGTTCAATGAGTTCTAGAGATCTGTGGCACAACACTGAGCCTACAATTAACAATGCTGTACTGTGCACTTAAAAATTTCAGAGGGTCTCTCTCACGTGAAACGTGCTTATAAATTATAATGATTCTATAATATTTCAAATTACTTGAATGAGACTAAAGAGATATTTTTTAATTCTCAATACAAAAATTTCAAATAGTGATTTTAGCAATAAGGGCCCTATGGTCTTCAGGTTCACGAGGCGTCCATTTTTTATGTTGATATCTCCTTGTGCAAATGGAAACTCATATAGCCACTGGGTGTGACACCACAGGATTAAATTAGAGTGCTTAAATTGACACTGCTAATCAACCAAAAAATAATGAAACATTATAAAATACTGTCTGTAAGAATACAATGATGTAATAATAAAGACATGTATTATCATTAAAGACATGTTAACATCAAGATACTAATTATGTAAGATAAAATGCCCAGTGAGTATTCTTATATTTCCTATAATACATGGATTTTTCCATGCAATTGTACTATAAATTTATTCCTTTACAACTGAGGGATGCTCAGGAGCATAAGTAAAGTAAACATGGTTATATTCTTTCCCCAATCTAATTTAGGCAATGTTCGGGAATCCCATATTAATTTCTGCTATCACAGTGGATATACAAAACATGTGACAAGATGTTTGTAATTTGTAGCTAATATTAATATAAATGGGTAACACAATAATTTACATGGTGATAACTAATCATAAATCATAATAAAAGTTTTATAACTAATTTATCTCAAAATTCCTGTGAGAAAGATTGATTTCTAAAGTTGGCATCAATACATTCATTCACTCATTCATCCAGGACATATTTGCTGAACACCTACAATGTGTTATCTCTAGCATGAGCATACAATGGTACAGAAGACAAACAATCTACTCATATGTCTTAAGTATGTGGACTTAGGAAAACTCCTAATCATGGAAGTATGTCCAAAAGATATCTAACAATTGTGATTTATTTATCCATAATAATATAGTTTCAATGAATACAAGCATATGACTTAGAAAATCTCCTTTTTTGTTATCAGAAGTCATAGTTCCACATTATAGAACATTGTTATCTTAGAAACAACATCAACTGATGTGTTACATTTTATTATAAGAAATATATGGAAATGTACTTCCTATTAAGTCCCCTATACACAAAGCCATGGTAAATAAAGCTAATAATCGTAGTGTTGCAAGCCACAGTGAAAATTTAGATGGCTTCCGGGGTGCATGTTCAGTCATGTCTGACTCTTTTTCAGCCTCCTAGACTGGAGCCTGCCAGTCTGCTCTATCCACGGGATTGTCCAGGCGAGGATACTGGTGTGTTCTTCCCCACTGAGCCACCTGGGAAGCCTTATAGAGCTTCGTGCACACATGTATGCAGGGCTTCCCTGGTGCCTCAGCAGTAAAGAACCTGCCTGCAATGTGGGAAACCCAACGTGGATCCCTGGGTCAGGAAGCCCCCCTGGAGAAGGGTTACCCACTCCAGTACTCTTGCCTGGAGAATTTCATTGACAGAGGACACTGACGGGCTAAAACTCATGGGGCTGCAAAGAGTAGAACACGACAGAGTGACGAACACTTTCACTTTCACTCATATATTATATATACCTCTATTCAACAAGTAATGCCCAACTGTCACGTTAGATATATCATACAAACAAAAACAATTATTTGACTACATACCTACATATTTTAATCCATATGTATACAATTCCAAAAATGATTCTAACTACATGGAAATAGTTTTTCATGTATTCCTTGAAACAGCTGTCATTTTAACTTTACTTAATAATTTGAGGTTTAAATGAGTCCAAGTATGACAGAGGCAGGCAGGGAAAGTCTACAGTGATTTCTGTGTGATAGCTACCATGATTTCTTCTTTTAATTATTATCTTCCACTCTCTTTACATCATCTTCACCCTCATATTCCTGGAAATACTATACAAACACAATTGAAAAATGGGCAAAGGATTACCTATGTACATATACACACAAAAATATGTATATGCATACACACAAAAGTGAAAAGTTCAATAACAGCAATAGCTACAGCAATAATAATAACAGTAGTAGTATTAGCAGTATTAACTACAACCACAATCATTACAACCCCCACCAAAATCAACTTTTATTAAATATTTGTTCTGTGTCTGGAACTAATTTTATATCACCTTATATGATATGTATTAGCATTGTCATGTTACAAAGGAAGAAACTAAGGAACACAAATATTGAGTTACTTGCCCAAGTACACAATAGCTAGTACTAAACAGTTACTCAACCTCACCAGTAAATCAGGGAAATGTAAATGAAAGCAATCAATGAAACACCATTTCACATTCATTAAGTTGAAAATAACAAAAAAAGTCTCACTACCCAGTATGGATAAGGAAGTGGAGAAATAAGGATTTGATTGAGCCAACAGTGGCAATAAAAGTTAGGACAACAATCTTAAAATTAGCATTTATTCATGCAAAATATAGTTAACATGTGCTCAGCTTATTAGTATAACCTAATTCTTCCATTTATAGGTCAAATGATCAAGAAGACAAGTATGTTTAATGTATTTTTTAAAAACTCTCTATTGAGGTTTAACAATGCTGTGTTAGTTTAGGTGTACAGCAGAGTGACTCAGTTACACGTATACATATATGCACTCCTTTTCAGATTCTTTTCCCATATTGGCCATTCCAGAATACTGAGGACACTTCCCTGTGCTAAGCACAGTAGGTCCTTATTAGTTGTCTATCTTATACATAGTAGTATGTATATGTCAATCCAAGTCTTCCAATTTATCCCAATCCCCCTTACTCCCTGGTAACCATAAGTTTGTTTTCTATATATATAACTGTTACTGTTTTGCAGATAAGTACATTTGTACCCTTTTAGATTCCAGATATGTAATATCATGTGATATTTGTCTAACTGTCTGACTTACTTTACTCAGAATGACAATCGGGAGATTCATCCGTGTTGCTGCAAATGGCATTATTACATTCTTTTTTATGGCTAACTTCATTGTCTATAGGTACCACATCTTTATCCATTCATCTGTTGATGGACACTTAGGTTGCTTCCATGTCCTGCCTATTGTAAGTAGTACCACAGTGAACACTAGGGTGCATGGTTTTCGAATGATGGTTTTTATAGTTTACAGACTGATAGTTCGCCTTGGCAATCCCCAGGACCAAGTGTAAACAGGAATCAGAAACAATAGGGAAGAGAACAAAGGAAAAAAAATATATAGGTCAAGATTAGTCAGTGTGGAAAGCAAGCACAATTTTGTTTTCAACTGTTTGTGAATCCATTTGGTGAGGGATAACACATTTGTTTACCAAACCTTGGAAGGAATGGCTGATGCAATATGCAGTGGGAGATTGTATCTCCATCTCCTTTTATAAGCTGCTTATTACAGCTGTGAAGCCTCCCCTCTCTGCATTGCCTACAGCTGTGCACTAACTAAGGCATCCCACAGAAAGGTAGATTTCATCCTGACACCTGCATAGTACCTGAAGCCATAGGAATGGCATTACCAAGAGTGTTCCCAAAGTTTAGAGCACATTAAACAAGACTAATGGTTCTAATGGTGGGAATCACACACACATACACATAATGATTTCCTAATTAAGGAACAAATCTTACTGGCTGTAGTTCAGACAAGAACCCTCCCAAATCAGGCAGCACATGTTACTGCAAATTAACATCTGCATAACTAATATACTTGTACACCTGTTCATTAAGCCAATTACTGAACACTGCTAAATGTCACCAGAACACTATGCTTAACAACGTGCATAGCTAACACTGTATATCTTCAACTGGATCTCAATACCTAATCAGGTAATGGATACTTTAGGAAGGACAAATAAAGTTGGCTTGGAGGTTTTAGGGAGGGTTTCCCTCATTTGAAATATTCATTTAAATGCCAAAATTGAAGTATAGTTCTTACTTCATCCCAGTACTTGACAAAGGTGGTGGTGGGAGCCCTTCTGGCTAAACTTTAGCCTCTGTGAATACCTTACTCAAGCTCTAGTTAATCCCTTTACCCGCAAATTGGATCAGGCTTTGTAAGTAGGGACTGATCAGGTACCTACAGGCCACGGCATACACCCAGAGGACCTCCTGTTCTATCAAATTTTCTAATTCATGTCACAAATCAATAAGTCCAGCAAGAAACCCCAAGAGCTAAGGGTGTCAAAGAGGACTGCTGGGAAAACATCACTGTAGGAATTATGAGGCTTAAGCCCAGTACTGCTAGGCTAATAGGGCATTTTTTATTGAGAATACCATTTGGGCATCCATCATACCCAGTCTTTTCTTTCTCAATGTGGTCCATTTCAGACTGTTACAAATACTGCATACAATTCAGTTTACTGCAGAAGGCAATTAACTTTTTTGAACAAGAGGGAACAAAATAACACCCCAAGAGATGTGGAATCAGGACCTCAACTTGACAATGTAGGGTTTTTCAGTCTGGGTTTCAAGTATACCGAGCATGTCTAGAAGAAGGTCAGCATTCTAGATCCCACCAGGGACTTATTCAAATGACAGAAACTGGGAAACTATCTTATAATAGTTTAAAAGACACTTTTAAAAGAAAGTTCTTTCTCCTAAAAGAGAAACTTCTAATCTCCTAGATATTTCTACATCATTGCCCAATAATTGTCTCCAATTTAGCACATCTCTTGCCTGACTCCCAAACCTGCTTTAGTCTTTTTCTCAAAAAATGGCAACTCAATTCCAATTGTTCAAAAAAAAAAAAAAAAAAGGCACAGTCATCACTGACTTTCTTCCTTCACAGGCCACATTTCAGTCTTTGGCAAATCTAGCATTTGAACACTTCTCATATCTCCACTTATACTGAAGGGTTTCAAGCCATCATTACTTCTAGCCCTTCTTTATTTATTGTTGTTCCATTGCTAAGTCATGTCTGACTCTTTGTGACCCCATGGACTGCAGCACACCAGGCTTCCCTGTCCATCACCAACTCCCAGAGCTTGCTCAAATTTATGTCCATCCAATCGGTGATATCATCCAACCATCTCATCCTCTGTCGTCTCCTCCTCCTCTTGCCTTCAATCTTTCCCAGAATCAGGGTCTTTTCCAATGAGTCGGCTCTTCGCATCAGGTGGTCAAAGTATTGGAGCTTCAGCTTCAGCATCAGTCCTGCCAGTGAAATTTCAGGACTGATTTCCTTTAGGATTGGCTGGTTTGATCTCCTTACAGTCCAAGGGACTCTCAAGCGTCTACTCTATCACCACAGTTTGAAAGCATCAATTCTTTCACTGTATCCTGTCAATTCATTTGATTCCACCGTTCAGTACCTCTCAACAATTTTCTGTATCATTTTGAGTAAAAATCAAAGTCTTTGCAGTAGTCTAGAATGCCTTGCTTCTTTATTAAATTTAATTTTTTATTTTGTATTGGAATATAGGTCATTTACAATATTGTGTTAGCATCAGTTGTACAGCGAAGTGATTCAGTGAAACAAATACACATATCCATTCTTTTTCAGATTCTTTTCCCATATAGGTTATTACAGAATATTGAGTATAGTCCTATATTATACAGTACGCTCTTGTTGACTATTTTACATATAGTAATGGGTATGTGTTAATCCCAAACTCCTAATGTATCCCCCCTTGCAATATTTCTCCTTTGGTAACTGTAAATTAAAATGTCTTACTTTATATTCCACGTCCTCTGCTTAGCTACTCTGACCTCATTACTTTCCTTTCATTCCTCCCTTCCAGCTATATTAGCTTCCTTGCTGTTCTTCAAATATACCAGATCAACTCCCAGAGGAGAGCCTTTGCATTCGAGTTTATATGACCACCAGATCTTCCCTCACTTCTTCCAGATCTTTGGTTAATGTCACTTTCTCATAGATATCTTTCCTGATGATGTGCTTCAAATCACAACTCCTCCCTACTGACACTCCTTTTCCCCTTTGCCTGCTTCATTTTTCTCCATAGGAGTTATCACCATCTGACATAATACATGTTACAGTCTATGCCTTCCACTTTGATGTCAGTTCCATTTAAAAAAAAGATATTTGTGACTGTTTGTTCCCTGTTACATGCTAGCACCTAGATCTGTGCTGAAAAAGAATAGGTCCTCCAGTTATTTTGGAAATTATCCATATCTTTATTCCTATATATATATGAGAATAATCCATATATATTCTTATTTATGCACAATGATTTATGTGTAAGATTGTGTATTCCATCATTGTTACTAGCAAAAGATTATAAATGTTCACCAACTGGAGACAGATTCAATAAACTATGGTAAGTTGGGCATTGTTTATAATAGCAAAAGGTCTGAAATGATCCTAAAGTTTTTCAAGAGAAGACTGCCTGATTAAACTGTGCTATGTCCCACTCAATGGACTACCCTGCTGCTATATTCATGACCAAGGAAACTCTTTATGGAACAATAGGGAATAATTTTCATAAATACCAATAAATGACAAAAACGGGGTATGCAAGACTGTACAGTAAATGCTAGCATTTGTTGAGAAAGCAAGAAAGAATATTGACATGTATTTGCTACTAATGCATAAATGTTTCTAGGAAAATTTACAAGACATTTATTACAGTAGTTACTTCTAGTGAAAGAACTAAGTATCTAAAAGAACTGATTTCTCTGTAACTTATGAAGAACTAAAGTGAGAAGCTTAGAGATTATGGCAGGGACCCAGGGACTCAGAGAAATCACCAGATTTTTAAAAAATGTTTATGCAGACTGGAGCAATATACTCAAAAAAAGGCACAGGCCTGATGTGGAAACCCAAATCAAACAAAATCAGCTAACAATGTGTGATCACCTCCACCATCCTTGACTCCTGGAAGGACCCAAGAGAACCTTGGAAAAACTGTTGAGGCAAATTCGGCAAATTGTGTAAGTGGCAGTCCTGGATAGGGCTAGATAGTCACTATTTTGGGCTTTGTAGGTCATACAGTCTCTGTTGCAATTCTATTCAATCCACCCAATTGTGCCCTGGAGGCAGCTGTAGCCAATAAGTAACAAATAAGCATGGTGGCGTGCAAATAGCATCTATGAATTTAGAAAACTGCGTGGTTATTCACATTTAACTTTTGTAGTTTACCAATCCTTGACATAATAAGTGCTCAATAAGTAGGTATCTAGTCCTTCATCCTCTTCCTTTTCCAACTGAGGTCAATTTATTCTTACTTCAAGTTTTGAAAATTTGAGTAAATATTCAACCTTTTCCCTGCAAAGTAACACCTAGGAGTGTTTCTTGATAATTCTGTTTTTCAAATAGTGTTTACATAATCAAACACATTTATATTCCTCATGCTTTTTAAAATGTGTCAACCCTACAGGGACCAATGGTTTAGTCCCAGAATATAACTGTCTCTTATTTATTCTCCATATGTTCTCATATGATTTTATCATATGTCTACATGTAAAATGGCCATAAAAACAAATCAGCCTTAATAAAATTATAAAATGAGTTTCTACCATGCCATTGATATCTAGGTAGAATCAGAGCTCTTAGCAGCTAGAATGTTTGATAATGTTTCACTTGGGATACGTTGGTTTATGAGAAGATGAAAATCTGAGTTCTATAAACAAAGAAAGACATAAATCAGAACTCTGAATTTCATATAATACAGTTCTCTTACTTTATGTACATAAAAACATTACCAAGTATCTCAATTTGGTTTGTTGCTGGCTGAGCTCAATGGGAAACAACCACAGTTACATTGTCTCTGTTTTCCCCTTTTGGATTCCAACTGGTTTCAATTTTATCTTTCAGCGGTAATTTTCTTTAGTGCAGAAAACACGTCAGTGTATTTTGTTGAAGGCAATTGAAGTATTAGAAAAATTTTGAGAGGGCAGAAGAGGAGATATCTGAAGTTTTCATTTCTTTTAAGTCAAGTTTAGTTTGTTGGTGACTTTCTATTTGAAAGCAGTAAGCAATATGTGAGATTACTTTGGAAATGTTGGGAAGACATGTTCAGAACAAAATCTGAATAAGTTTAGAGTTACCCTGTTCTTAAGACAAAAAATTCATAACCCTCTTCCTTCCCCACCTATCATCCTGTTATATTACCAACAATGTTGAATGCTTGACCCCATCTCCTTGTCCTTCCCTACTCTGTCATCTATTTATAATCTGAATTTGAATACACCCATAACTACAGAATCTAAATATCGAGATCTCTATAGGTAGGGCCTCAGGACCTGTATCTCTTAACAACTCCTGAGGTAATTCTAGATATCAGCAAGATATGGAACAACTGTTCTCCGGCATATAACACAACACTTTGTAATAGCTCTGAAATTATCCCCAAATTGAAAAGTGCAAATATCATCAACAGCAACCCATGGAAGTCCTGTTAGTAATTTCTTCTACAGCTCAGAATCTAACACTGAAGGAAATACCTGCTCAACAGCTGGGCACACCACAGTGACAAGTGATGAGATTTTAAAAGAAAGCAAATGATACTTATGGCATACTATTTTTAAATCAATTATCAACTAGCTATATTCTCTGAGAGCAAGGATCTTGCCCTATATTTCTATAATCTATCACTCTGCTAAGTATACAGAAGTACACAGAAGTTTTAAAAGTAAATAAGAATGCATTTTGTACATTAATTAAGAACACATGTGTATATAATAAATTAATAGATAATACTAAAATTAGTATTAGATACTAGGGCCTCTCTTCCTATTTTATAGACGCAGTTATCAATATGCAAGAAGAGAAGGGAAAGGAAAAAGCAATGATTTGTTGTTGAAAGGAAAGTGAAAGGTAGTTAAAAACAGATTCATTCTTGTTTGATGTAAACATGTTCCTATTTTTATCATGTTGGTGAAAACAATGAGGACATGTAAGACTTGGAATACGCAAAATAGCAAGAGTTAAAATATTTGATTCTATGAAAACTAGAGTTTCCAAAAAAAAAAAAAAAAAGGGAAAATTCAGCCTAACCAAAAAACACAGTAAAACTAAATAAAATTCTACCTAACCAAGCAATTGGGAGTTTGATTTCATTGCTTTCACACATCAGGTAGCTGCCTGTATGCCTCAGACCAGTGGTCCCCAACCTTTTTGGCACCAAGGACCAATTTCATGGAATACAGTTTGTCCACGGACTAGGGGTGGGGGTGGTTTCAGAATGATTCAGGCACACTATATTTATTTGCACTTTATTTCCAATCTAATGCCACCACTGATCTGACAGGAGGTGCCAGCCTATGGCATAGAGGTTGAGATCCCCTGCCTTAGACCAATAGATCTCAAGAACCAAACTCTAGTGAAAGTACATAAGAATACTCTTGTTTTATGCCAAGGTCAATTTCACTTATGTTCCTAACTAGTAGCAGGTTGATACCACCTATAAGGACTTCCCTGGTGACTCAGACAGTAAAGCGTCTGTCTACCATGCAGGAGACCTAGGTTCGATCCCTGGGTTGGGAAGATCCCCTGGAGAAGGAAATGGCAATCCACTCCAGTACTATTGCCTGCAAAATCCTATGGACAGAGGAGCCGGGTTGGCTACAGTCCATGGGGTCGCAAAGAGTTGGACATGACTGAGGGACTTCACTTCACCACCTATAACAATGAGAATAATGATAACCTGAGTCCAGCATGTAAGCTATTCATCAAGATAAATTAAATCAACTTCTATGAAATCTATTCCATGGGTGCACTTAGTTTAATATTGAGGCATTGATAACCATAACTGGTGTCTATGGGTGTGTGTGCCTGTGTGTATCACTAAATAGATCATAGTTAGGTGACTTCTGTTTAACAATGAGCTTCCATGGGGTACTTTATTTCACTAAATGCCAGAAACAGTTTGGATTGTAAGCTTTTAAGAACTTAAAAAAAAAAAAAAAGTTTTTGGCTGAGGGCCCAGCTATAAGAAACTCTCTCCTGTGAGAACTATCTTTTAATAATACTATATTCAGTGCTATAGAGCATTTTAAACATAACTGCAGTATGAAACAACATAAGTCCAATAGTTTATTATAGGATAATTGGCAATTGCTTTCCGTGTACCTCTTATTAATTTTTGAGACTAAAAGGTAGATAATAGAGAGTCCTGTATTGTTTCTAAAGGCATACATAAGATAAAAGCAATGGTTAAGATTAAATACCAAATCTCAGAGCAAAGCAAAACTCAATGTACATTGTATCCTCAACACATCGCTCCCCAAATTCTCTGAAATCTGAAGAATTGAGATATAGCTATCACCATATAAAGTCAAACACATCTCAAAAAGATTAGAATGAAACCTACGTTATGTGTACAAAAAAAAAAAAAAAAACAATTCAGAAATCCCTTGAATTGAAGGTTTTACTGGAAATGTAAAAGAGAAAGTAATAACCCAGGTAAGAAGAGAGCTGCTAATAGTCACAGACAGCAAATAAATTTGACTGGATCAGGATAGCAACCTGCTGACACTTTTTCCTAGCAAACTCTCTCTAACCTGCTGTGCTTGCTATTCGGCGAGCCTCTACTTCACCCCAGCCACTTCAGCCCCATCACTGTATGGGCTCATTGTTGCCTTCCTTGTGGCTGCCATCAAAGGGCGCCCCTGTTTTCAGCCAGGAATTCTTTCAATCTGAACTTAAATACTGGTCCTAACTACAGAGAGGGAGCAGGAAGCAGTACATAAAATTTGGAACAGAGGCACCATAAAGAAATATAACCAAATTAAAAGCTTCAAATTGACTAATAAGAAATGATAGATTCCTATTTCTTACAGGAAAGTGGTGAAAAATATGAACTCCAAGCTTGAGTGTGACAATCCATGAAGAAGAATGAATGAAGAGCTAACATACCTAGCTTTCCACTCAGAGCTCACATAATCTGAAAAGACACTTAAAAGGGCAAATATTACATCTGATATCTGGTATAGTATTTTTTATTTTTTGCAGGGGTGCTTCCCTGGTGGCTCAGATGTTAAAGAATCTGCCTATTTTTAAAAGCCAAGGTACACAAGAAACACTAGGAGTCAGTAAATAGAAAGGTAAATGGTTATACTTCTTTAAAATCCCCCTCGAAGCTCTGCAGCTAAAAGACATGCATTTTAAATTTATTACACGTATGACATGAGTTATTATGCATACTTTTATTCTGGGTGCCTAATCTAGATGAAAAGATTACAGGTTCTAAATTTAAGCAATATTTGTCTACTGTCTACCTAGGACAAGTCTACCTAAAGTTAGAAAAAGTACGACAGGACTCCCAAATCTGCCTTTACAACTGTGCTGTCGTACCTGAATCTATCCATTAAGACCCAAATAAAGTATCACTTTCTCTATGAAAGCTCCAGTTACCTCTACATTCTCTGCCTTCTACATCACTGCTAGGGCTTCCCTTGTGGGTCAGCTGGTAAAGAATCCACCTGCAATGCAGGAGACCTGGGTTTGATCCCTGGATTGCGAAGATCCTAGGGGAAAGGAAAGGCCACCCACTCCAATATTCCGGCATGGAGAATTCCATGGACTGCATAGTCTATGGGGTCACCAAGAGCTGGTCACGAGTGAGTGAATTGCATTCACTTTTCAATGCTAAGGTATTTCCACATGTTGCCCTGCTTAACTATGGTTCACGTATGCATCTTTTTGCCTTTCCTAAGTTACAAACTCACAGAGAAGGCATGCTTGATACAACTTTGTCTCCCACATCCATCCCACCCCCACAGTATCTAGAAAATGACACTCAAATATTATGTGAATAAAACCTGTGAACCTTTTGAGAATGGAAAATGATTACAGTGTAGGAGAGAAATGTGAATTTGATGCTCTTTTATATTTAAGATGTAACCGAAGCCTAAGCAGAGATTGAACAGTCAGTGAGAAAGAACTAAGGACAGAAGATTAGACCCAGGTAAGGATGCCTGTAGTCACAGACACAGAGAAGAACAGCCAATTAAGAGGACAAAAAGAACAATCAAAAAGGTGAGAGAAACAGGAGAACACATTGCCCCACAGTGAAAAACGAAAGCGTTTCAATAAGAAAAAGTAATCAACAATGTGAAGCATAGCAGGATGGTCAAGTCCAGTCTAAGTCTTAACCCCCAATAAAAAGACCAGAAGAAAACACACCATTCCAGACCATACAGAGCAATTTTGAAAGAGCAATGACAACAGAATCCATATCACAGGATGTAAAAAGAAGTGAAGGGAAATGTCAAAAAGACCACTTGAGAAGTTAGGAAAAATAACTATGTTGAATATGAAAGAGATAGAAACAAAAAGACTGAATCTCAGCTTAGCATAAGTTTGCCTATTACAAGAAGGCACCTGATTGTCAAATTCAAGAACAGCTTTTATGCCAAAAATGATTTCAGTACAAACCCAGCATACAATGATTTACTGGACAAGATCAATAGAAACTACAAAAGAGATTATACTGTTCAGCAATCCATGTTACATCAATATCTATAATGGAATGAGACAAGGTGATACAATGGCCCAAAGCTTCCTGGAATTGCTCATAAACAAAAATCAGGCAGGAAAAGAAAGTCCACAGAGACAGTGAGTAAGTGCCCCACTCTCTTTATACTGACGACAAAAGAACATTTTACAGGAGCATAGAAAGAGGAAAGTAGTATTTTGCACTACCAACTTCCAGGCTAGAAATTGTTTAGAGAACTAAATGTTTATACAACAAGCATGACCCTCAAGGTCCTATCAACATCTATGGCAACAAAAGACAACAGCTCTATCTATCGAAGTCAACAAATGAACAAAATCGCTATGTTCAAAGTTAAATGCTTCAGAAGCTTTAGCCTATGACAGTTTTATTGAAATAACAAAAGTTTCTGGATCACAAAGTGTTGATGAAGACTAGAACACTTATGTAATTCTGTCATATCAGGGCTAAACTAAACTATAGTGTTCATCGACAACATTAGCTGAAGGAAATAAGCTGGCTGTCACCCAATTACCCACAGTGTTCTGAAGGTATAAAATCTGGCAAGATGAAGATTCAATGGCAGTTTTTAAAGCTTCCCTCTACACTGAGTCCAGCTACCTGAGACCAGCTAGGTAGCCTACAACAAGACAGGTGGCTTGCTCAACTTCCTGACTGCACTCATAGTGTTATTAAGAAAAAATATTCAAATGAAAGAATAAAATTAGGTGGGTCAATGTAGTTACAAAATCATGCTACTTCAAGCAATTTCAGTGTGATACAACTGAACAAATGGCTGCCTTCCCTGGTAGCTCAGATAGTAAAGAGTCTGCCTACAGTGCAGGAGACCCAGGTTAGAGCAGCCCAGGAAGCTCCCCTGAGGAGGGCATGGCAACCCACTCCAGGATTCTTGCCTTGAGAATTCCATGGATAGAGGAGCCTGGAGGGCTACAGTCCAGGGGGTCACAGAGAGTCATGACTGAGTGACTGAGTGACTAACACTTCACTTCAATTTCCTTATGGGGGGCAAGGTGTTATTCCAGGGAGGGAAAGAGTTTCAGGAAGCAGTCACCAGTCACTGAACTTAACAAACCTAAGATCTCCAACACGCTTGCCAAATTAACAGTTCTCTTAACATCTTGCTTTAAATTTCATTTAAAAGATGATTGCCTATAACTTCCCATGTCTTTGTATGCCATGCATGACTTATCATCAAGTAATAGTACCCAATGAAAATCAAACATTAACTTTCTTTCTAATATTTGGTATTATTAATGATAATGTATTATTATTTCCTATTTAATCATTGGCATAGTTTATATATCTCCAGCCCTTATATCACAGTAACTCTTCAGGGTAAATATTTCACTTTTACTGTACAAAAACTTAGGCTCAGAGCAGTGAAGTAACTTTGTACATCCAATAAACATGAGTTTTAAACAGCATGAATACAGCTTTCCAGTCCTTATTCCTTCCACCATAGCAAGATGCAGCCCTTAGTGTAAGTGCCTATCACTTCATTTAATGAACTAACATATGTAAAATATGAAGCAGAGAAACTGGCTTTTAATAGGAACCTTTTTAGATGCTAATTCCCATTCAATGACTCCCACTAATCATTCGAAAATACTGTACATACTATCTAACCCAGTGAGCTAGACTAAGAAAAGGGGTTCTGTAAAGTTATAGGTAAGCATGCCAGACATCCCAAATTCCATCTCTAAAGATGATAAAGGAAAAACTTGATTTATCAAAAAGAACATAAATGAATCCATGAGTCTCTCAACTGATTTATTTAATGGTAATGGAAGTATGATGCAATGACTTAACTGTTTCCTAAAAGCAAGAAAAGAAAGACCTCCTTAGAGATCAAGGCAAAGAAATAGAGGAAAACAATAGAATGGGAAAGACTAGAGATCTCTTCAAGAAAATTAGAGATACCAAAGGAACATTTCATGCAAATATGGGGACAATAAAGAACAGAAATGGTATGGACCTAACAGAAGCAGAAGATATTAAGAAGAGGTGGCAAGAATACACAGACAAACTATACAAAAAAGAACTTCATGACCCAGATAACCACGATGGCGTGATAACTCACTTAGAGCCAGACATTCTGGAATGCGAAGTCAAGTGGGCCTTAGGAAGCATCACTACAAACAAAGCTAGTGGAGGTGATGGAATTCCAGTTGAGCTATTTCAAATCCTGAAAGATGATGCTGTCAACGTGCTGCACTCAATATGCCAGTAAATTTGGAAAATTCTGCAGTGGCCACAGGACTGGAAAAGGTCAGTTTTCATTCCAACCCCAAAGAAAGGCAATGCCAAAGAATGCTCAAGCTACTACACAATTGCACTCATTACACACACTAGCAAAGTAATGCTCAAAATTCTCCAAGTCAGGCTTCAACAGAACATGAACCGTGAACTTCCAGATGTTTAAGATAGATTTAGAAAAGGGTGAGGAACCAGAGATCAAATTGCCAACATTTGTTCGATCACTGAAAAAGCAAGAGAGTTCCAGAAAAACATCTACTTTTGCTTTATGGACTATGCCAAAGCCTTTGATTGTGTGGATCACAACAAACTGGAAAATTCATAAAGAGATGGGAATATCAGACCACCTGACCTGCCCACTGAGAAATCTGTATGCAGGTCAAGAAGCAACAGTTAGAACTGGACATGGAACAACAGACTGGTTCCAAATCAGGAAAGGAGTATGTCAAGGCTGTATATTGTCACCCTGCTTATTTAACTTATATGCAGAGTATATCATGTGAAATGCCAGGCTGGATGAAGCACAAGCTGGAATTAAGATTGCCGGGAGAAATATCAATAACCTCAGATATGCAGATGACACCACCCTTACGGCAGAAAGTGAAGAAGAACTAAAGAGCCTCTGGATGAAAGTGAAAGAGCAGAGTGAAAATGCTGGCTTAACGCAACATTCAAAAACCTAAGATAATGGCTTCTGGTCCCATCATTTCATGGCAAATATATGGGGAAACAGTGGAAACAGTGACAGACATCATTTTGGGGGGCTCCAAAATCACTGCAGATGGTGCCTGCAGCCATGAAATTAAGAGATGTTAGCTCCTTGGAAGAAAAGTTATGACCAACCTGGATGGCATATTAAAAAGCAGAGACATTCCTTTACCAACAAAGGTCCGTCTAGTCAAAGCTATGATTTTTCCAGGAGTCACGTATGGATGTGAGAGTTGGACTATAAAGAAAGCTGGGTGCAGAAGAATTGATGCTTTTGAACCGTTGTGCTGGAGAAGACTGTTAAGAGTCCCTTGGACTGCAAGGAGATCCAACCAGTCCATACTAAAGGAAATCAGTCCTGAATATTCATTGGAAGGACTGATGCTGAAGCTGAAACTCCAATAATTTGGCTATCTGATGCGAAGAACTGACTCACTGGTAAAGACCCTGATGCTGGGAAAGATTGAAGGCAGAAAGAGAAGGGGATGACAGATGGTTAGATGGCATCACCGACTCAATGGACCTGAGTTTGAGTAAACCCCAGGAGTTGGTGAGGGACAGGGAGGCCTGGCATGCTGCAGTCCATGGTGTTGCAAAGAGTCAGACATGACTGTGCAACTGAACTGAACTGTAAAGCAAGAATGATTATTTGCTGGCAGTTTCTTGGGTTTGCCTTCTAATGCCTATGGTCATTATCAGTTTGAAAATACAGAATCTCTGTATGAATTTTGCTAAAGTAATTCCAGTAATATATAATCCATACTAAAAATACACACTCAAAAGATAATATAAAACCTAGCTTCTATACAAAGTGGAATGAAATTCCTTGGCATAAAATACCTTTGGGAATGAGTTACCTCTTGGCAAAATAGAGTATCAAAATAATAACAAAAAACATCAATAAGAGAGAAGACACTGCATTTTCAGCAGTTATTAAATGCTAGAGTTTACCACCACATTAGGGCTCTTACAGCTACATCTTCAATATGTGGCCAAATTAAAACAAATCAATGAAACTAAAATGCATAAACACACATAAGAAAAAAACCCCACTACTTGAAGCTGATCACTTGAAAAGTGAGAGAACCATTCTATTAAATGCGACATAAGTTAAGAAGTGTTTGCCCTTTTTTCTCTTCACTCTTTCCTAGACATTGTCTTACTGCTTTAGGAAATGAAATTATATAACATCAGATATGGGTGGCCTCACGATATCTAAATTTATATTAATATATGTGTGATACATATATATAATATCATATGCATCAAAACAAGAAAGCACTGAATTACTCCTTAGTTAAATTGCTATAACAATTCTGGAAACTTTCTCTTCAATGACATCAAAGATCAGAGACTTCCCTGATAATCACATCTATGCTTCTGACCAGCCTTTGGTTTTCCACACTGTATTCTTTTCTTCTGCCTACTCCTTGAATATTAGTGACCCCAAGGTCCCCATGCTCTCAGCTTTTTATGTTGTACTTTCACCCTGTGTGATCCTCTCCCCTGGCACTGATCATTAATCTATGTGTTTATGTTTCTTGAATCTGTATCTCCAGTCCATGTCTTTCCCCTGAGTTGTAGACTCATAAATCTAAGTTCTTACTTCTTCCACAGGACCTACAAATAAAGATGTTCCAACATGAACTCAACTCCACTAATGTGAAAAGTGGTTTGTCTGTTTCCTACATTGGTTAAAGGCATCATAACCCAATATCTACCACACAAGTAAGAAATCATCTAGTCATCTTTGACCCTTCTCTGACTAAGCTTACTGTACACTTCACAAAATTCTGCCTCTCTTTCTACTGTCTTGTTCAGTGGTTTAGTCCCTCAGACGTTCTGACTCTTTTGTGACTACATGAGCTGTAGCACACCAGGCTCGTCTGTCCATGGGATTCTCCAGGGAAGAATAGTGGAGTGGTTTGTTATTTCCTCCTCCAGGGGATCTTCCCGACCCAGGGATCGAACCTGCATCCATAGCACAGCAGGCGGTCTCCAACATTGTAGGTAGATTCTTGACTGACTCAGCCACCAGGAAAGCACAGCTACCTACTTGTACTAACTATACAAGTAAGAAACTTACCAAGTCATCTCTGACCCTTCTCTGCCTAAGCCTACTTTACACCCCAGAAAATTTTGCCTCCCTCTCTACAGTGTTTTCAGAGTCTTCCTCAATTATTACTTAGCTCATTCATTCATTAACCCATTTATTCTACAGCTATGTACTATGGTAGACAATATGAATACAAAAATGATTAAAGCACAACCTCTGTCTTAGAAAAGAACAAATGAGTAACCAAAACTATATCACGGTGTATGAAAAAGCTATGAACTGAAAGTCGTCTCCTGGATTTTTGTTTTGAATTTTTTTCACTCCATTACATTTTTCCTACACATTCATTATTGTGGTTACTGTCTAAAAATATTACAATGCTACTACTTACACAATTTTTTTTCACCACCTTATAGGATAAGGCTTAAGTAATAAGCATGGCATTCACGGCCTTTCAAAACCTGTGGGTTTTGTGTACTAAGTTGCTTCAGTCATGTCTGACTCTTTGTGACCCTATGGACTGTAGCCTGCCAGGCTCCCCCGTCTATGGGATTCTCCAGGCAAGAGTACTGGAGTGGGTTGCCATGCCCTCCTCCAGGGGATCTTCCCGACCCAGGAATCGCACCTGAGTCTCTTATGTCTCCTGCATTGGCAGGCAGGTTCTTTATCAATAGCACTACCTGGGAAGCCCTTCAAAACCTGACTGGAAATTAAAGTAACAGACTCCAGATAGCCAAATGATCCAGCCATACCACAGTACTCACCATTCCTAGAAAAAGTCAGTAAATTCCAAGCCTATATGTCTTAGCTGAAAGCTCTTTATATCCCACTCCTTCTTAGCCTGAAAACATTTGGCTGGGCTAAAATATCATCTCCTCTGGGATGCCTTCCTGAACCCTTTTAAGCAGAATTAATTATCCTTCCTCTGGGCATCTATAGCTTTTTGTTTCCAGCATGTATGTAGCACTTAATATACTACATTATCATTAGTTTAGATACCCAGCTCGCTGATTAAATGTGAGTGTCTTATAGACATCAGCCATATCTTGATCATATCTGAATCCCTGGAAACTATTACCAAGTTGGTACATAACAGGCATTTTTAAAACATGCTTGCTCAATTGGATGAAAGTAGTATTTTTCCACACCATATTTTTTTTTTAAATTCTATGAATTAGAAATGAAAACATATTCTTGTTAACAAATTAAAACCCAGCCTTTCCATAGTTATTGGACAACCCGTATAACCATAATTAAATTAATTTTAAGATGTCACACCTATTCATTGCTGCATATTGCATTTAACAACAGTGCTTCTATGATTGATTTGCTTTCCTTTCCCATCATTAGCATGAAACTTAACAGTTGGCAATGTGTTTTCCTGGTAAAATCCATTACTGGTGGCAAATAACAGATTTTCCTATGGCAAGTTCCTAGTATCAAGTCACCGTACGTGAGAAGCAGAGCCTCTGTCAGTGTTTCCACACTCTTAATAATGAATGCATGTGCACTCTATCTTTTAAAAAAATTTCTTTTGTGAAAGAGGAAGATGCTCATTCTGTGGAAGTGGGACTAGAAACTATACCTGGTGACAAAACATAGTCCTAGAAATCACCTATTAAAGCAATGTGATTCTTCAACAGCTCATTATAATAGTTTTTCTTGTTATAAAAATAAGTATTTATATGTAACTAAGTTCAGTTCAGTTCAGTTGCTCAGTCGTGTCCAACTGTGACCCTGTGGACTGTAGCACGCCAAGTCTCCCTGTCCAACACCAATTCCTGGATATTGCTCAAACTCATTTTCATCAAGTCAGTGATGCCACCAACCATCTCATCCTCTGTTGTCCCCCTCTCCTTGGTTATAACTAAGTAACTTCTCCTTATGTGACTATGTAACTCTTCCTAAAGTAACTATGCAACTCCTCTTTATGTAACTAACTTCTATCAGAAAAAGACTGGACACCATAATCTGTATTCAAGTGCTCTCATGTGTAGGAAGCTATAAGATAAAAGTCATTTTGAGATGTCATGTGTCCACAAAAAATGGGTCACCTGAACTTCTGTTTCTGAAATTATGGCAGAATATATACCCTTTCTTATGCTCCACTGAAACAACTAAATGTGATGAATCTTTTAAAAATAATCTTAAAAGCATAGATAATCTGGCCAGAAAGTAAGGAATCTGTGGAGGCCAAAAACTAAGTGAAAGAACTAAGAAAGGTAAACATCAGTAGAGCCAGCTTTGACCTTGAGTGACTTTGCCAAACCCAGATGAACTTGAGCTTCTTTCCAAGGCATCAACTATGAGGGAATGGAAACCAAATCCAAGGCATGATCAAAGTGGAAAGAGAAATAGAAAATGGTCTTATAAACCTCAGAAAACTACAACTCAGTTTAACAGTGAACTAGAAATAAACTTGCCTATCTCCCAAGGGGCCTAAGAAGAAAACTGCCCATATCAAACCTTGGTGCTAAATGGAGATGATAAAAACCTTCTCTGACTATTCCTAGTTGAAAGCCAGTCCTCATGCAGCTTGAATTAACACTTCCTCGAGTTTTAAAAACTTAAGCCACCTAGCAATGGCAAATATGAACCTCGTCTAAAGGATATTAACTCTCACATGAGGCCTTAAAATATTCCCAGAGATAAACATACAAGAAATCACATGTTTCATATGTTTAAAGAAATATAAGAGATTAAAATTATTAATAAAGAGTTAGATAAATGAAAATGCTAATACCAATATTATATAGATCTGCAAAAGAACCAAATGAAACCTCTTAAAATTAAAATAAGAAAAGTAAGAATTAAAATTTAAAAATTCAAGAGGCTGGTTTACCAGTAGAGTTTAAGAAAGATTCATGAAGTGGAAGATACAAAGAACAAATGTTCTAGAGTGTAGCACTTAAGAGATACATAGGCAGAAAATATGAAACACATTAAGAGAAATGTAGCATAGAGTGACAAGGCATAATTTCTACAATTCCATTTCAGAAGGTTAGAAAAGGGTGAATGGGGCAGAGGCAATATTTGAGGAGATATTACAGAAAGACAGAAATATACGGATTCAGGAAGCTTAAAAATATATATATATATATACACACATATATCTCAAGTAGGATAAATTAAAAGAAATTGACACCTAAACACAGTGACATAAACTCTAATACAAAAGATAAACAAATGATCTTAAGAGCAAATACACAGAAAAGACATTACCTTAAAAGGAACAAACACAGAGAGCTAACCTATCAACAAGAGAAGCCAAAACTGGGGGACTGGTCTCTTCAATGTGCTGAGAGAAAATAAGAACCCAGAATATCTAGACAAAATATTTTTCAAAACAAGACTTAGAAAAGGCATTTTTAAGAATTCCAACCCAAGAGTACCTAACTAAAAGAAATTATAAACCACATATTTTAATAAAAAATTATTCTCGAAGAAAGGTGGAAAATATATAAAACTGTGTGGAGCAAAGAAAGAGGGCAAATCTAAACAAATAATGATGTCATAATACAACTGCAACAACAATGTCAGTTTCGTAGATGATGGTGTGTATACCCCAAGATTCAGAAATTTCACTCCCAGGAATAGACTTTAAAAGAATTTTCACCCAAGACTACACTGGCATTTCAAAGCCTACTGGATAGTTCCTCCTGGATTCTAAGAACTAGCAAACCAGTCTCATGCTTTCCAAGACCCATTCATCATCTTGCTCTAGGTCTGTTCTTCCTCCCTCTTTCCTTTCCCTGAGGTGAGAGGTGAAGTCGCTCAGTCGTGTCCGACTCTTGCAACCCTGGACTATAGCCCACCAGGCTTCTCCATCCATGGGATTCTCCAGGCAAGAATACTGGAGTGGGTTTACCATTTCCTTCTCCAGGGCATCTTCCCAACCCAGGGATCAAACCCGGGTCTCCTGCATTGGAGGCAGATGCTTTAACCTCTGAGCCACCAGGGAATTTTCCCAGTCACATAGTCTTAAAATTCTGGACTTACTTTTAACTCTTGAAAGTGAAAGTTACTCAGTCGAGTCTGACTCTGTGACCCCATGGACTATACAGTCCATGGAATTCTCCAGGCCAGAATACTGGAGTGGGTAGCCGTTCCCTTCTCCAGGAACTTCCCAACCCAAGGATCGAACCCAGGTCTCCCTCATTGCTGGTGGATTCTTTACCAGCTGAGCCACAAGGGAAGGCCAGTGAATTTTGATATTACTTTTTTTTTTCCCCTACATCATGTCTTCTTTATTTTCAACTTGTAAATGGATGTAGAGAGATGCTAGACTGGAGTGGGGAGCCTATCCACTCTCCAGCGGATCTTCCCAACTCAGGAATCGAACCAGGGTCTCCTACATTGCAGGTGGGTTTTTTACCAACTGAGCTATGAGGGAAGCCCACCTTTAACTCTTACCTATATCGTTTTTTTTTTTCTTTCTGTCCAGTTTTA